>NC_031979.2:9198049-9504536 GCF_001858045.2 Oreochromis niloticus
ACAACAATGATTAAAAAGAATATCAACCAAACTGAGATGAATAAATAAATATATATAAATAAAGAAATAATTTAAAAAGGTTGACCAGTGTGTCTTTGTTGTACCTGCTCACACTAAACTTATAAAGAGAAATCAAGTGAAATTTCTTGTGACCGGATTATAATATCGTGACTGTAGGGTCAAGAGTGATTTGGCCAAACGTCTAAAGCACCAGACAAGGTTTGAAGACACTCTAGTGTAGGCTGCACGCTCAGTTTCTTCCTAGTAATATTTTTCATGCACTACATAGTTTTTGTTCCTCAAGGACATCCCTGTTACCCCTCACAGCTTGATGCCACCATTGTGCTTCACTGTAGGGAGGGTATTAGCAGAGCAGTGCAGTTTGGCTCCAGCACAAAGTAGACTGTCTATTTTTATCCAAGAGAGGCCTACTCCACCATAAGCAGCTGATTAAGTGTAACTGAGACAGCCGTCTTTACCACTGTGTCTTCAGGCTGCTGAAGGCTGAAGCTGTGTCAAAGGGACTACTGCGTTCTTGGTCTCCTCCCTTACCAAGGCCTTACTTGCAAAAGCTACTCAACGCTATTAAGAGATCTGCTAGTTCCAAATTTCTGTCAGTTTTGGCAGTTGTTGAAGGGATTTCGGTGAGACCATGGAACAAGACTTTCGATTGACCTCAAAGTGGTTCTGGCAAACTGTTAGATGACTAACTGAGGTATTCCACACACTATTTAGAGCGGTGGTGGGGTGCTGTTCACCTCAACTGAGGATTTAGTCAGGTGGAAGGAACACTTTGAGGACTTCCTCAATCACGCCTTCTTTTATTGAAGTAGAGTCTGGGGAGGAAGGGGATGACTCACCCATCACTGGGGGTGAAGTCACTGATGTGGTTACTGCACAGTGGCATGGCCCTTGGGTTGGTCTTGGAACATCGGACCAGTTCTTTATCCTCTTGAGAATATTTGAGGGTGTGTGGGAGTTTGTCCAGCAAGTCTACATGTGTTTCTGTGGACCTGGATAAGTTATTTGACTGGGTCCCTCGGGGTATAATGTGGAGGGGGGGCTTTGACAGACGGATAGGGGCGGCGTCCGCAATAATGTGGATGCTGTACTGATATGTTATATTGAAACGAGAGCTGAGC
This sequence comes from Oreochromis niloticus, assembly GCF_001858045.2. NCBI lineage: Eukaryota > Metazoa > Chordata > Actinopteri > Cichliformes > Cichlidae > Oreochromis > Oreochromis niloticus. The sequence goes on from NC_031979.2 coordinate 9,199,192, forward strand.
ATAAAAACGAAACTGTCATTATACCAGTCAGTCTATGTTCCTATCGTCACCTATGGTCGAGCTCTGGGTAGTGACGGAAAGAATGAGTTTGCAGATACAAGCAGCAGAAATGAATTTCCTTCGAAGATTGGCCGGGCTTTCCCTTAAAGTTAGGAGCAGTTCGGTCATTCAAGAGGGACTCAGAATAGAGCTGACGCTCCTCCACATCGAACTCCATTAATATATCTCATGGATGCCTCCTAGGTGAGGCATTCTGGGCATATCTTACTGAGAGGAGGCCGCAGACCCAGGACTGGAGAGATTATACCTCTCATCTGGCTTGGGAACATATTGTTATCCCAGCTGGATGAGATGGCTGGGATGAGGAAAGTGTGGGCTTCTCTGCTCAGACGTCTACCCCCATGATCTAAACCTAGATAAGCGTCAGAGAATGGATGGTTGGATGGAATCTTGCAGAAGTCCATGGAGAGCTTGCATGGGGCTGACTTGTAAGTACTCAGCATTTATTTTTAAACAGCTGTGTTTATGGACTACATCAAATACCAGTTTACCAAATGTGAATGCCAATCAAATTGTCAGCTCAAGAACTAATTATCTGAATAATAACTAAAGCAAACAGGATTAGATCTTCCAAGTTATTCCAATACTGAAATATGTGCAATAAGACGATACAAGCTGATCTACATCCTGGCTTCAGTTGCAATTTGACAACGGCTCATTTGAAATCTTGGAAATTGCTAATGATGTCACATCACTGCAGCCTGGAAATAAACAGAAACCTATAGGTTTCAAGAGAGAAGCAAATACATAAGACAAAGTGCAAAAATCGTCACTTTGACAGGAAATGTAGATCAGATTTGTTGTAGGTCTGTCTGTTTGATTATCCTTGTGAAGTAACCGAGCACATTCCTTTCATTAATGGCGTCCAGGTGAATGGTCTGTCTGTGCGTTTCACTAAGCAGTCCTGTCAGTTGGGTGAGTGTAGAAGTGTGTTGACATGGTTTACACAGCTGTCTGTACACACTGAAATGTTCCGTTTAAAGTCCTAAACTCTAAATGTTTCCTAACCCTCTACTGATGCAATCACACAGATGACTGAACTGGAGAAAAGAGCACGCAGAGAGGCGTTTCCACTGAATAAATAACAGCTGCACAATTAAATCAGTGACTTCTTTACTGAGAATTAGGCTACTGTACCCTTAAGATGAATAAGTTCTCATTATAAGTCACAGGTTGATGACACAATGGAAAGATACTATTGTATGAGCTTGTTTCTTTTGTCTGCCTTCTGGCTGCAGTGCTCTGCATGCTGCTGCTCTGGTCTGTACAGCTGCACTGCAGAGGCTTTTCGGTCGGCGGTAACCGAGCGGTGACTTGTCGTGTGTCTGTGTTTGTAGAACACGGGTTCACTTTAACATGCCTCATGATGGAACTGGGTGATGGATGACAGGAAATGATGTGTTTATCCCTGAGAACTGACAGTTTTCTGGCTTTACTCGACGCTGCATCCTTGTCTCCTCCCCCACACCATCACTTTCTCTTTCTTCCCTCATGACTCTGTGCCCGCTCTCTTCTTCCTTACTACGCTTCTCTCTCTACATCCTTCATTCTTCTTTCTCCTATTCTCCCTCCCTCCCCTCCCTTCTGCTCTCCTCTCCTCCGAGTGGCGACACTGTGACTGCCTGCGTCAGCCAGCCCTTGCCAGCTAGTGAAAGCTGCTACTGGAGATTGCCGTATCCTGCAGAGATCCCTGTGTTTGTGTGTGTGTGTGTGCCTATGTGTGTAAGTGTATGAGTGCACGCAGATGGGAAAGCAACTGAATCAGGGAGGGCTGCCTCTCATCTCTCCGCTGTCATCGCCATCCTTTCCTCTCCTCCTCCTCTGCTGCCATGGAGCTCCAGCAGGCTGAATCACAGCAGCATCTGCAGAAAGGGCTGAGGTAATACTGTGTGTTATAGAGGACTTTTGCTGTGTATTTAAGTGCACACAGCTGCACTGCATGCAGCCTAAGAGAGTGCATAATGTGTGTGTGCATGTGTGTAGACCTGCACTGTAATATATAGCATCTTGCTGACGATCAGATTGCCATGATTGTCAGTGCAAAGCATCTCTTTCACCTGGCTGCAAGCAACTGTCCGCTGCTATCTTGCGCATATATGAGCTCAGCTAAGAATTTTCTTGGTTGTCCTCATACATGTTGGATTGTGTGTGTGTGCTTCCTAGATGGCTCAGTTCCTACTCTCCTCCAGGTTTCTCCCACAGATCACATGACCCATACAGCAGGAAAGCAAACACTAGATATTCCTCCTTCTCTGCTCTTGCGTGCACTGATCCCAGCCGCCCGTCAGTGTTTTGCATTGTAGTGATGGGGTACATTGTACATACCCTAAATTTGTCAAGATACTAAAGAATGACGGGCCTGTCAGTGCCTGCGTGGAGACCGCATTGCATTCAAAGTTTCCCGTCAGCTGCTTCATATATATTAAACCTCCAGTGAAGCTTTGCACAACATGTTGCCCACCTTACCCACAATGCAATTTGACCATCAACAGCTGGGCGGTATGCTTGTAGGTCTTACTGAATCCTTGAGCTGTTAGTCTTAAGAAGAGACAAGGAGCAAGGCCACAGACTGGAGCGACACTGCTGGAGGCAATAATCAGACTTCTGACAACTCCCTCTAGAGGCACAAAAGGCTATCTACAATTTTTATGTATATTTACTGGGGTTTTTCCTTAAAGCTGTTTTTTTTTTTTTTTTTACAAAAAAATACATCAATTTATTCAAAGGTTCAGGCCTGCACCTTCCAGGGGTACACATGAGAATGAAAATGTCAGGCTCAGAACAACAGTACATTAAACTATAACTCTATGCTCACTGGTACACGGTCCAGGTGATGTTGGACTGGTCTGGTGTAAATAAATAAATAAAGAGTCCAGAGGATTTGCAGCACTAGAGGGGGCATCATATCTCCTGCCTCCTGAACTCTGTCGGTCTAGCCAAAAGTGAGAACTCTGACTGTGTTGTGTGCTACGTGTGAGAAATCCAGCTGTGAACAATGTAACGGCTTGAGTCCAGTGGCAGTGAAGTTCATGAGTGAGAACATCTGACTTATTCAAATGTTGAATTTGCTGTTCTTAAGCATCACAAAACCATATTCCTGCCTTTTCTTGAACTGGACTCATTTACTCTTGTAGAACCAAACTGTTCTGCATAGATGGTTGCGATTCATTTGGGATGATCCAGATTATGTTTCTCATTAATAACCACGTGCAGCAAGTTCTTGATTTAAAGATTTATGTGATTTCTTGTCTCTGCAGGTAGATGTGAGTGTGTGTGTGGTGCTCTGTTGGGCCATTATGGAGTGTGTGTGTCTGGGAAGGTGGACGTCGGGCTCGGCCGTCGTGTTCCTTCACACACTGGCCCTGTCCTGGACAGGTAAGAAACATGGCAGCTTCAGTCTGTTATACCTGATTATATCTGTTGTACTAATTATGATACTGACTCCAGTGTAGTCATAGCTGACAGGTGTCACTGATGTACAGACTGGATGAATGGACCATAATATATTAGTGCTACTCTTGCACCTACAGGTGCAATTGAGCCCGTTCCTAAAATTGACGGATGGCACCGGGGAGGTGTGACGCTGCAGGAGAATGTGACACACCGGTTCAACTGCCATTCAGATGGCTGGGACCCCCACGCCCCTCCCATGCTGACCTGGTATTTGAACGGCGAGCAGCAGAGAGATCCATCACCAAACCGTGGCCGTCTGGTCATGACATCACAAGAGGATTCTGAGGTGATGAGACCGGGGTCCAGTCACAACAGCACCTTCTCTTTGAGGGCCAGAAAGTGGGACAGGGAACTGGTGTGTGTCGCATCAAACCCCAGGACAGGCGAGAGCTACAACGCCACGGTCACGCTCAATGTCCAGTGTGAGTAAGTGGACCCATGTGTCTTCACCTGATGCATTTGACGAAATGCTGAATTGCTCTTTCTCTGTGTCTCAGTCCAGCCAGAAATCCTCAGGGTGAATGCCCACTATAGTGAAACCTCAGACCCTGGCCTCTCCCTGGTCCTCTTCGCCTTGGTGCGGTCAAATCCACCTGCCACGATCACCTTTGTTGACCAGTCCGGCCAGTTGGTGGCCAATACCTCTGACTTCCTCATTCTGGACTCACGAAGCTACCCGTGGCTGACCAATCACACGCTGAGAATCACGCTCAGCAGTCTATCAGGAAATGTCTCGCTGAATGCCAGCAACAGTGTGGGAACGGCGCAAAGCAACCTCACACTGGCAGGTGAGAAAAATCTACCATGACTTGAGAAACTACATGTGATGATAATACAGTCATCAGGACCTCTACAGCACATCTCTTGGCCTTAGTTTCCTATTTACCATGCAATTATGAGATCACAAAAGAAAAGTGAAAAAGGCACATGGAATTATTCCTTTAAACTCTCCACTTTCTGTCTCCAGAGTTCCTGCAGTCTCGTGTGGAGGTGCCCATGCTGGGAATCGTGACCGGAGGAGCCATGGCCTTCATGGCCCTGCTCATCCTCAGCCTGATAGTTCTCTGCCTCATGCAAAAAAACAAGAGCAAGTCTATTGGTGAGACTCAAGTGTGCATGCATGCAGTGAAGAAACCAGCTGGAAAATGTGATTGCAGCACGTATTCTTAGTGTATTCTTCACAGACTAACACACATCCCTGCTTGATGTTACAGAGGATACAGTGGAGATTGTGATGACCAAGAAGAGGTAAGCAAGGAGGGCAGACTTGTGTCTTTAAATGTTACAGCACAAAAAAGTGGTAATCTCAGCAGTCACTGCCATTGTTATTTCTAAATCTTTTACTTTTGATTGACACCCTACCAACACCATCTCTGCATTCCAGCGCATCCATATTTCACATCTCCCTTAATAATTTCCACCTCAGCGCATTAGCGGACTGAAAACACTGCTGAAAGCATTTCTCTGCTCTTAAGAATACTTTATGTGCATCCTACAGATCAATACCATCTCTAATCCAAGTTTGATATCTTCCACACAGCGAGTCAGCCAATCTGAAGCCGGATAAAACTGATAAGACCCACATCCCCAGGGAGAACATGTCCCTGCCTTCAAACATGCAGCTCAACGACCTCAGCACTTTAAGGAAAGGTACATTTACCACAGTTTAACCACAGCACAGAATCTGACCATGCAAACAGTTTAAGAATACAACACTTTAATAACAAATCACTCACTTATATCTTTGCTGTTTAACTGAATTGTGTGTCCAATAATCAGGTGCAAAAATGCTTTAACGGAAGCAGCACGACAAACATTATCTGACAATCTTGGTGTAAAATCTGTTCTCCAAAATCTTGTTAAGAGCAATCAGTCTGTCATTTATTTATCATTTGGAATTCTAGGCATCCATTCAGGCACTACTTAGATTAGATCCATGCTTTTTTATTCAGAAATGAGGTGTCTTGTTGTGGTTTATGTTCTTCTCCATTAAAATGAATCAGATCACAAAGAGGGAAAATAATCATTTAGTGTTAATGCACAGGATTTACACCATTTCAAAACTGGATAATGAATGATAATGATCCCAGAATGTTTACTGTGAATGTAGCTGATGTCATATTTTTAAATATATTTAATTCCCTGAAGGAGATTACATGAAGGTGAGAGGGAACAAGAGAGTTGCTGTAAGTGCCAAAGAGTTTTTGGGAACATACTTGTTTGCTTTCTTGCTCACAGTTAGAGAAAGGATTACAACCAGACTTCACTTCTGAGTCTATTGAAACCTGTTTGTCTGGGTTTCCAGACAGCCACCAATGTACCAGTCACTCTGGTTCTTTGCCAGAACAATCACCTGCTTATCTGTCAGTAAAGCAAACAGTAGGTCAGGAAAAACGTTAGTGAATCATTTATCTTTACCTAGACTTAACCGTCTTAACTTTTTTTGTTTTGTTTTTGTTTAGGGCACACACACACACACACACACACACACACACTCACAGATGCTAATTAAATTTAATTGAATTTTTTGTAAGTTATTTTTCAGTTTAGCAAGTTATTTTGATTATTTAATTGATTTTGTTGTGTTGTAGCTAAACATAGCTTAGCTTAACATAAATTTAGCTTAGCATAAACTGTGCTCGGCTAGGAAGTAGTGCAGCACATCAGCCCCCCCCCCAAAAAAATGCAAGAAATTCATTGTTACATGTTGGGTTTTTACAGACTGCTTTTCATAGGTTAAATAAATAGTTCATAGTGTGTTAATTTGTAAGCTTCAATGGAATGTTTTAGCTTAGCCACGTTATCCATTTTACCTGTATTTCTGATTCTGTTTAGCCTGTTAGCTACAGCAAGTATCTAACAGTTGTATCAGTTTCTATCCATCTTTCTGAACCACTTCCAGGAGCCTATCCCAAATGTTACTGTAATATGAGAGATGGGATACATCCTGGATAGGTGGCCAGTCCATCAGTAGACATGCATACACTTTAACTTGATTTAAAAAATCTCACCACAGCTTCCCCACCAAAAAAGGATAACATCTTACATACTACTGCATCCTCCATCTTTCCTGTATCACTTTTTGTAGCCCGGGAGGCCGCCCAGCAGAACAGTGTGGGAGAGGAGAAGAAAGAGGAAGATGAGGAGGAAGATCTATCTTTAGCCTATGCTGCCAGAGGTCAGGGAAATACTCCTGATCCTGTTAAGTTTTTTCTTCACTTTTTAAAATACTTTAACATAAGTTTTTTAGCGTTCTTTCTTTTCCCCCTATGATTTCAAGGTTTTGCCAGATATCCAATGGTGGGCTACATCTATAAGGTGAACAGCACAAGCAGCGAGGAGATCTGGCTCTGACGTCCCTGAATGTAACGCACATACTGTACATGCATGCTACTTCAAAACAGTCCAGCCGTCCCAGAAGAAACACAGAGCAACTGCCACTCAACCAACAACTCAGGCTGGACTGACACGAACAGGATCCAGGATCTTGTTGGTGGAGTTTAACACCATTCTGCTGACCGCATTGTCATGATCACGAGTTTCATAACCACACAAGGAAACTGTCTGTGTGTTTGTTACCAAGTGCTCAGTATTTACACTGCTGACATGTTGTCTAACAGTATGAACTGCAAATGAAGCGCTCATCTTTCAGTTTGTTTCGACATGATCTCCTGTAAACATGCTCATAATGTCCCTCCTCTGTGTTGCATTACTGGAATGCATTAAATGTTCTATGCTAACGCTGATACCTTAATAAGATGGTGCATAATTATAGAATACGTATCTGGTCATGGAAATGTTAAGATGCAATGTACTGTATATTTGTATGCATATGTATATGTGTATAAAAGAAGATGTCTAATAAAGATAATATCGAGACTGTGTGGAGGCAAAAGCTGGAAAATGCCGTGGTTGCAATCAACACTCACCAGGGGGCGCTGCAGAGCGGTTTACGATGAGAGTCGTGTGTTGTTGGCATAGTTCTAGCAATAAGGGTTGTGTGATGGAGAAGGCACTGATGCATTTGGGGAAAAAAGTAACTGGGTACTCTATAGCTGTAGCAGGTGCAGGAGAAGAATAATCTAGGTCTTTAGGTTTAACTGTGTGTGTGTATGTGTGTGTGTGTGTGTGTGTGTGTGCACCAGGTGTTAGCTCTGGGTCACAGGTTCCTGTGGCTTTTCATCAAACAGGAAGTCGAGTTGTGTTGTGGGAGCATCTATTTGCTTTCTCTCTGTTTTTCTTCTGTTCTGTACAGTAAATGCAGTTTGTCACATACACAGTGGGAAAAGAAAACATTCACAACACACGAGGGAATTAAAATATTCATCTGAACACACACGGTTGTGTTTGTGCCTTCGTTTTACCAGATGGAGCTGCTCACCACCACCGGCACGAACATATCCCAGAGCAAGCGTACACCAAGCAGCAATTACTGTCAACAGGCTGATCAGTCATTCCCGTAAGGCGGAATTTTCTTCTCCGGTTGTTGTTCATGTGTTTTATATGATGTGAAAGCTGCCATGACAAAAAATCACGTGGGTAGGGAGAAAAAAAGAGTTTCGATACCAACAACATTTAAATTTTATTACATATACAACAAACATGAAGTTTAGTGATCAAACAGGAAATGAATGAACAGTTCAGTGAGGCTTTAGTGTTGAAACTGCACAAACTGCTTTTTGTTGTGACAAGTTCAAAATACGCCACTGCAACTTAAAATGTTGCTTGTGTTGGCGAGAGTGTAATAAATATTATTAGCTAAGTGCATCTGAACATGTCAAAGTAACAGTCAGGCCCCTCCAGATGTAGGAATCAACAAAGCCTGCTGAGACAGAAGATAAACCAATCACATTCACTTCCGTTTCATGCACATGCACAGAGAGACTGAGACACTCCGACAGACAGAGACTGGATGCTCGGCGGCTGAGACCCACAGTTCTTCATTTCGTGGTCAGTGCTTTTATTTAAAAGTTGATACTATGTTGTGTTGATATTAAGTGTTGATATTGTTATTTAATTTAGAGTTAATAATGTGTAAAGTGTGAATTCTAGGAATAAACTAAACTAAACCTGGTTTCAGAGTTTGTATTATTGGCCAACTAAAACGATTTCCTTGGAATATCACCCTAAATGTTGTATTTCATCATCTATTATCTTTCTCTGTAAGTCCAATAAATGGTTGACATGAAGTAGAAAATGGCGTACTTCCTGTTGTTCTGTAGTTTGCTCGCTCTTACTTGCAGGGAAATGAACTGTTTCCTTCTATCAGCAGTAGAACTCACAGGAACAATGAAGAATCACTTTGCTTTGCCCTCCTGTTTGCTGCTGCTTTGGACTTTCACAGGTAGGCCTGCCACACCATTTTACCCAACACTGACATGAAATGAAACTCATTGTAGGAATCATAATTCAGTGACAGGGTTTTATTTCAACTTTGAATGTTACAGAGGTACATGTTGGTTTTATTTTTACAATTTTTAAAAAAAAATATTTTTCTCAGAATTTCTTGCAGTGTTTGTCAGCTGTGAAAACACCGGTAAGAAGACTACTTTTTTCATGTGACTATGTAGCATTATAGATGTGTGTGGAAATATATGAACTATGTGGTAATGTACAAGTAACAGTTAAACGTTAAAACGTTTAAAGTACATGCAAGTTTGAGGTGTTCAATTTTATTTATTTATTTTTTTTCACACCAGACATAACAGTGAACGAGCTCGCTGAGGGAATTAAAGTGATTTGTCCTGACAGTTACGAACCCAAAGAAACAACATTGGAAAAAAGAGACAACAACACCAAGGAGTACACATGCACAAAGTCTGAGACAGAGAAACTGAAAATCTATGTGAAGTTTCGCAGTAAGTTCCGCAGGACAAACTGTATTTGTGAAATGTGATGAAAAAAACTTCAGTTTTCCATTTTATTATGCCTAGTATGCATACTCTTTTGTACTTGCTTTACTTGGCTTCATTCTTTATAATAATGTAAAGTAAGTAGCCTACAGTAATACTTAAAGGTTCCTGACAGAACTGAATCTGATAAAAATGTCAAATTGTCATAATTACATTTATTGTGAATAAATGTAATTATTGTATGTGTGTGTTCGCAGGCTGTGACAACTGTGTAGAGCTTGACATAATGTCCATAGCGGGCATGGTCATAGGAAATGTGGTGGCCACCATTGTGATTGGAGTGGGTGTCTATCTCCTTGCTTCTCAGACTCGGACCGGCCCCGTCGTCTCTAACAGAAAGAGTAAAAGTAAAGAATGTTTATCTGTCTTTTACTGTGGGAAACATTGGTTCTAAATAACAGATGTAGTATATTTTTAAACACCCTGGTCTTTAGTCACTGGTTAAGGATGTTGTGCTATTATTTTAATTAGTTTGCCCCATTGGGCACAGTTAGCATTTGAGTGTCATATTGATCACTGGTAGAAGAGAATAGGGATTAGCACTTCAACTACAATTCAGAATTACTCCGAATTAAATCACTAAGAGTTAAAAACTATAGTCACTTAAATAATGCATACAAATACCCTAAAACCATTATTATTAATAATAACATTACTGTTAACACAAATTGCCATCAGCAGATTAGTTTGGTTAATAATAATTCATGTGTCCTCAGGCTCCGACAGACAGCATCTTGTTTCTGAAAGCAGAGGACCGTCCAATGACCACTATCAGGTAAGCTGAAACACGAACACCCGTCGTAAATGTGAAAATACCGCTAATGATGAAAACAACAACTGACACCTTTTCTCCAACAGCCTCTGAGGAGAGCTGGCCAGAGAGATACATATGACGAACTCGTCCACAGAAAATAAACAGAAGGACGCTCACTGGGTTCATCGCTGGAAATTGAAGGTCCATGAGTCCTTGCATCTGAAACATCCAACAGCAGCCCCCGACAGAGGGAAAAACTGTTTCCAGGGTTTATGTTTAGCTTGGTTTATGCCCATTTCTAATGTAAAGTCTCTTCCAGCTTTATTTTCATCATGCTTGTAAGATAAGGCTTTTCAGATGCCAGAAAATCAAGGCAGAATATTAACTGTAGTATTACTTTTGTTTATTAATGAAAAACTAAGATTATCTTACCCAAATGAAAAACTCAAGGACTAAAATTGACTGCGTTGTCTTATTATGCTATTGCTAGTGGTGAATACTTCTCTAATACTTTTCTTTGGTACAATTTTAAGGTAACTGCTATATTATACTTCAGTCCTAATGTACAAATGAGCTTTATACTGTGCTTTTTAGTACCTTATATTGTAATGGCGTCACCATAACCATGTACTGATGATAACTGTGACATTTAAAAAATAAATATTAACATTGTGTAAGTAATGCACATATGATAATATAAATGTAGTTTGATTTTTAACTCATTTGCAAATAAAGATCTTACACATTCGAAAATGTTATAGATAAAAAAAATTTCTCTTTTTTTTCTTTTTTTTCTTTTTTGCCTGTCCCGTTTGGTTCTTTTGCCATCAGAATTATTGTCTAAAGGCGAAGAAAGATGCCCAACGGATTTACTTTACCAAATGGACCATCCCAGCCTTGCCGTAATGGTTCATTTGATTCACCTTTTATTGTTTATTTTATTTTCACTTGCTGAATACGGGACAGACTTGACTGGGGGAAAGAAAGGGGAGAAAGAAAGAGGGAAAGAAAAACAGCGGGGAAGAGGGACGGGGAAAAAGGGCAAAAAACCAAAAACCAACAGAATAAGTGTTATAGATAAATTTGACTATGTGTTTTGATACATATCCTTATTAATTTCTTCAAACTGTTATTTTGAAATGAAAATCTGAAAACGCCCCAGTATGTCTATATACATATAATTATTTGTAAATGTAAAAAAGATAAAGCACTATTTAACGTTAAACCAGTTGTTCTGTGGTTTCATTTAAGTGATAAGTTAGATGCCTTTGCAGCCCTATTTTTTCTTTATTTTTGTTGTCCGTTCACTCAACATGCATGAACACGAACATGTCAAATTTAGCTACATGTCAAATAATTTATAACCAAACCACATGGGCTTGTTCAATATCTAAAAAGCACGATTTTAATACATTTTGACGTAAAACCCCCCCACAAATTTAACAATATCACAAGCACTAAAAATGCAACACAAACTCATTTGATTAAAAAAATCCCTCAAACTGAATAAGCAGATTTTCAAAATCATCTTTTAGATAAGGACGCCTGACAGTTCTCTTGTGTTCCTTGTGGAGGAGCCTCCAGGTCACTGAGCATCTGAGGAGACTGAACATTTATAGATGAGTTTAAGAACAGCATATTTAGTGAAATAATTAACATGTTTAATTTCTTAACAATGCAATGCTGTTTGCTACTAACCTTTTACAGAATATCGGGGTCTTAAATAAGACTCCATAAGCGTCCATGAAGTGATCAATGTTGTTATAACAGTGAAACAATGGCAGTGAGTCCAGTGCAGAAATCTTTCAGTATTCATTCAATGATAGTACCATTTTCAAATAAACTGATCTGTACCAGATCAAAATAATCAAAATATGTACAATCTGAGTTTCAATTATTATTATAATTATTGTTCTTATTATTAGTAGTAGTATTAGCAGTAGCAGTGGTAAAACTGTATCTAGATTGTATTTTGCCAATGCTTTGCTGAAAAAAACTGAGGTTGAGCTCAACTTCAGCTTACCATTTTCAAAAGATCTTAATCTTTTGAAAATGGTAAGGATTTCGGTCTTATTTGGATCCGTAGCCATCTTGACATCATAAATGTTAACACATCATCCAAAAATCCACCTAAAATGTTGATGTGAATATCCCACTGTTAACACGTTTTCAGTTTATTTTATGCAGCTGACTAACAGGTGCAATTTGGAGCGAAAAGTATTCAACATGATCTTCTGTTTTTTGGAAACACTTCATTTCATAAACTGTGTACCTTGTGAGATAAAAAAAAGCTTGAGAACCACAGAGCTCGACTTGCTGACTGAAGAGCCGCCTTCTTCACAGCCCGAGTGTTTGGATGTGACAGCGGTACTGTCGTGATGCTGCTACAGAAACAAGAAGACCTTAATTTCACCATGTTCCAGCATGGTCCTTTTTCTTTTTGGAAAAGCTTCTTATGTCCACAGAAGTTACAATAAATGTAGAATAACCATTATGCTGTCTGTCAGTCCTAGAATGCTCCCTCTCTTTCTTTATGTAGAGTGGCTGCCTCCAAAGGTGTGTCAGTCCTCAGAGACATATTAAAATGTATAATTGTGTGTTAAAGCTTTTTACAACTGGGACAAAATTTGATATCTGTGTGGAGAGTAATATTTTTTAAACACGCTGTTTGAGATTAAAGCCTTAGTTATGGGCGTGACTGCTTGGTTTGACAGGTGTGCAGACACTGAGAGATGTCTGAGATGTCTAACTATGCTAATTTGTGTCAATACACCATCTTTGTCCAGTTGGACCAATTTTAGCAGTATTATCGCACAAAAATCCTTACAAGAAGTTGGCACTTACTCTCTGGTGAGTGAAATCCTAGTATTTTATGAGCTTCACGCTGTTGAGAAGGTAACTGTGTCTGTGTGTTGCATAGTTTATAGAGGCAGCTAAGCTAGCAGTTTATAACCAAGCTTGCTAGCGTTAGCACTTCACTCTCTCTTCTAAATTTGGTCAACACCACAGTTGCACCTAAACACTAATACTCAGTCCAAATAGCAAATGCCGGCTTCATCTTTTTAATTGTTTGATGTAAAACCACTGAGTAGAACCTCTGCTTGAAAAACACATTGAGGCCTACTTGAGGTTTTGATCAACAATATGATTTCATTTCCTTTTTTTTAGCCTGAATGCTAAACAATCTAACAACAACAACATTAAATGTGAAAGGGTCTCTAATGAAATACATTCACATTTGGTTTTGCAGCCTTGCCATTTGCACACTTAAATTTAAGACCAAGAAATTACCTTGGAAACCCCATCAATGAATTATCTTTTAGCCTTTGTTTAAATGATTACTGACCACTGCACCTTTGATGAATGAACCCTCAGATATATTTTATTACCCAAAAGTGATCAGTAAAAATGAGCCCTAACTCAACCAGATACAACATTACACTGCTACTACTGCACCGATTCACTGTATAAGTAACCAATTAACCATTCAGATTGCTTAATTAAGTGAATATTCACATGAAAATACTCAATTACAAGTACAGGGCCTCGGAGGGAACTCCAAGTAAGAATGGTCACTTAGTTGAATTATTTATGACCATTTTAATATATTATTGTAATTTTAATGGTTAATACATTAATATGCATGTAAATGTATGTGAACCTAATTATACTATAATGCCAGTCAATCATATTAATGTGGAGCTGCGTAAGTCTTGTAATCAGTTAATTTTTTACACTGAAGAGAGAGTTACACAACAAGGGCAAAAGCAGAGAGAAAGGTTAAGAAAACTGAAAGGTTAAAATAGTAACAAAGTGTTGCAGGAAACAGAAAAGTTAAGGAGGAGAGAAACTCAGAGGCGTCCCCATGTCAGATAATCTAAAAGCTTAACTTCTTTGATAGCAGCTCGTCTTCTTCCTCACTCTGCTGTAACAAAGCTACAAACTACTGTTTTCTACCGGAGCAGTAGAAGAGATCAAACAATGGAGCTTTAAGCAGCTCGGATCTGAAACACAAACCTGATCTACCCACACACACACACAACACACACACACACACACACACACACACACACAAAACCAACTTCTGACTCAGGGCATGTTCACACACCTTCGAGCACACGCACGCTCTCATCCAACATGAATGTGTGTGTGCTCGTGCACACTAACAGATGAGCAGATGTAGGTCTGTGTGTGGGAGCGGTTTGACTTAACAAAGAGAGAAGAACACACCACCACCCCCCTCCTATTTTCTTTGCTTCTTTCTCTCACAAATATACAGAAGATGTAAATGAAGATAACTGAGCAGTAAGTGTGGGTGTGTTTCCACTAAACACTACTCTTCTGAGATGCTTACAGTGTAACAGATTTATCAATCATTAATAGTCTGCATGGAGACGAAACATTACGTTGTGTTTCCCTCTCTTGTTTCCACCGGTACAGCTGTGCTTCGTCACTGCTGGGAAAAAAAAATCACACAGAAGCCCAAAACATGACATGATGTGATATTTCCACTGTGTCTTTAACACTATCAAAAATATGTTTATGCATTGAGAAATGTTTCAGAGATATTTCCAGAGACGGTGATGTATGCGACTGTCACAACAGAAACGAAGACATACTGGTGATGACTGTGTGATGGGGGCTGGGGTGCTACGGATATGAGCTGTGGCTTTGAGGCAGCTTCATGAATCGGTTACAGTTCTATCTGCTGAACCATCCCAGTACTGTTTTCAACCATGAGCAAAGACATAAATGAGAGCAGTGTTCACTGTGGTTTATTATATTAATGACGCACATTGTCCATTACAGTAACAAAAAGGTTATCACATTATATTGTAATGAAAGAAGAAGCAAAGAAGTAAGCCTCAAAGGTCTGTGCAGCATGTTACATATCTGATGCTCTTTTTACATGTCAGAGCTTAAAATGCTGCATATACTCTATTTATATATGTACAAGACATGCAAGTCTATTTGAAATAATATGATTTTATCGCTCTAAATTACAGCACTTTCTGCCAATGTTAAGATTAAAAGATCTGAATACTCACATACCCCATAAACACATATATTTGGCTATCCGCATTATCAGGTACACTTCTACAGACTGATGTGGTCCAATTCAATGTCAATTCAGTAATAAATTGATTTGCCGCTGTGCACCCTTACCACTAACCAACTAACTAACACTAGAAACTTCATGACGGTAGCAAAACAATATATTTTAAAGCAAAACATGAATATTACAGGCAACAAGAAAGCAAACCTGCAGTGTTGCAGTGCTGTATTGCATTTGTGTGTACACCTAATAACCTGTACAATAAGCGCAAAAAATTTGGTTTCTTTAATTTTGCCTCCGACAGCGTCTTTATTTTTCATTAGCCTGAAACCTGTGTTTATATGTCTCACAATATAATGATATTTAAAACTGTCTACAGTATCAGTTTGAATATTTTGTTGTTTGATATACCCTGAAAAGTCCTTTTAGATAAGTATACGTACTGTATGTGCTTCATGGTCATCTTTGCAAATGGGTATATATAATGGCTTAAGTTGGCATTAACAATTCACGACAACAAATACAAATTTGTAATGTTCATTAGGTTAATGTCGGTGCTAACGCTTTCTTTCTGTTGGACATGTTTCGTGTTACATTTGTTTTTTTGCTCACTTTTTGCAGGCTGCTTTTCAGGCACTCATCACGTCACAATGCTAATATCATTTTATTAGAAATCAGGCAGATCATCACTGATTCATCTAAAATCAGCACCAACTCACCATTTCCAAACCACTTGACGACAGACACAAACGTCTCCTTTGTACTGAATTTAAAATTGTTTTTACATTGATATAATTTGTAATTTTAACTTTTTTTTCCACAAAAAATGTATTTAAATACTATATACTATACTATAATAGTAAATAATGTTTAATTAAATATCTGTAAGTTTTGAATCTCAACGCAAATTCCGCCTGAACTCTACCTGCTTAAGTCAAAGGGAAACGGAGAAAATTTGTTGTGTTGGTTTTTGGTTAAGGTGACCCTTCAAATTCAAAACAGAAGAAGCCACTGCATGCTCCTCAGATCATGACTGATACTCTTGTGTGTTGTTTGTGAATGTTCTCCTTCATTCGTGCAGAGACCCGGAGTCGATAGTTGAAGTGCTTCTATCCCATCCTGTTGACCATGGAGTAAGTGTCCTGGGCCCGAGTTTGAGGGTTCAGTGCCTGTGAGAAAAACAAAACAAACAAACAATAAAATGTTTTGCTGTACAGCACACAGCACCAAGTAGTTAAATAGTCCAGTACGCATAAATAATGTTATGGGATGGCTCTTAGTCAAACACTCAGAAAACCAAAGAAAACAAGTTGGTAAAGAACATCAGATCCATGAATCAGGTGAAAATGGAGTGGCGCTGTTTCATCCTTTCATATCTGAGTAGCTGATTTAGGGGAATCTCTTCTTCTAACACTTTTGTCTTTAATACATCTTGCTAGTTCTCTCAAAATTGAGGGGAAGAACAAAATGTTTGGGCAAGTTTGGACTCTGCTCATAGCAGGCTTTAGATTCACATCTTCGCAAATTTAGTGTTAATATTTAGTGTAATTTATGTTCTGTGTTGATAAATAGTTAATTAACCCTGGTCCGGAATTAATCCAATTCCATCCAATTGTAACATTGACCCGTTGGTCTCCTTCCAACTTAACTTATAATCACAATAGTGTAACACAGTCTTATTTGGCACAGGAGGGAGCTGGAAGAATTTAAGCTAAAAATATCTTTAAAAAAAAAATTTAAACTATCGTTTTAGTCATTCAGATTTAATTTTTATCAAATGACATGTTCTGATGTCATTTATATCACTCCATGCAACACATTAAATATCATGTAAAATGTTTACATAAAATGGTCAGTGCTGAGTTGTCCTTGTTCGACTCTATGTGACATTAAATTATGTCTGGAAAAGTAAAAAATTCACAGAACATGAAAACACCATTTCAGGACATTAATTGTTTCATCTGGTAAATTAAAAACAGCATGAATAATTCAGTTCAATACAATTCAATTCAGTTTTATTTATTTAGTGCCAATTTGCCAATTCAGATCGCTGATCAGTTCGGCTGCAATTTGTTTTTGATCCGTTATTGATCATCTGTTTCTTGTCTTTCCCCAAAACTGTAATATAATAATATCTCTTGTTGCCTGAGTGTACCTCAGGATTCCCAGGAAGGAAGAGAAAAGTATTAAAGGCAAAAGGACATCTGGAATACCCTGCTAAACCTGCTCCATTCATCTAGAGCAGGGGTAGGGAACGTTAGTCCTCGAGGGCCGGTGTCCTGCAGGTTTTAGATGTGTCCTTGATCCAACACAGCTGATTTAAATGGCTAAATTACCTTCTCAACATTTCTTGAAGTTCTCCAGAGGCCTGGTAATGAACTAATTATTTGAGTCAGGTGTGTTGACCCAGGGTGATATCTAAAACCTGCAGGACACCGGCTCTCGAGGACTAACATTCCCTACCCCTGATCTAGCAGATAAATGGTAGAAAATCGATGGATGGTTGGATGGATGAGTGGGTGGTTAGATGGAGAAACCATGAAAACTATGAAAACATCAACAATATAAAAGCCATTACTTTCTGAATTATTGGGGATTTAACATTCCAGTTAAATGCTGCTGTAGACTTGTTAAAGGCTAAAGGCATCATTTTTAAATAAGGATTGGCTCACATTAAAAACCTGTTTGAATATTGACTTTGCAAAAAGTCAATATTGAAACAGGCATTGAGATATTTTTCTACACTGTTTTCTTGTCATTGTGAAGTTTTTTTTAATGTTTGATGATATAATTTCTTTGACTTTTTTTCCCAAGTCACTCTGGAGAAATAAAGGCTCAAGATGTTGACGGCAACACCTTTTAATTGCAAAACAGAGTTTTTGTTATCCAGTACGTACCTCATAGTCAGGAGACGGGACAGGTGGACCCCGGCCTCCAGAGCGAGGAGGTGCTGGAAGATGATGACACAGTAAGTATGACTTAACGCTTTAAATATCACTACTAACAGAATTTCTCAAGAATTAAAGGTGTATAAAAGATATGAGGTAACCTTTAACTCAACCAAGACAAAAAGGTAAACTAATAGACTGTCACTCATTTGTCCAAGTGCATTTTTACCTTTGGAAGGTTGAGGAGGCCCAGTCGAGCTTTTCTTGTTAGTGCACCTGTAGACTATGACCATCATAATTATTGTCAGGAGTAAGTCCCCGACGATGACCATAAATAATGTGTTTCCTTCGAGCTCAAAGCAGTCCTCACACGCTGGAGGTAAAAGACCACAAGTGCATCAAGTGTTAGAGCAGCGTGAACAGCTAACACAAGTGAGGAAATGAAAAGATTCTTTTTCACTCACCATTTCCTTCAACATAGAAATAATATTTAGATTTTGGCTCAGAGCCATATTCACATCTGTATGTGCCTTTACTGGTATATGTGAATTCATAGTCTTGACTTTTATTCTTGAGGCTTTCACTATACTTATACCAATTCCCCTCTTCTGGACAGGTCAGCGTCACTTTGGTCCTCCAGAATTCCACTTTGTCCGAAAAAACATGGACAGATATTAAGATACTTTTCACACAGAAAGGGACAATCTGAGATGTGAGACACTTTCCTTAAACTTGGCTCATCTTTTGCACATTGTGAATTTTCCCTGCATAATTACACATCATTCTAAATTATTATTAAAAGAAATCCTTTAACATGTACCAAAAAGGGCCATGTCTGCTCACAATAAATGTGTTCAATATAGCAAAGACAAAAGTATATAAACGTCAAAGAGTGTACGTGGACATTAAAGCATATCGTTGACATACAGGAAATTGTAGAAATTTCTTTGAAAATGCTCTTAGATGTTCTAGTTTGTTGACAGAATGTGTTTCTAAATCCAGAGAAGTTAACTGAGACTCAATGACTTTAAAATATGAATTTAAACAAATGCCAGACTGTTACCTTCAGGCTCCTCAGCCTTCGTGGTAGCAACGCCGAGGAGGACGACGACGAGCACGGCCTGGACACCCATGCTGAGCATTTTCTTTTGGATGCCTGTTTTTGTGTGTGTTTCTAGAGCTTTCTAATTTATAGATCAACTTTTTGAATATTTCCACTTGAAGATTTCAGTTATATCAAAATGCTGCTCAATGAGACGAAAAGCTTCAAATTAGACGAGGAGGTTCTCTCTCTCTCTCTCTCTCTTGTTCTGACACACACGTTGCACCCCACAGGAAGTGTTTTTTTTTTCAAGATGAATTCACAGTTAAACCTCAAAATGAAGTCAAACTGAAGAAGTATACAGAATAGAAACGCTTCTGCTTGTTTTCAAATTCATTACAGATCAAAAACACAAAAAACTGCAAATGACAGCAGCTAACGTCACACCGCTTGAATGAGTAGCTCATATTTACAGTGTGGTGTATATTTCCATGCTCTTTAGTTTGCACCAAAACTCCCCCTTAAATGTAGCCATTGTTTAGTCTGAAAACACAGTCTGAATGTTTCATGGTAGGGAATCAGTTTTGTGTGCAGTGTAATGAGTGAGGATGGCGGTGTTCACAGCAGCTCACAGTACGTGATGTTTGGGGCGGCTTTGCAAAACATATGATGCACTACTGTAAAGATCCTTAGATCAGTAAAACTTCTCATTCTGATCATTTTCCATGTGCATGATTAAAATTTAACTCCAGTAAATCACAAAGAATCAAACATTTACAACCAAGCTGCAGTTTGTATGCTTCACAAACTGTCTTATATGCATCAGTATGTAACAACAACTCATAGAAATCATTTCTGTGAGTTGTTGTTACCTTCACTTTAGTTTGAAATGATGGATAAAAGAAGTTTTTAGGTTATGAAAAACCTCTCTGTGACAAGTGTCTGAGTTATTTTTTGAGCCAACATGGCGGTTCCTGTTCTTAAACGGCGCCTGATTTGTGTGTGACTGGTGGATGGTTTTTTTCATGTAACGTCCCTTCCCCCATTTCTTGATGTCTGAATAACCAAACAGAAAAACGTCACTGATAAAAGACCAATAAGAGTTTCAGATATTCCGTTATAATTATAGATGATTATAAAATGTTGTCACAGCAGTCGAACATGTCTGGAGGTGACAGACATCGAGACCCTGGCACTGAAAAAGCATTTTAATAACTATGGCTTTAGCATGTGTATTAACCATGAATAAACCATTAAACAGCTTAAAAGTGTGACTTTTAACAGCTGGTTTTCAAATGTGACTTAGGAGATCAGCTCATGAGTTGAGTGCTGAGAGACATCGCTGTTTAGAGCCCCTATCGAGTGCCTTCAACGTGTCCATTTGTATTTGTGTGTCTGCCACACATCTGCTAGAAAAAGCTCCACTCACCTCACCAGCCTGTCTGCAGTCAAGATGCAGAACAGATGTGTTTAGCAACTATTGGCAAAATAGTATAATAAACTAAGTGTTAAAAAAGTAGTAAAAATACTAAAGGCAGTATAACTACATGTACATCTTTTTTTAAATAACTTGGCCTAGCTTAACCAGCTATGGTAGCAGGGGGTTTGAGCCCAACCTATAGAGATGTAGAGTAGACCATGGCACCTTGGACAAGTCACCGTGTCCATCAAAAAACAGACAATCCAGCTATGGACTCTCACGTCTACACTTAGCTTCCATCACAGTTTACCTAACATGCATGTCTTTGTGCTGTGGGGGAAACCAGAGGACCCAGAAACAGGCAGAACATGCAGGCTCCACAGAGATCGGCCCAGCCAGCTAACAGATTCCTTACCTTCTCCTGAGTCACCACCATTCCTCACTTTACTAATTAACTTGTATTCCCACTGTATCAATTTCATTCACATCATGCAAACTTATGTCTGTAAGTCAAAATGCAACAGAACATGTTGGAATCTGAGCCATAAACAATGGGGGAGATCTGAAAACCAGTCTTTCTTACTGGCTTCTGACTGGACCTACAGAGCCAGTGTGTTCACATCAAAGTGCGGCTCTGCCCCCAAGTGGTTCAAGGCAGTAAACTGCGCACATACCTCTGCTGGTCAACAGGAAGCATCACAGCAACATCCTCCTGTTTCATGAGCGCAGCCGTTCAAGTAAGTGGTTTGCGACAGAGAAGAAGTCAATGTTCATACATTCACTTTGATATTAAAATCATATTTGTAGCATTGTAACGAGTAAACTATCAAATTAGTTTGAAAGCTACATTTTGATATCACGGTTACAGTGGCTTCAATATGTGGAAATTCTATATATCACATCCAGACTGCGTCTGTTGTCTCTATTATACACAAAATAAAAAATAAGTAAAATACTAAATAAGTACAAGTTAAAGAAAATGTAGATGTTTGTAAATAATTAAATAAATAAATGTTTTTTGCTGTTTCATTTAATGATAATACATTACATCATATAACACGAGAATTCAATAATGATTTAAAAGAACTAGTACATTTCCATAAGCTCTTTAATAATGATTTGGCTTCCAGGTTAAAGTTTTACGCAAGAGCCCACGCGTGGCATCATGCCTCTAGCAGCAGAACAGGTTGGATGACCATCAAGAATTCTCCATCTCTAAGTTTTACATGTGAAAAGGAGATAAGAGGGCGGCGAGGAAAGTGGATGACTTTTACTCCGCCCGAAAATGTGGAGGGAGGGTGCTAAAAATGAACTGTGAGAGGGCAGCGGCCAGTTGGGACGCGTCTTTGGAGAGACGAGGAGCAGGCGAGGAATCACCGCGACTTCACGATTCAGTCCCTCTCCAGAGGGCTTCCACAGATTTGCCACAGATTTGCATCGCGTCTCTGTGGTTCGGTTGGCCGCCACCGGTCGCTTTCTTACCGTCCATCCAATGTGCGTAAAGGGGCTCTATGTGTTCACCGTCCTGTCTGGACTCGCAGCGTCAGGTGAGAGCGGATCATTTGAGTGAAACGGTGATTTTGGTTTAATGGGAGTTGCCGTTTGACATATTTTTTGTGATATATCAATTTATTTTTTTTATGTTTTTAAAAAAAATGTATGTTAATATTTTAAAAGTTATACAATAACACGCTGTTTTATATTCATACCAGGACACTTACGCCTGGTTTCTCTGGCAATTTGCGCGTATATTTTTGCGTCGGTGCTTTCCAAAAGTTTGCACAGTGTCATATATCTGGGTTGACCCTTAAAGAGAGCTTCCAATAATAACAGCTTCAGAGTAAAAACGCAGATTGCCTGGCTTTTACTTAATGCTCCCCAGGGAACTTTAACCTCCATCTCAAATCGGTGTCTTGCGTCACTGGGAAGTGGGGAACTTGGCACAGTGGCACTGGGTGGGTCACTTAAGAATTCCTGTAAAGGCTTTACAATACCCATAGTGGGGCCCATTCCAGACAAGATAATAGTTTAATAGCAATTACCGACATTGAACCCATTGTGTTTGTGGTTTCACGCAAACTCCTTTCCTGTCTAATAACGTGCTTACATTCACAGAGACTGTGAAGTGGCCCGCTGGCCTCAGATAAGTCCACCTGCTTCCCGTTAAGAGAGGGGGAGTAAGAGAAGGGGGGCTGGTGTTCAGGATATGGATTTGGATCATAACAACTTGTCAGATGCACAGGGAAATGAACAATCATAGATCTTATCCACCTTTAAAAAAAGTTCCAGCCGACATCTAATCACTGCTTTGGCACGACTAATGGAACATGTTTTAATAGCATCAGTTGGCCCATCAATCAGTGGCAATTCATTCACAAGAAGCCAGGTTGCTTTAACCTTGAAGTAATCTCTGTCCATCCCAGTTAAGTGGATTATATTGATTGAACATGTCCATCCACTGCCAAAGCACCATGTAGGGATTCACTGTAGTGGCAAGCTGCTTATGTTTACAATGAGCATGTGCCTGCAGATCAGTCACAGCACAGGCTGACACTGACGGAGCAGGAGGACGCGTGGATGCAGAGGAACGGATCCTCAAATAACAGCATGTGGATGAAGAGGAGCATGTTGGAACTGATTATGGCTCAGCAGCACCTCAGTTCTCGAGCGTTTTGTGCTGTAATCACTACCATTGCCTTTAAAAAAAAGGGCAGGCATGACAAAACAAGCCAGCGCAACATTTTTGCAAGCCATGTATGGTATAAAATATGCAGTCCTCTATGCAAAATAAATGGGGATGTTTCTCTCTCAACGGCAAATGCCTGTCAACGTGCGATCAAAGCCTGCAAATAGACTTGCTGCAAACAAAAAAGTCAGTTTTTATGGGATTTAGGATGAAACAAAGAGAACAATCACACTTCTGCTGCTAAACATCACTGTCACCAAGTGTTAAAAATCCTTCACGGCTCAGAAACCGTAATGAACTCCTGCTGTGTGTGTTTTTTCAAAAGTGTGTGTTGGCAGGATTTCTTATTTTTAAGTTCAGTAAATCACAATTTAAATCAAGACATATTTAAGAGCAATGGGGTTTCTTTTGTTGCTCATTTTCTTCAGCTAGTGTGATCCTTATCAAATTTGGATTAATTTTTATTTCAGTAGTGCACTTGTGCTTTGTGGAAAGCTCTTGTGTTTTCCTGCTTTGTGATGGAGGTGGAGGGTGTTAGAGTAGATTCAAACTGAATAAAAACAGAGCGTCCACTCTCAAAAGTTTAAACACAAAGAGCTTTTCCCCTGTAAGCTGTCAAATCAAAATGTTAAACTGCAGTCTGTTTGACCTGTTGTGCAGCACAGGCCTCGGAGGTAATCCAGCATCGATTGAAACACATTTTTCAACGGACCTTTTTTTCTTTTATAAAGAAATTAAATAGTTAATGATATACATAAATACAGGAAACAGGAAATGAAGTGAAAATAACAGCAGTTGCTGCTGTTATCTGTAGCAGTAGCGGTTTGGCATGCCATTTCTTAAAAGCCCCACATTACTCTCTTCTTTTGTGCTGATTAAATGTCTTAAAGGAGAAAGCGGGATTTGAACCGTAATCTTACAGTGACCAGACTTCCTCTGGAAATTTCCAATTTGTAAGACATGTCACAGAGAATAGACAGGGCCTGTTTAAATTGTTCAGTACTTTTGCATTATTCATCCATTTGTTATGAAAGTGGGGGTTTAGTTTGGGGCATATTTTTTCTCCCCCACGTCTGACCACTTGGCTTCAAAGCCAGCAGAGCAATAACTCAGTTACATGTACTCACTGCCAGCTGAGAAGAAGAAGAAGAAAAAAACAGAGCAAAAACAAACACTTAGACCAGATTTCTCTCATTTTTCCTTTTCATCGTCCAAATAAAGACAGCCAACTGAACATTTTTTCCATCCCCTTCTGCTTACTGTACGTCTCTTTTTGTTTCTGTTGTTCTCGCTTTGTTTCAATTGTTCTTTTCTTTCTTAAACATGATCCTCCACACATGAAACACTGACACGCTAACGTGTGTCAGCCTGTCCCGACTTACAGGTTTAACACACATACAGACGCACAGACATGCGAACAAATGGCTGCTGGCGATTGGGACTTACCAGGCTGGGCTGTATAAACAGTGATTGTTTAGGCTTTTTCTTAGCTTTGCCTTGTTGACAGTAGAGGAGCAGCTTCTTTTGGCTCTGTTGACTGGGATGTAACAGTTATCTCCCTGCCACCGGGTCTCTAATCTCACCACAACAATATTAATAATAGGTCAACATAACAAAGTGTGACTGTGGTTTTTTTGACTTGCCGTGCTGTGTTGACACACCTAGAGGGACGCCTGGCCTTTGTGGTGCATTGGAATTACCTCGGAGGGGTGTGTTAAGTTGACATGACGAGTTTGTATGCAAGGGCGCACCAATCCCCAACACAGAGGGTTTAGAGGCAATAGTGAAAAATGTTTGACGATGACGGCAAGGCGCTCCCCGCGCTTATGTCAAGAGACGGTGTTCGGCTCCAGATGGAAGCAGGGGTTTGAAATGCTTTTATCTGGGTGCAGGGAGCATTTGAGTTGCTGCGTCTCGTGCAAATGCAAAGCCCGTATGTTTGTGAGAGTGGCTTTTTGGCTTGTGTAGTCACTTTTCTTCCATGCACTCAGTTGTTGGCTGGCCAATCATTCCCAAAGATGTTTAGAGTTACTTTAAACACGCACATGTACAAGTTCAAACAACCCACCCCAGTACGTTTGCAGCATGACATAACTCGACAGTTTCCACAGAATATCAGCAGCTCTTTCGTAGCCATCTTATCTACGGGGAGGAGGACCTTGAGAATTTTTATCGCTTAAGTTATTGTTAAGTTGAACTGTTTGTGACTCAAAACAGAGGAGTAATGACCAAGGTGATTATAGTTAACTAAAAATAAGCTAAAAATTCACACTATATGTGAGAAACAACATTCAGTTAATTAAAATAAAAACTAATTGGGCAAAAAATGTTGCAAAAATTGGCTGATTTGAGATGGAGTGACCCAATTTTACACTGACAAATTACACATATATTTAATAAAATGATTGTCTGAGTTATAATTCCATTACCAACTGGAAACTTGGAATTATGGACAGTGTACTTATATTTTTGTTTTTGTGTTGCAGCTTGTGATGTTTCCTTGTTTTTGTCACTAAAACTTTGATGTTGAAAAGTCTTTTACATGTTTTATTTTACATCATTTTGAAATCCAACTGTGTACTATTAAGAAATTGTCACTAGTTGTCTTTTGCAATATCAAGTTTTTTTTTTATTAGTGTATAATCAAATATAGGACTTTGTGGGAGTGCTGGACTTCATAACAATATTTGAGCTAGCCAATACTCAGACATTTTTTATTGTATCTGTCCCAAATTACAGATTCAGATTCATTTTGGGAGAATTTCTTTTATCTTTAATACTTTACAAGACATTAATGTTCTCAGATTTCATTGTGCAAAGAATAGCCTGAAAGTAGGCCGACAAACATTTTAAAAAATCTTCAAAAGTATTTAATATATGAAGTTATAATCATTATAAATGTTCAAACTTTGTACCATAACAATTTAATACAAACTGGAGACGACTGAGCAGAATGACCCATCTGCTGGTTTGGTAAAAACATTTTAACAACTTGCCCGATGAGGCGCTGATTGAAGTGTTTATCGAGACTGTGGGATCTAGAAGGCAGAGCGTCAGCTGCTTTCAAAAAGAAAACTGCTGTGATTTTACTGTAATGCCTGCGCTGATTTTCCTGATTCTTCCCTGTGACATATGTCATGCACCCCACCCCACCTCACCCCAACCGGTCTCGGCAGATCGCCGCCTCTCCGTGAGCCTGGTTCTGCTGAGGTTTCTTGTTGTTAAACAGGAGTTTTTCCGTCCCACTGTCACTAAAGCACTTGCTCATAGGGGTTCATATGAATGTCGGGGTTTTCTCTGTTGTATTATTGTAGGATCTTTAAGCACCTCGAGGCTGTTGTTGTGATTTAGAGCTGTATAAAAGAAATTGAATTAAACTGAATTGACTTCAATAATAATTAAAAAGGCTGAAAGTATTAAAAACTAAACATTTTCAAACAATAAAAATGTAACTGAATGAAGAAAATGAACTTTGGAGACTTACTGAAGCTAAACTGAATTAGAAACAAAAAGTCAAAATGAAATTTAAGAAAAACTAATTAAAAAATACTAAACTATAGACGATAGTATTTCACCAGCTGAGAGAGTTACTTTGCCTTATTTTCCTTTCCATTGTTTAGCTTCTGACTTTTGTGTGTTGGCTGCTAAGTTTTTCAGTGTATACAGAAGCAGCTGTAAGCTTTTGTGCTGTAATCACAATTTAAACTAATGAGAATGAAAATGAGAAAAGAAGGCAAGGGATTCGTGTGGCAGGATTTGGCCCCACTTTTTTAGACCCTGTTTTCCAACATTTTTCACCCCAAGTCTGAAACTTGGACTACCCATGATAGGCTCAAATCCCACTGGAGAGAAAAATGGGATTCCTGCAAACTTTGTAACTTCTGCTGAACAAATGACAGCGTATAATTCCTAATTCTAAAACCTTTTGTAACCGTAGAACCACAAAGTCTGTGAACTGACCTCACAGTATCAGTCCACAACATCACATGAGCCAAATCACTGGAAGACACTGTGTCATACTGAGCTCAAAGTCGAGGCAGAATAATAAGTTTTCTTCATCCCACTCCTTTTCAGGTACATTTTGTTGTTTGTTTTTGTTTTTTGTGCACTTTATGTTCAACTTTATTGTTGTGCCTGAAATGAACAAATTAAAAAAAAAAAAAAAAAAAAAAAAAAAAAGAATGTAAAGAGATGAACAGATTCAGTGTATTTGTGGGGACAGAATTCAGATGTTACTTTTCCTTAAAACTGCCCAAACAGTATCTGAAAACATAACCTCTGTGTAAAAGTGATACCAGAGAAAAAGACCCTTTGCCTTTAGGATTTAAACTTTAGCTTCTTCAGTGAATTCTGAGTAAAAATCGAAACAGTAACTGATACAATTAGTTTTTTATGAAATAGCAACTTTTGCCTGTGTGCTTGTTCACAAAAAAGAAACAGTGAACATGAATCTTTGATTAAATGCGGTGAGACTCTGTTAGACCGACTTAAGAAACAAACCAGCATTAGAACTAAGCAAGTGTGTCTAACTGCTTTTTTAAAATCCAACTTTCCATTTTACAGAAACCATGTTTTGTTTCTTGCATCTTGAGTTACATAGTATTCCTTCAAAAAAGCCAGACAGAGCCAGACCACGTTATGTAACTCTTTTCACAGAGTAGCTCTTTCCTCTCTCTGAAGTAAAGCGATCTCTATTTGTAAAATTGGCCCGTTCCCCTTTAAGGCAGCCAGCTGAGAGCAAAGGCCTGCACCTCCTCCACACTTTGGTCTCTGATCTGTGTATAAATTGTCACTGCCTCACTTATTTATCTGCTCGGGGAGGCGGGGGGGCACAGGTGAAAGCCACAGCAAGACCACATCCAGTCTGACTCATACCACGCAAAACCCACATCTTTTTTGCTGCATAGTAAATATGTGAGGCAGAGGCTGTCTATAGAGGGTTGGACTGTGTCCAAGAGAAGCCCGAGGGCTGTGGGTGAGCTGGCTCGAAGTGCGCTCATTGGACCCCCCTCACCCTCAACCCCTCAGGAGTTTGTAATCCCGAGGAGAAGCTGTTGAGTCAGCCGCGCGGTGGGAGTGGAAGAGGTTTGATGGATTAAACTCTTATCCTCACTCACCCACTTCACGTTTCCTCTGAACACCGTCGCCTGATGAATTACAATTGGCCAGGAGGAAGTAGGGGGAGTGGGAGAGAGAAGACGAGGAAGAAAGTGTTCAAAAAGAGATTGATGCTTGGTCCCTGCTTGGAATGACCTTTAAGTGTACTCAGACACATTAGTTGTGCATAGTTCATGTCTAAAGAGTTCAAATCACAATAAGAAAAAAAAATTGCAGTGACAAAATTTGTGACTTTTTATTGAGAGAAATATTTTTCTTTGTCTTCCTATAAACAAGAAACAGCTCTCCAAAGTAAATTAATAAAAGCTTTTAAGCTTGTCATGTCTTGTTAATAATTAATTTTACATTTCAGCTTTATTAAGAATAAGCGGCAGGGTCATAGACTGTATACAAAGAATAGACCACACCAACAAAACAGTAACTACTGGGTTTTATTGGAATTTATGAAGCTTTAAGTTGAACATTTTGGCTATTAAACTCGTTTTTTTTTGACAGAATAGGACACTGAGTGTTCATGAAGCCAAGCCCTATAGCACACCCAGCTTTATTAGCAATTTCACGGTAAATGGGACCATAATTAACTAACTGAGCAGCATGCTGTCCTTAAAAAAGACTTGACACTAGTGATTGAGATCATAAACCCCTTAGGAAAGGTCATAAATCAGGAAAGATGTAGGGCCATTTTTTCATTGACTTCTGTGCTGTCCCTTTAGTGCAGCCCCCTGGTGGTTACTAGAAAGAATGACCCCAAGCGGTTCAGCATTGGCTTTAATTTTCAGACCTAAATATGGACGGGAGAGAAGAGACACCTCAGAGTGACCTCATGTCTTAACAGACACAGCATGGCCAAAGGTGTGGACACCGGAGGAGAACAGAACTATGTGATAGTTTGATACACAAATATTCACGTGTTTTGGGGGAGAAATTAATGTGACTGAACAGCTTTGGAAGTGTCAGGCTAACAGGTAACATGTAATAAACGATTATATGGACCGTGTGATTAAAATACAGCATACCTTGGATATTTTTCTGCCTCACAACACGGACAAATCCTCTGCTTCTTTGGGGGCGTTTGGGTTACTTCTGGAGCTGGTGTCTCACATTATTGTCTCCCCCAAAACACACTCATTTGTTTTTTTCATTCTTCTGTTGTTTTATGTTCAAGTTGTGTGAGCTTTGTGAGCCACATTTTTCTATTTACTGGTTTTCTAAAGTTGCAGTGCGCTTGAACTCTCAGGGCCGCCGTAACTTTTGTAAAACAGTGCAAAGTATAAAGATCACTTATAGAAGACCTGTGCAACAAAACAACAAAAACAGCCACCCCAAAAAGGCCAGACATTCATGGGTAAATGGAAAGTTGTATTAATCTCTGACTCTTTTTTACAGCGTGTCTTTTGTCTTCACCCCCATCGGGTTTCGGCACTTTGCTGCCCCTCCCTGAGCCTGGTTTTGCTGGAGGTTTCTTCCTGTTAAAAGGGAATTTTTCCTTCCCGCTGTCACCGAGTGCTTGCTCAAAGGGGGTTATTTGATTGAAGGGGTTACAATATAAAGCACCTTGAGGCCACTGTTGTGATTTTGGGCTATATAAATAAAAATGAATTGTATAAAGAAAGCATACACGTCAGTATCTCAAACAAAGTTGTGTTCATTCAGGGGTTCCCTCTCATTACACCAGTCAACACTCAACTCTGTGTCCCCCTCCTCTGTGAACACACTGTTACCTGAACCTGCTATTCCCAGCCCTCAGTCCAGCCCCCCATGAAAGTGAGGCCTTGTTAAAACCAGGGAAAACTAACCTGGGCTTGTGAAACATCTTACAAAGAAGAGAAGAGGCTCTTTGTAATCCACTGAGCTCTTTGTGTGTTTGCTCCTGTCCTAAGTGTTTCCTCCAAAACCGGCGTAACAGAGAATCAAGTTTCCTCCGGCGCTCCGTTTTGTTTCTGAGCCATAATGAGGAGAGGAAAGGCACAAACACGCACAACGAGGAAATAATGTAATGAAACCAATTTCCTGATTCGGAGAGTTGTGTCAGCTGCTCGATTTCTCCTGCAGTGTTGCATCCCTAAAAGACCTAACGTCCTCTTTGCAAATTGTAATGCAGGTTGGCAGAAAATACCCCTTACACAGTGACTCACAGCTGCCTGGAAATACAATAGTGGATATACTTTACCATCTAATCAATGGTGTCTTCGTCTTTTTTTTAAAACTAGCTCTGTTCCCCTTGCTGTTTAGAAAGATGCATATTTATGAGCAACTGCATCAACAAACTCCAAAGCCCAACAGAGAAGGTTTGCTGAGGAGCTGTGATAAGAGCTCTATATGCCACGCAGCATTGCCTTTCTGCAGCGTGACACACACCCAGAACGGCCTGGAAATGTGTAAGCTGTGGAAGTACAGCTGTTGGTAACCGAAGTAAAATATTGCAGTCAGCAGAGGTCTTAGCTTGTTTGCCTGTCTCTTGGTTAGCTAAGGTTTACCGACGAGTGGGAGAAAGGTCAGTTGAGGAAGTAGGAAAGCAAGTGAGTGAAGAATATGTTGTGCAGGACGTGATTTGCAGCCTTGGCAGAACTCTATGAGATGGCATTTTTTTAAACTGGATAATAAAAATACTTCAGTTTTATCTTCCAAAGGTAAAAAAACGTAAATAACATTGATAACTAACGAAAAAACCAGCCTGGGAACAGATCCTTCATAGTGATGCGTCACTCTCAGTGCGTCCTTATTTCCTCGGGATAATCTAATTAACCTTTTCAACTAAAGTGAAACTTCATATTTGCTGGTTGCTCAGTATTCACTCGGTAGGGCTTCATTATTTCATAGTAACTTGATTAAATGTGAATCAACAGCTCGAAGCAACACAAAAAGAATAATTAAAAAAAATAATGATGTAATCGGTAATGAAAAAGTACATATTGTCATTTTAAGATGAAAATGGGGAGTCAGATTCACAGATTATTATGCAGTAGTCATTAACTACTGAGATAGTTTCTCCCAGATGGTTCTTTAGTCAATAATCATTATTGATTTTATAGCCTTGGCTCAGGAGTTATTAGTGAAGTACTGATAAAAAGTCCTCAATTTGTTTTCTTCCTTAGTGACTAATGGTTGCTAAGGAACCCTGTTTATGTAATTCTTTCTCTATGATGAGAAACAGATTGTGGTAAAGCTCAAACTGCAGGAACTTCTGATATTCTGACTGTTTTAAATTGGTTTTAAAAGGCCAGAAAGGTCAACAAAGGACATGCAGTAACCTCAAACAGTGACCACAAAGGACAACTATTGTTTTGCACACTCAGTTTTTCTTCACTGCAAAGAAGTTCTTGTTATGGTATGACTTTGGTCTTCTTCACAGCTGGGGCCAAATGAAAGCACCAACAACAGTTGAAACATAAAGAAACCCCACATTCTGGTGGCTCCACATATTCTGGGTGCTGCTTCTAAGTGACAGCAGACAGCTCCGTGTAGAAATAGGCCTGCTAACCTCTGCATAGCACCTGGAACAACCAGTGCATTACCATGCACAAAATAAAGTTTTAGAATACCAAAACCAGAATATTTTTAAACTTTTGCAGAATAAAAGTGATTCCTGCCAACTATTTCATTCCACACATACCTGCATGTCTGGCAATGTGAGATTAAAAGCACCACTGAAGCGTCCTTGAATGAGGCTGTGCACTCTAAAACATGCCTGCACTCACTGCCACCGGTTGAAATACATACATGCAGGTCAGAAAGCACTTAATATTTTTTCTGTGTCTTTGCAAGACTTTATAGAGTCTCGGGATGACCGCCAAGCCAAGCAAAACCAATCGCAGTCAAGAGGACTCGGTTTGATTATTATTACAGTAGATGAAAGTACTTACCCTCTCCGGCTGCAGACAGAAGAGTGGGCCAGAGCAGTTTGTACCGAGCAGTGTTGACAGGTAGAATAAAGTGCATTAAAGGTTCAGCAAGTTCATTTTATTGTGATATATAAGGGATATTGATAGATATTCTGGAGTTGCGCCAACACCAGTACAGCTAATGAAGTGTGTGTGTGAATGTGTGTGTGTGTGCATGTGGACTTGTGCCAACAGATGGGCCCTTGGGCTTAACCCAGAGAACGCACACAGGTCGATATCCACTCAACAATGAAAGGCAATATTTTATGATCCTAGCTGTATCCGATACTGTATTGATTCAGGAACACGAACAGCTGGCGTTTACATCAACAAAAATATGCACAAGGACACACGCATGCACATATGTACTTTCTCCAGAAGTCTGGGTGAGATAAGACTTTGACCTGCCGGGAAATCCCATGTGGGAAAGTCTTTCATTTAAGCTGTAACGGCGTCGGGTTTAAGCAATCAAACAGACACATTTCACACAAAGACTCTAATTTGGTCTGTTTTAATTACCAGTGAATAATGTAATTGATGTCATTCAGATGCTTCACAGTATTTAATATTTCCAAGTAGAAAAAAAAAAAAGGTTGTGGGATTTTTTTTTAAATATTGTGTTTTTTTGTCATCCTGACAATTTAAGAGACTTCTGCAAAGGAATCCAACTCTTTCTAGATAAAATGTGTCATTTCTACATGAAAGTTTTGCATTCTGCCTGCAAAGACTAAAAAAAATATGCAAAAAAATCACACAAATAAAAGAAAAAAGTAGCAAGCTGCACATAAACACAATTAGGACAAATCAATTTGCCTGTAATCTTCCCATGCCCTCTTCCGTAGTCTACATAGCTCCAACTTAACAAGCTGTGAAAGCCCTCTCTCTGTCTCTGCTTGCTGGGTGTGGTCGGCATTGGCTGGACAGGATGTTCAGACATAAACAGTTGAGCAACCAAGATTGGACAGAAACTTATGCTGGAGGAGACAAGTGGACATACAAGCAAACAAACATCATTATCTTATCTAATCCTTACAGACTGCAATTGTGTAGAATAACATGGTTAATCTCTAGCTCCATCTATGCACTAATAAGTCACTCCTATGCTTCGTCACTGAAGCCCTTGCTTATTTCTTGTTTCTTTCTCCAAATGGGTCCATTCAACACTGGTAATGTCTTTACTCATGTAATGGCATGTGTCCCCCTCAGCAATTAGTGTCTGCTAATGGCAAATTAAATAGTGATCACACACTTCTAGCTATGGGGACAAATTACTATTGGAGGCACTGTACATAACCCTAAAAAGGCCTAATTAACCTTAATTCTTAATCAGCTCTGCGTGCGTCAAAAGGACGGCACAGTTGAAAGCGCTTACTTTTGTTGCTCGAAAAGAGATTAGTAACACTTATTTAAATTCATGTACTCGAAAATAGACTTGGTTGAGGGTAGAAATGTGAAATGAGGTGTTATGGCCCGGAGGACCTGCTTCCTCTGCTCGCATTTGAAGCACGATGAATCATTTCAGTGTAAGCTTTTAAACAATTTGGTAGAGGAGCACAGGCACTGCACTTTTACTCTGCTAATCTTCCAGGTCCTCTGTCACTTCTCGGATGTGAAAATAAAAGAGTTTAGCTGTGAGTACTGACTTCTAAGTAGAGATTTACCCCCTTTCTTCTCTGGTTCTTCTTCTCTGTGCTGGTCGTATAATTGCCATAGAGTGGAGGAAATAATTATTTCTTCTCCTGCTGAATTTGTAACTTTGCAAGCTTCCAAAGAAATGTTTAGTCTATCATTTTTTATGGTAGTTCCATTTTATTGGACATGACTGAATATGAACCAAAAGTTCAGAAAAACATTAGATGAAAGTTATAAATTGATTTGCATGTCATTGATACTGATTACAATCAGTCAATTACAGATACTTGAGACCTTGTATATAAAGCCCACCTGACACAGAATCATCTGCGTCTGTTCCAACCTTTCCACCACTGAGGGCAACACCAAAGAGCGGTCTAAGGACAAGATTGCAGACCTGCACAAGGCTGTAATGGGCTACATGACCATCAGCAAGAAGCTTAGTAGAATGTGACAACTATTGGTGAGATTATTTGGAAATGCAAGAAGTATAAAATTACCATCAATCGGCCTCGATCTGGAGCTCCAGCCAAGATCTTGAGATTATGAGAAAGATGGTGGATCCTCTCAAAAGTCCACTGGAGAACAGCTGTGACAATAGACATCAAGAACACCACTGATAACACATTACACTTTAATGGACTTGTTTATGAAGGCACATGTGCAGGCCCGTGTTAGGTTTGCCAGTGAACATCTAAGTGCTTCAGAGAAGGTTTGGGAGAAAGTGCTGTATTCAGATGAAACTAAATTCAAGATGTTTCTTTGTTTGGAAGAAGACAAATGCTGAGTATGAGCCAAAGAACACCATCCCCACAGTCAAACACAGAAGTGGAGACCTTAATACTTTTCTGATTTCACTCCCGAATGGGGGCATGTACCATAAAATCTCGGAAGAGAACCTCCTCCTTCCCTCAGCCAGAACACTGAAGATGAGTCATGGATGGGTCTTCTAGCATGACAGTGACTCAAAATATAACACCAAGGCAAAAAATGGAGTGGCTAAAGAAGCACATTAAGGTCATGTAGTGACCTAGCACATCTCCAGACCTCACTCCTTTAGAAAATCTTTGGAGGGAAGGCTCAGGCTAAGGGAGGGGCGATTATCTGCTGCCCCTCCCTGAGCCTGGTTCTGCTGGAGGTTTCTTCCTGTTAAAAGGGAGTTTTTCCTTCCCACTGTCGCCAAAGTGTTTGCTCATAGCAAGTCATATAATTGTTGGGTTTTCCTCTGTATGTATTATTGTAGGGTCTACCTTACAATATAAAGCGCCTTGAGGCAACTGTTGTTGTGTTTGGCGCTGTATAAATTAAATTTAATTGAATTGAACTGAAGTTTGAGTGGCCAAGCAGCAGCCAAGAAGCCTAAAGGATTTAGAGAGTTTCTGTAAAGAGGAGTGGACCGAAATCCCTGCTGAGCAAACCTGGTGACCAACTACAAGAAACATCTCACCACTGTTCTTGCCAGCAAGAGTTTCTCCAGCCAGTACTAAGTCATGCTTTGTTTGGGAATCAAATACTTACTTCACTCAATGACATGGAAATGATGTAATGTGTTTTTTTTCTTCTGGAGTTTTGGTTCACATTCTCTCTCCATCTCCATTAAATTTAAACTATCATAAAAATTAGAGACTGTTCATTACTTTGCAAGTCAGCAAAGTTACAAATTCAGCAGGGGACTGTATTCCAGCACATGGAACCACAGTGGACTATGATGCTTGTTAGCTTAATTATTATTTATTGCTGCTGTCAGTGTAACATTTGTAGAATTTAAAAATTTAATCACTGCTTTTGCAAGAATATTTCATCCCCTTTAAAAAGAAATGAAGCTATTTGCACAATATTCTCAGTGTCTTGTTTTGTGCTTTTGTATCTTGTGGACACAGGGGATCAATGGAGTTTACAACAAAATAAACAGTTTATTGCTAGTTTAACATGCCAGAACTAAACAATAGTGCTATTTGATCAGTCGTGCCAACTTAAATATTTAATACGACATAATCTCAAGTTGCAACAGCACATTATGCTGTCCGCCCAAATAAGTGAATACTTAAATAGAAAGCTAAAGTATATTCCTACTTTTTCAAGAAAGAAAATGTGAACTTTGAAACAAGGCCTCCTTTTATTGCTGTTTGCTGTGAGGGCTCATCTATAGTGTGCTGCCTGTCTTTCAGTTACATCTCTGCAAATCTCCAGACAGGGTAAGAGGCAACCCCTGGTCCATTTACTAAGATAAACAAAAAGGCTTTTAGACTTTGAGAGAAAACCGAACAGCTGGCAAACATCTGAAATGACTCGTTGCCTCTGTAACATGCTTTACAGGATCATGGACGGCCAGTTCTGACTTGTGATTCGTGGTTAGGATTGATCAGGTCACTTAGCGTTTCTGAATTGGAGCCGCTCCATCAGTTGCAAAGCGTAACATTTCTTCAGGGATGTCCAGCACGTTGAGTCTTTATCACAGTATGTTGGAGATAGCAACACGCCCCCATTGCAAGACTTCTGTTCAACAAGTCAAAATAAGAAGATAGCACGTTCACAGGGAATTCAGATGTAGATGAGCAGACATTTGAATGACACTGAGCAGTAATATTTATAGTTTTTTGTGATGCTTAAAATGTGATGACCTGCTGCTCTATTTCATTTTCCCTTAATTTAGCCACTGGTTGGTTTCACACTGAAACAGGTTCGTAGAGTAGACCATGGGAACGCCATGCCGGGATGAAAACACATTTGAAACCATGCCATGCGGTGTCATCTGTACTGTCACAAGCACTGACAATGAAAACTTAAAATTAGGGAGTCATAGCACTCAAAATTGAGCAGGTCTTTAGATATTTCATTTTGGACCAAACTCCTGCTCGATTCTGCTATTCCCTGTCTTTTTCTTGGACATCCTTGTGGCCTGGACTCAAGTGTCAGGACTGAAGAAGTGCACACGGCCACACACCTGCCGTCGAGAGGGAGTCATTAACCGGCTGTGCTGATGCAGCCAGTGCCGATGCTATTGACCTAATGAACGTCCTAAACACAGCCAGTTCTCTCCATTAATTCATTGCTCCTATATACACAGCCAAGTATGGGAAGGAAAGAGGTGGAAAGGTGGTGAATTAAGGCTTACAGCCTCTGAAGTGCATCCAACAAAGCACTGAAAGTTCAAGATTTCTTGCAATGCATCTTCTGCCTTGCTCTATTCACTCGTACACATTACTCCCAGGTTTCACCAGACTCATTTAAAACACATTAGGCTGTTAGAGCACCGTCAGGGAGAGAGAAGCTCGTCTGTTTAATGCTGCGAGGGGGCCGTCTGGTCTCATCCCGGCCCACAGGAAACTCTCTCCAGCCTGATAGGGAACAAAACACACTGCCCAAGGAACTAAGCCCCCGCTGATCATTTCCCAGCAAGCTCCTGCCTTAATGCACACAGTGATTATAAACCAGCGGTAACAATATGGCTCAATTTGCCTGCTTTGCAAGACTATTCTAATTTCTGTGCTGATGCTGCTGATGTTTTGTGCCTGAAGCCTTATATTGATATTCACCAGCCACCTCAAATTACTTAACCGAGATTTTACATTGTAAAGGACAGCTTAATCCATCTTTATATTATATATTATTCATATATTTAATAATTAATGCTGTCACAAAGATGTAATTACTGTTCAGCCTTTTTTTTTTTATTTTACTAATGAACTGATTAATAACGTCTCCTTATTTCATTCTGATGTTTTGATGACTAAAATCAAGGCCAGGTATGATACACTCAAGGCTTTTCCATCAGACGTAAGCCATCTGATTCTTTTCAAGTGTTTGGCTTAATCTGTAGAGACCTCAAATGGAGAGACAG
Organism: Oreochromis niloticus; assembly: GCF_001858045.2. Lineage (NCBI taxonomy): Eukaryota > Metazoa > Chordata > Actinopteri > Cichliformes > Cichlidae > Oreochromis > Oreochromis niloticus. The sequence continues at coordinate 9,236,935 of NC_031979.2, forward strand.
TGCTAATGGCAATAGGAAAAGTCTGGGCTACCCTGAGCTCACTGCAGCTGCTAGCCCTGCAGAAGGATGTCTGCTGTGTTCTTGGACTTGACAATCACTAGACATGGCTCCTGTTGTTTTTAGAATATAGAGCTCTCTCTATAAATAGTCCTGGTGGCTTTAACTACACAACCGCACACAGACTTCCATATAAACCTGCACTCACACAAACACACATACTCAGGAGACTATTTTATCAAGGATCTGCCGTCAGAGTCTGTGATCTCTGGGAGAGGGAAAACACAATCGGCTGGCTCCCTATGCCATGCTGATGGGCTGCCAGACTGAAAGTCAGCATTAAACACGTCTCTTCCTGGCCCACCGCATGCTTGGTGTGTGTATGTGTTTCCGCATGGTGTAAATGTGTAACAGCATTGACTCTGGGCAGCTCTATCCATCATATTATGGAGGAGCCAAATTGTTGCCAATATCCCTCCCCGGTCTTCAGGTCCATCCATTTTACGTGTAATAGCTCCATCGTACTGTAAAGACTGACATGGTCCACATCCACCTAATATACTGCATGCTCTCACTTTCAGGCTTCTCTCAGTCGCAGTGATCAAATTGGCTATTATTCACAAAGTGTCACAGAATTGGCTCCTGATCTGAAATCTTTCAGCAAATGTGATGGGATGAAGCACATTTCTGATCGTAGCTGTGCGTTAGTAAATTCCTACTTTTAGCACTTGAAAGATTTCAGTATCTAATATAGGCTACTGTGTATTTCCAGTGACAACTTAGTGATTTTTCTTGCAGCAGCACTGCGTAGGCAGAAGCAGGGTCACTGAGTACACTGCATGCACTCAAAAAGAAGGGAATTACTGATGAGGGTGAATTTGTACAACACCTATTGGGTTGTATTTTTTACTTGTGCATTCCAGAGATTATTTTACCCACCATCTGCGTGTGCATGTATTGATTTCACTCACTGTGTTAATTCTGCTGCTGCAATTTATGCTCGCATGTTGCAGGCATGCTGCAGGTCAGCGGGATGCGTATATACACATCTGAGGAGGTTGAGGCGGTCAACGGGACAGATGTTCGTCTGAGGTGCACCTTCGAGAGCTCGTCTCCCATCAAACCCGATGATGTCGTCATCACGTGGACCTTCAGGCCACTTAAGGGGGGCCCAAGGCAGTCGGTGAGTGTGTGCGTGTCTTTGTCTTTGCAAAGAAAAAAAAATTCAGAACAGACCACGAAACCTCCCTCATTGTGTCAAGGAGCATCCGCCCCCTCATCCAAGTAAGAGAGGAACCAGTGAGTCATCTGGCTCCCTGTGGAGCATTCAAGGCAGCCAGTGTTTGTATACTTGTGTGTGGGGATATTGAGAATAGACAGAGTAAGAAGCGGGAGATTTGGGCAAGTCTGGGCTTTTATTTTCCTTTCTTTGCTGGAAGAAAATGTCTTCACTCTCCAGCAGCAGCAGCAGCAGCAGCAGCAGAAGACTCAGTCTGATAACTTCTGACTATTCCCTGCCATCGTTACCCTAAATGTAACCAACAAATTTCTCTTGCAGGTATTTTACTACCAAAGGAAACCATTTCCTCCGCAAGAAGGACTCTTCAGAAAGCGCATTTCCTGGGCTGGTGACATCATGGGCAGTGATGCCTCCATCATAATTCGAGAGGTCAAGTTCACCTACAACGGCACTTACATCTGCCAAGTGAAGAACCCACCCGATGTCCACGGCCCGGATGGAGAAATTAAACTGAGAGTAGTTGAAACAGGTCAGTAGTTTGAATTTTCAGCCAACATTTTCCTTCATACATCGTTTATTCAACGTTTCTAGCTATACATTTTATGTTTTGGTGGAAAGTCAAATATTAGATGGCAACGCAAGTTAAACCAGCAAAAACACAATGTGCAATTCACCTGAAAAGTTTAGAAATGTTAAACAAATAAATATTAATTTTATCAAATAATAATAATAATAATAATAAAGATAATAATACATAACAATTAGAAATAAATTCAAGTTAGTGTAATAATATCCTTGAAAAAAAGAGACTGGTGGTGACAGTGTGCTATGGTAGCCAGCACCAAGACGTTAGCAACAGAAGCTTTAAGTCCTGTAAGTTTAGGGTGGGGCCTCCAGGGGTCAGACTTGTTTGTCCAGCACATCCCACAGATGCTCGATTGAATTAAGATCTGGAGAATTTGGAGTCCAAGTCAACACCTAAAACTGATTGTTGTGCTCCTCAAACCATTCCTCAACCATTTTGGTGCATCGCCCTGCTGAAAGAGGCCACAGTCATCAAGAAATACTGCTTCCATGGAAGTGTGTACATGGTCTGCAAAAATGCTTAGGTAGGTGGTACGTGTCAAAGTAACAGCCACGTGGATGGCAGAACCCAAGGTTTCCCCGCAGGACATTGCCCAAAACAGGTGCCAGGTGTTCTCCAGACCATCGACATGATATAAAAGAAAGTGTGATTCATCAGCCCAGGCCACCTCCCTTTATTGCTGTGCACTTCTGTTCTGATGCTCACGTGCCCATTGTTGGTGCTTTCATGGGGAGCAGGGGCACTCTGACTGGTCCGCAGCTATGCAGCCCCACACACAAAACACTACACTGCTCTGTATCTTCTGACACCTTTCTATCAGAACCACCATGAACTTTTTCTGCACTTTGAGCTAAAGTAGCTCGTCTGTTGGTCAGGGCACACGGGCCGGCCTTCACTCACCACATGCATCAGTGACCTCCCACGACCCTGTCGTTGGTTCACCACTCTTCCTTCCTTGGACCACTTTTGATAGGTACTGACCACTGCAGACTGGGAACACCCCGCAAGAGCTGCAGTTTTGGAAATGCTCTGACTCAGTTATCTGACCATCACAAGTTTGCCCTTGTCACACTCGCTCAAATCCTCACACTAGCCCATTTTTCCTGCTTCTCACATATAAACTTTAAGGACTAAATGTTCATCTAATATATCCCACCCACTAACAAGTGCCACGATGAAGAGATAATCAGTGTTTACTTTACCCGTCAGTGGTCATAATGTTATGACTGATTGGTGTTTTATGCATCAGTATTTAAACACAGAAAAAAATCAGTCAACAAGATGAGACAAAGCAGTGCTAGCAGCTATGAGATGTCACGTATGCAGACCTGAGTGAGTGCTAGGATGCTGACGTAGTATAACAGGGGAAGTAAATTTAATCTTACAGCCTTAGCATGAAAAACACAAAGTTTTGGCAGGTGTTTGTGGAGACCAAGCTCGAATTCTGCAAAGTAATTGTGACTCTAGAGAAAAAGTCAGGTGATCATCGGCAGCCAGAAATGAACTGGCACCACGAGGAAGTTCCTCTACTGCACATACAAAAAGCAAAGGCTGTACCTGTTTTTAAGTTTGTTCTACATTTCAAGACTGTCTCCTTGTTTAGCATTATGCCACGTCCTATGTTTTGGTCGTTCTCTAGGAGACCTTTTTTAACGACTTGTGCACACTGCTGCTTGGTTTCAGTAAGATTTTGCCACTGACCTAGAAAGTAATGTTGTCTGCTGAAATCTCAGATGCACATGTGCAAATAATCAAAAGGGGAGTTCCAGAGTGCTTTTACAAGGAGACAACCGTCAAAAGTTAAATCAGGTATGACCTGATAGGCACTTGTTTCAGTTTCGACCAAGGTTGTGGACTTACTTACCTCGTCGTCTCTAAAGCTGTCCTGGTAGCCTTACTAGTGCTTTTGTATTTATACCATCTTACAGGAGACACATATTGGAAAAGCACAGTTAAAGTGCCTTTGAGCTGAGGGCGTTGTTTATTTTCAAATAAATATCCCTGTCTATCACTTTCAGCCTCTTTCTCTGGACTTCTCCTGCTGGCATTTGCCATCGCAGCCGCCATCTCCGGCATAGTCATCCTCCTCCTCATCATCGCATCCTGCAGGAGATGCAAGAGGAGGAGACAAAGGGAGCTGGAAGGGAATGAGGAGGCCCCGCGCAAAGAGCGAAAAGACCCCACCGCGTGGTAAGAAAAGAGACAAAAGGGAAAGAAAAAAGAAGAATCACACACTTTCTCTCCAGTTCTCAGTCTAACTCTGGGGATCAGGGCTTGTGATCCTCCCTGCGGCTCTTTTCCTATCGGACAATTCACTTTCTTCCTTCCTCTCCAACTGCAGTCTTTGGATCCTACAGATTTGGACCAATCAAAGAGGCAGCTTTTACAAAGCAGACATAAAATGAAAAATGTGCCTTTGTGCAGAAAGCAGTAGACACTGACCTTTTAGCCAGACTGCTGCGAATCACCACGCGCCTTTCTCAGAAAGGACTGTTTAATCGCGTCATCTTTTCCTGTTAGACTAAATGTGCTTCCAAACACACTTCCTGTTTGGAGTAAACTTTTGATGTAAACTTAGAACAATGGTGTATTCCTGTTGCTTACTTCCCTACTGATACATTTTAAACTCCTACATAGCAATGCACCACAGCGCATGTTTGTTATAGTAGTTCAGCAAACAATAGAAACAATGCTACAATGAAAGCGCTTCTGTTGAATTCCTTTAATCACCACATGATGGTAATATTGTGAAACCCACACAAAGCTGTTATTTCATTAGTCATTAATATTGGCTGTCTGAGTCAGTCTTCCGTGGTTCTTGTAAAGCTGCAGGAGGATGCTGGTTTACAATTCTGTTTTGTTTTGTTCCACTGCTGAAGTGAAATTGTTGTACTTCTCTGACATCCTGTGTTGTCGTTAGTCTGATTTTGTGACTGGTGTAATATAACCGAGGTGCTTTGAAACAATCAAGATCTGTTGGTGAGCTGCTTTGTTGGAAACAGACATTTTTAACCAGCACTTTTGTACAAATTCAATAACAACACAGAAACATTAACATGATCAGCTCTAAATTCTTTTCTTTGGAACCATTTTAATGGTCTTCTGTCTGTTTCAAACAATGAGCTAATTTGTCAAAAATACACTTTTTTTCTTGGGCGCTGGAGTTTTCTTTGCTTCTCTCTTGGGTTTTCAGATCTCTCTGTAAAAGGTGCGATGATTATTTGTTTATTCCTTTGAAATACAGTGTTACTGTAATGCGTCACACCGTGAAATCAAAGGGTGTTGAGGAAGTTTTGTTCTTCTTGCTGTCACTGATCAGATTTATTCAAAGTGTCTCTCTTGCTTGAAAAAAATATGTTGGATAAGAAGGAAATAATTTCACCCAATCAGAGCTCACGGGAGAGAGATGTTCATCCAACCTTTCCTCTTAATTTGGGACAGATTATTCCTAGCTGATGCTAACCCTCTGTCCCTGCTGCTGTGTTTGTGTCTGCTTGTCTTTGTCCTTTGACCCCACCCCCTCAATGTGTGTGACTTGTGGGTGTGTACATGTATGATTTATACATGTGTCATGCATGAATGCATATCCCCTTGTGTCTGTATGTGCCGTGTTCCCCTCGTCTCCCCCGTTTGCTTGTGTGTGCATATCTGTGTGCCTGTTTGTCACAGCCACCCATCGAGGGCCGTCCACCTCTACTTATCAGAGACCTCCATAGAGATTGACAGTTCAGACGGCATGATCTCAGACCCAAGCACTGGAGACTCGAGCTCCTCTGAGGAAGAAGGCCCGAGCTCGGGTGACGATGATGGCGGTGACGACTCAGATTGAGGAGGAGACGCTGACGCGGAGCCAACCAGGAAGTTCGACGAAGGGATGCCAGTCGGTACCTGCGGTCCTCGCCATCGGGCCCAGCGGGGGTTGGATGAAGAAAGTGCTGCTGCTGAGGGGGAAATGTGCACTCTGTACAAATATGTGAGGGAAACTGAAAGTTTGAAAACTTTCCAAACAAGCACAAGAGGTTAGAACAAGGCTTCTGCTGAATGAGCACAGAACAAAAGTAGAATCGTTTTACTTGAACAAGTCCGGAAATATTCATGTGTGAGGAGAAATATGTGAGTAAAAGTGGAGGGTTTGTGGAAGTAACCCTGAACCTGTCTTGGCTTCTGTCCTGAAGGGAAGAGGGGACCATTCTTAATCAATAGCTGTCTGCTGGGTGACACGTGGATCTTGTTACGTGTAGGAAGTCAATACCAAAATCAGCTGCACCAAGCAATCAATTTCCCTAAAGACATTGGCGTGAACTGTATTTAGACAGAAAGAGGAGGACACCACTGCTGATGATCAGCCATATGTGCAGATCTTTATTGCACTGAGGCTTTTTTTTCTTTCATCGTCTTAATGGAGAGTATCTCTGCAACCTGTGGGCTAATCTTTCACACAGTGGCATTTTTTTAAAGCTAAATGTCATTAAAGATAATGTACAGGAGGTCTTCCATTTCAGTCGGTTAGGCACACCATCCTGACGCCGGCCTGCGAGTACCGGTCAGGAGTAGCTTTGTCCTACTCGAGTACACAGAGATGCGTAGAATGTGTCATATCAAATGGAGAAACAAAGCATAAATATTGCTGCCATTATTTCGCAAGGCCAAATATCTGATCCATGAGCAAGCAGCTTCGCATACACCTGCCCTGAGTGTTGTGTGGGAGCGCACAGTCAGATCTGAAAACCCTTTTGATTTAAAAATGTCCTTGAGAGCCTGTTTTTTTCCCCTCCATGCGCCTGTGAATGCATCGTGTCTATTAACAAATGACTGTGCTGCCTGTCTTTCATCCTTGTGTGACAGACTTTTTACTTCTATTTGAATATTGAGCACTATGTTTATAGATTGTTATTTTCTTCTTTTGTAGATAAAGCCAGAAATATTTTATCATGTTGTTTTAAAAAAGTGTCATTCTATGTATTTGTTATAGATCTTTTCTAAAGAAAATAATAAAAAAAGAGAAGATTTTCTAATAATCATGGCCCTTGACTCTTGACTACATTCAGTTTCACTGCACAAAAAAAGACACGGACATGCGGACCTTCACTTAGAGCTCAGTATGATTTGATATATGTCATCTATTATGTAAGAGAGTAATCTTGTTATCCAGCATTTATTATGCATTATTATCTTTAATGCATTATCTACAGCTGCGTGTTTATTGTGCGTCTAGAGAGCTTTACACTTGTTGTACCTGTAAACATTAATGTCCTGAATCACTGTTTCATTCCTTGCAGGTTCAGTATGCTCATACCTGCCTTTATCACTTCAGTCTGGGTTTGTTTGCTGAATTCTGATTGGTCACGTCTACAAATATGTCACTCTATACATTTGTTTGTGTGTTTGTGTGTGTGTTTGGCAGTCCATTTGTGAGCACCGATCAAAGTCTGGCCAGCTTTAGTTACTGAGTGACAGACTTTAACAGTGTGAGCAAGTCTGCAGGAGGGTTAACTAAAAATGGAAGGGGGGAGGTTAAATAATTATATTTCATAGTAGAAAGAGCAATAATAATAATAATAATGATGATGACGATCAGCTGTGGATGTTTAAATAACATAATGTACACCTTGATTTTTGACTTTCTAAAGCATTATTTATCTTCACTGACCAAATTTGAATGCAACACCCCAAACACTTTTGGGCAAATTAATGACACCACTCTCTGTGCTATCAATCTATTCGGCCAGGCAAACAGAAACATGATGGGAAGGATGGGAGACGCATTAAATTTTCAATGCAGCTGTTGTTCTTAACCCCTCCCCTCTCCTGTCATTGAAAGGAAACACATGGTATGCGACCGAGGTGATTGATTTCTGTGTATCTACCCTTTGTGCATTCATCCTTCTTACCTATTTGAGAACTAAACTCCCAAGAGAGGTGCTCTTAGCCATTCCTCGCCCATGACTCATTTAACAAGCCATTGTCTTTCACAGTGCGTTCAGCATTGCCACGCACCCAGAAAACACCTCTATATTCTACAGAGAGCGCACAGTAAAGTAAATGTTGAAGAAATTATTCGTGCCTTTCCTGAACTCACTCCCTTTTCCTGCTTGTGCCGTGTCTTGCTCCGTTCCTCCTTCTCCTTACAGTCTGCATTCCACACCCAGAGGTGGGCTGTACCTGGCACAGTGTTGTAGAAACATACTAAATGACACTAATTTGTGTGCGTGCACACACAGAAAAGATGCACAGCGAGTTGCAGAAAAAAACAAACACTCACTGGTTATGAATACATTTATTTTAAAGGCAGAGAGTCAGCTTTATTCTCAGTGAGAGGTACAGCTTGTACAGCTATGACTAATGTTGTTGTACTTGCTTGTGACAGCCTTGAGGAAAGTGCATCTGTATGCAAAACCTTTAAAATACACAAACCAGTGCAGCAGATTCAACTTTTTTTTTTTTTTTTACCAGCTTTTCAGTGTAAATCAGCTGATGAAAAGACTGCAGGATTCTCATGTTTTTGCTTTTTTGTTTTTGTTTTTTGCCTGATGGATGATGGTTTCTATATACCATCTGGCCCATGACAATTTAAGATCACCTTTATTAGCCCCATCCAGTGTTAACAACAGAAGAACGGGCCTCTTGTCCACTGGAGCCACCGGAGAGTCAGTGAGCAGGGACAGCCTTCATTGTGACTGAGAAGATTTCAGCTGAAACTGAGACCCCGCCACTGTAACCAGACAGAGAGCCCCTGTATTCATGCATATCTGATATGCCTGCATGTATCTAGGTAAGAGGCTATACTCGATCAGATTATAAGATATCCCACAATATGGAAGGTGTAAGTGCTCATTCCCTGGTAAGCCAGGAGTCCTGCAACTCAGCATCTATTCAAAAAAAAAAAAAAAAAAAAAAAAAGAGGTGGTATCCCTGCATCAGTGTGGGAACTGTTACATAATACTGTTAACAGATACAACACAAACACTGTACTTGTGAATGGATACGGGAGGAGGAGGAGAAAGCCTGTGGCCTGTGGCTCTCGTCTCTGAGACAGGGGGCAAAAACTTTGCAATTAATTTAGATTCTGCAATTGACCAACCAAAGTGGTTCTCAGTCGGTTTTTCCCTGCAGAGCCCTCCTTTGGTAGATAAAAATATTGTCAAAAAAAAAGAGAAAAAAAATGAAAAAATACTGTGTACATCCATCCCAGGGTGATGCCTTTAGGCAGAATTCACCTCCGCCACACTCACATCTCACAGTTTACATGGAATAAAAACAAATCTATTTGATCTCTTACTACTTCATGAAACACATTAAGAAAGATTCCTAGAGATTAAGATTAAGAAAGAAAGGATTACTTGCAGAGAAAGTTAACGCCATGGTGCATTCCCTCCCCCAAGATCCTGAACTGCACATTACAAACAATTATATTAGCTTGCTGATATATTACATGTACTATTTCAGAAAGCTGGAGCCACTGTAATAGAGGATGCTGCTCTCACGCTGATGTGTCGTAAAATGAAGTTATGGAGGCCCATTACAGCAACCATAGCTGCTGTCAGATTAGAGGGAAAAAAGGTCCCTGGCAGAGCAGTTGAATATAAGAACGGAGCTGAGAATTCAGACCAAATAAAGACACAAACATCAAACGATGTGTGCAAACATGTAATTGGGGGATAAAACATAATATCCCAGTGAAACTACACTGAGGCTAGAAAAACAAACCCGTTCTCCCACTGGATATAATTATAGTGGTAAAAACATGAGATTGAGGACAGCGATAGTGGTTTGATATGCTTAGAAATACCAGGAGAGGTCCCAGTAGAGCATCGCTGGGTAGGGTTGTCTCAGGAGATAAGGCCTCCACACACAGAGGAGAGTGGGTGGGGGGTTATTGCAGTTTAATGTGGTTTCATTTTGACACATTTTGGCCAATGTCTGTTTTAAAAAACCCAAACAGGCCTAATAAAACCGTTTTGTTGTATTATTATTATTATTTTTTAGAAATTAACCAGCTTAAATACACAGCACAAGTTCACATATACTTGCATCCACATAGAGTTGGCACACTGCACTTTTCTGAGGAATCATAAGTGAATCAAGCATAATAGTCAACCACTAAAACGTATTTATTTGCAATTAAATAACTCTAATTGGGCATTTTAATAAATAAAATAATTCTTTTTTTTTTTTTGTTAAAGAGTAAATTTGAGAATTCGTGGATAAAAAACAATAATTACATTTTAGCACTCCAAACAATATTTTGATTAAAGATCTTGTTCATACTGCCAAATTAACCATTACACAAACATAAAAAAAATATTTTGGTAATTACAAATCCTGTTAATTTACGGCAGCTGTGGCATAAACCTGACATCGGGTGGTAGTCTCATACGTTTGTTATCGCTGCTTTATTCTGAAAAGCAGTGTTACTGCGCGAGTGTTTAGCGTCCCATCGTGGCATTTTCATGGAGTTTCTCATGCGAGTAATAAAAAAACACACTAACGAATCAGGCGAGCGTCATAGCTATCATAAATTGCGTCTCCTTGTATTCAGCACCTATGCTTAAAATTAGTTTTACTGTCTGAGCGCCACTTCCTGATACACCTGTTTGGCAGGTAGTGGTAGGGCGGTCCGCCTACGCGAGGCTATCGGAGAGACTGAGTCATGAAAAATAGACTATGGGCGGAATTTTATTGAAGCTTTGACGCAACTTTGGACTTTTTTTTTTTTTTAAAACTTGACGCATTAGAGCCTATTTTCCCCCCAACTTTAAAATGCGTCGACCGCTCCGAAGGACGAGTGCTCTGAACGTGGTTTTACTGCTGTATTGGCTCTGCTGTTTAGGTGAGTAAACCGAGCCCGACCGGAGCCTCCATACTCACACAACCCCTGTCGCGTCTTTCAAAGTTTGAACTGGTAGGCTGGCACTGACATTTATGTCCCAATAACTCCCAATTAAACACAGGCTGTTTAAAATTTAGTTGACGTTTGAGTTTTCAGTGTTGTTAGCTCACCACTGTTAGTTGTACATTACACGTTTCGTTTTTAAGGCTATCACATAAATGCCCAAGGCAATGGAGGCCTTCTGGGTCTAAAGCCTACTCAACACTTCGATAGACCTAGTACGCCATATTTATTTGTAGTTTTTTTTTTCGTTTATAGCTTTTCGTTTTAGATAAACACTGCCAGTGAATATATAATACAAACCAGTGAATACAAAATACACTAAATGTTGTCCAGTAAACACCACGAAGTTGTAGTAAACTCTACTCAGACAAGTTTTAAGTTACTGTCAACTAATTAATGATTCCCTCTTGTGGTAATAAGCCTAATAATCCACAGAGGCCTGCTAATGTAGCTACCATGGGGGCAGCCACACACGCTCCGCTCTTAATAATAACCATAATAATAGACCTTAGTTATGAAACCAGCCGTGGAAGAAAAAAAAAATCAGACAGTTGGCATTCAGTAACACAAGACCACGGTATTTACAAAGATGGCGCTGAACTGTGGGCAGACTTTCAAAAAATAAGAAAAATAAATTGTGAAAATGGAGTCTCAGCTGTCGTGGACAACATAAAACAGGGAGAGGTTGGTGTAACATCAGCATGTCCACAAACGCAGTTCTGTGAAAATACTAGGATGGTGTGTGAAATGCAGCTAAAACAATGCAATAATTCAAATATTTCATAAACCCAAATTTAATTGTTAATAGAATTTAGAGATCATATGATATGTTTAAATTGAGGAGATGTATTATTTTAAGACAAATATTAGCTCATTTTGAATTTGGTGGCAGCAATGTGTCCCAAATAATTGAGACGGGGGACATCACTGTGCACCTGGACTCTTCTGTTATGAAGCCATGCTGCTGTAATATCTGCAGTATGTGGTTTAGCATTGTCTTGCTAAAATATGGAAGGCCTTCCCTGCAAAAGACATGGGGGCATATGCAGCTCTAAAACTTGTATATACCTTTCAGCAATGATGGTGCCAATTCCATAGGTACTAATGCACCCCTGTACTGAGAGTACCCCTGTACTCTCAAAGATGCAGGTGTTTTAAGTGAGCAGTGATATCAAGCCAGACTGTCCTCTTTAGTCCAAAGGATGTGGTGTCCATGTTTTCCAAAAACAATTTAAAATTTAATGCTATTCTGTGGTCATATTATTTATGTTCTGTCTCTGTTTGTTTTAAGTGGTTTTGTGTTGATGCTTCTTCTTTGCATGATAGCTTTAACCTGAATTTGTGTGATTTTTTTTTTTTTGCCCCTCGCGCACAGAGATTTCTCCAAATTCTTGGAATCTTTTAGTGAATGTACTGTAGATGCTAAGATATTCTTCACAATTTTACCTTGAGGAACATTGCTTTTGAAATTGTTTTGCAATTTGAAGATGCAGTTTATTGCAGACTGGTGAAATTCAGCCCACCAGCACGAGCTAAAGGAAAAAAAAAAAAATGTGGAAAGAAATCAGCCTCTCTAAGCTGGTTTTTAATACCCAATCATGCTGCTGACCTAATGCCAATAAACCTAATTAGTTGAAAAATGTTCCCCAGCTTTATCTTTTTAGTGCATCTTACATTTCCAGCTGTTTGTTTCCCCCATCCTGACTTTTTTGAGGCGTGTTGCTACCATCAAATTCAAAATGAGCTAATATATTTTATGAAAGAGTAAAATGCCTCCGTTTCAAAACATGTTTTGTGTGTTATGTTGTCAAAAAAGATTTTTATGTGTGTTTACATTTTACATAGCATCCAAATTTTTGTGGAATCGAGGTTGTACAAATATGGGGAGTTTTTCCTTGCAGGGTTACTTAAAAACATGCTTACATAGTGTGTTCTTGTCCTCGCTCTTCTACTCAAGTAAATGTCCAGAAACGAGTGTCAACATGCCCAACGATGAGCTGCCGGTGTTCCTGTCCCTGCACTGATTACAAGATTATCAGCATTTATTATTTTCAAGTTCAAGAGCGGTTTGGCTTTTTGATTTCCACTTTTTTGAAGAGATTGCTTTGTTCAAGTCACCCCAAGGTCTTTGTCAATGAATCGGGCTGATTGGATGAGATCTCTTCTGCTCATTTGTTTAATATAAACTTCGGCCTTATCATGTCCCTTGGGATGCTTGGTGAAAGCAGTGGTGTCGTTCTAATAAGATTGGTTATATCAGGGGATCGCTCTATTTAGGGCTGTTCGATATAACGATATATATTGGATGACGATATAAAAACGTCTATCGTTTCATTTTACGCTATCGTTTGTTTCGTGGTGTCGCAAAATAAACTGTTTACGGCAATATTTTTTCATTATTCTGATGGTCACTGTAGTGGCTATATTAATTTCCTAAAGTTCTCTCTTTCTCTTATATTTAATATAACCACACTACAGACGGACAAGCGCTTGTTTTTATGCGTTGTCGTTAGCAACAACGACGGTAAAACCACCTCGTGTCCGCGTGTTTATTTTCCACATAAACCTTTCACAATAAAGCTCAAGATCCTGTTGAGACTTTTCAAAATAAACTGAATCACGTGAAAGATGCAGAGTATTTACGGATGAGAAGCAAAAAAGAGCCGCCAGGTGCTAAAAAATAAACCTTAGACTCAAACGTTAGAACAGGCTTTTCCCCGCAACACGCTGTGTAATAAATACTCACAAAGAAAACGGCGGCCGTTACAACCTATGTCTAAAAATGTATCGTTTCATGTATCAGTTAAAACGCTCGACTCCAGGTACGCGACGCCCAGCTGGAAACACTTCACGCAAGTTGAGCTGCCCGACATTCACAGAATTTACAGAAAATGTTACATTTTTGTGATTTATATCGTTATCGGACGATAGATGTCTTAATATCGGGATATTAGATTTTGGTCATATCGCACAGCCCTAGCTCTATTTTGCTTTTGGTAAATTCTTAAAGAAAATGCATGTTGAGGCTTTTTCTGGAAATGAAGGGCTCCTTCATTTTTGCCCCCCAAAAGCAGTGCGTTAATGTCAGAGATGAAGGGAAAATGCAGCCAGTTTCACATACCGACTTTGTCTTAAAGGGGACAATGTTGCACCATGATGATGCTTTTATGAGTCAAAGTTGGTCAGGCTGTTTTATCAGTCTACCAGTTACAGCTTCAGTATGAAATCAATCACATAGCTAGAATTTTCATGAGCCCCAGAGGAGGTGACTGTGGCATGCACCACAGCAATGCTGACATTTATTTTTGAGAGTGAAAACACCTTTACAGTCACTGCATAAAAAAAACAAAACACAAAAATAGCTCTAGATGCCCAGAGTCTCTCAGGGATCATTTCTGGTCATGTTGGTGATTCTCTACATCTTCTGTATTGCTATCAGCAGCAGCTTTAAGCATTTATTGAAATAACCATGTCTGGATGGATTGGCCATGAGGAGCTTGGCGTCTGTGGTTCAGAACAAAGCCTTTTGGCAAAGCTGTCGGCTAGATTGCTGTGAAATTTGCCACAGATCCCTAAGGTCCTATTAGGGTAAATGGAACTGATTTTTTTTTTATGTAGTGTCACATGACGCCAAACTTTGCACTTTATTTTTACTGCTAATTAGCAATCAACATGTTAAACAAAGATAGTGAATAGGGTGAAATTCCAAACCTTGCTGCACAGTCTGTCCACTGTGTTTTGAATCCAGTCTTCATGGTGTGTCTGGTGTTTGTACAAACACTAGCAAGAGAAGCCATTAGTTTGTTTTTTTTTTCTTTATAGGTGTAGTTGAGCGGTTTGCTGTGGACAGTGCTGATGTTTGAGTCCCTTGGTATTATCACTGAAGAAATAACAATGAAAAGCCATCTAGAGTGAGACAGAGAGCTGAAGGCCCTTGAGAGATACAAATGTAAAACAAGGTCTGCCCAGCAAGAGAGTCGGATGAGTAACTTGCATTAGTGTCAGTCAGTTCTGTGTCTATCCGGAGGACGTTTTTACCTTGGTGTGAGCATATTTGCACACTCTATTTTGCAGTGGGTAAAACGTCACTCACATTGTGTTCTCCTTCCTGCTTTACACACAAATATATGAATCTGTACATACCACCCCATTTTTTTTTTTTTTTTTTTTTTTTTAAATTTATTTATTTTTTTCTGGCTGGCTTTCATCTCTGACCAGTGGATCTCTCTTCTTCTTCTTTTTCTACTATAATATTTCACCTCCAGCTCCTTCCCCAGTCTCCTCCATCACAGTGACCACACCACCAGAGGTCCATGCATCTAAAGGAGATACTGTCACATTGTCCTGTTCATTTACTTCCACAAGTAGGCCAACTAGTAAGATGACAGTTGACTGGTCTTACCGGCCGCAGAGTGGAGGTCCACCAATGATGGTGAGTATACTTTTATCCGAATTAACTTCAAGGTTGTGTTGCAGCCAGTGTTGCAAAATAATGTATCCTTTATTTGCAGCCATAACTGCAGTGGATTAAAATGTTAAAGTCTGTAGGTGTAATGTTCAGTCAGCTCTTTCAGAAACAGCTTTTATGATGCATTTTTTTTTTTCTAAAACACCTGTAATTGACTCATTTTGGGAGTTTTACACATTAAAAGATAATTGGACAAGAGAACAAATAAACACTGTGTAGTGCACCGGCTGAATGTAGATGTCAGTTGAAAGTATTACTCTGTAAAAGATAAGCTCATAGAGAGATCAAAGCTGTGCTCCCAGTAATGACATTATTTACTGAACTAACTAATGATGACTTATTATCACACATGAAAATTAGAAGACCACGACTATAATTTGGTAACAGATAAACAGGATTATGGGGTTGTTGGTTTTTTTTTTGTTTCCTTCGCAGGATAATTAAATTACTGTTCTCAGTAGCCGATTTTTCTACGTCAACGGTTCATAGATTCATTTATTGGTTGCTGTCTGGTAACAGTTACCTAAATATACTTTTTTTTTTTTAAAAGAAATATTATGGACTGCTGGTAAGACTTTTTTTCATTTCAATTTCAATTCACTTTAATTTATACAGCGCCAAATCACAACAACAGTCACCTCAAAGTGCTTTATATTGTAAGGTAGACCCTACAATAATACATACAGAGAGAAACCCAACAATCATGACCCCCTGTTAGGAAGCACTGTGGCAAAAGTGGGAAAGAAAAACTCCCTTTTAACGGGAAGAAACCTCTGGGAGAACCAGGCTCAGGGAGGGGCGGGGCCATCTGCTGCAGCCAGTTTGGGAGAGAGAAGGAAGACAGGATAAAAGACATGCTGTGGAAGAGAGACAGATTAAGACAAAATCTCTGACACAGACTGTAGAAAAGTAATGCATTTTGTGAATTCTTTGTAATTAGATTTCATTGAACTGAAATAAAACGTGTAGGTGAACTGAACTAAACATGACTCAGCCTGGCAGGGAAGGAGCTATGGATTATTAAGGTGGGGCAAAAGCCACTGCTTCCAGGCAACGGGTGCACTGGACTGAAACAAGACTTAACAAGAACATCCTTGTGAAACATGTCAGATACGTTGCTTCGCAATCACTGTAGGCTGAAGTTATAGTTGGAAGATAAAACAGACTCCAGATAGTATTTATATATGTGCAAAGGTCCTGAGCTACACTACGTGTCGTCTTTCTTGCTTTCAAGGGGCCAGAGTTTCTTGTCAAAGATTTTCTTTTGACACTGGTTGTTTTTTCACTTATTCTTGGTACAGTCCTTCATAAGCAACAGAACACTGACCTAGGAATCATTCAAGCATTGAAAAGGCACCTAACTCATGGGATGAACCAGTGCTATGTCTACACGTAACAGACATCTTGGCAAAGAGCCCATTTTAAATTTGATCTTTAGGCCCTTCGTTGCGAAACACATCACATTTCTTCAGCTGAAAATCTGAAAAACACCCAAAAAAAACAGTTTAACAGACATAAAATATTTTTGAACTTGCAGGTCCTCACACAGACATTGTTCATAAGACAGGCTTGTGACACGCATTGCCACTTTGTACAAACACAGCTTGTTTGAATATGTGATTGCTTTATTTG
Source organism: Oreochromis niloticus (assembly GCF_001858045.2). Classification (NCBI taxonomy): domain Eukaryota; kingdom Metazoa; phylum Chordata; class Actinopteri; order Cichliformes; family Cichlidae; genus Oreochromis; species Oreochromis niloticus. Next base: position 9,253,751 of record NC_031979.2, read on the forward strand.
CATTCATGGCCAGCTCGACTTCTCTTGATTTCTGAACGTACCTGTACACCTGCTGTGATAGCAGCAACACCCTCAAGCAAATTCAGTTTAATTAAAATTCTATTTATGCCAAACTCATCTGATTTATGAGCCTCAGTGTGGAAAAAAAAAAAAAAAAAAGTCCGAAAGTCCATGTTTTACCCATTCATGTTCCAGTCCATCTTTTGTGGCTTCCTCGGTAAAACCCCAGAAAGTGAGCTACCTTAATAGACCCCTCCTCATGCGATGGAATTGTGGTCTTGTTTGAAGTGCGTTGAAATGTATCCATCCTAACCCATAACTGCATTCAGTCCTCTAAGTGTGGCTTGAGTTTCACTGACCAATCCACTGGAAACACACCACATCATTTAAGCATTTCCATTTGTACTTTAAGATAGCCATTCACTGTGGTTCTGTGTAATTGCATTTGGACTGTGAGAATCCATAGTGTGGTAGCTGCAACCCTCTATGCAACCATTTCCTATAGGAGCACTTGGAGTAAAGTAGAGACTAATGCTTTGTGGCTCTGCAGATATGGAGTTTTGCTGGTTCACTCTCATTAAGATGTAGTTGTGTGGAGGGAGAGATGCATGTTATATTAGCGTTAGGGTGTCAGTCTGCAGTAATTGGTTGATAAAGCCATACAGCTGTTTGTGGGGGAAAAAAGTGTGTGTGTGTGTGTGTGTGTGTGTGTGTGTGGCTGCTTCCTAACAAAAAAAAAGAAAAGAAAAAAGGAGCCCACTTTTCCTGCAGTTCATCAGAACTAACTCAACCTAAATGAAAAGGGGCAGGTTCCTGATGCGACCTGTACATACAAATAAAAATTAGAAACTTCCACACTTGCTTCTAAGCCTTCATTTACTTCCCATCCAATTTCATTTGCAGTTTTGGCTGGTTTATTGGCCTGTGTGTCCCTGCTCGTATATCATGCTGGGAGAGGCCATGAATAAGCATGTGAAAACCTCTATCAGAAAATATCATTTTGCTGCCAAAGCTTTAGTGTCAATCTGAATTGCTGCAGTGCTTCAGTGGCTTGCATAATTACCTCCAGTCCTGATGAGAATTAATTTTGTAGATTGGCGAAGAGAGGCTGAATGTTCAATCAAATATCAGTGGAAGCTGATGGTAATTGAAGGATTTGGCTGTTGAGTTTTGCTGAATAATGTTACATTAAAGTCTTATTATGATCTAAAAGTTGCTGCTAAGCTTCTCAAGTCAGGGGAAGCATTTGTTTAAATGTAGGTGGTCTCAGTTGAAAACAGTCTTCCATCCTTAGTCATGCTGCAGCATCTCTCATGAATTCAAAAGTACCTTTGGGTCTAATGTTTGTTTTCAGCCTGAGCAGAGTCTGGTAGTAGTAACTGATTTCAAGCTTTTCTCATGTAGGCTGAGCTCTGCCAACTTTTAAATGATCACCAAGAGTGAGCAACACAGATATGACCATCTTTATCTTTGCCAGCCTCTACAGCAGTCTACATCACAGGGCTGTAAAAGCATAAAACCTTATCAGTCCTGGTAATTATCCAGGTGATTCTGTGGTTTTGCTTTTCTCCTGCCTCAGTTTATTGTGAACATCATGCAGTTATCCTTGTTGACAGTGTTCACAGGGATTTGCACACTTCAGGCAGTAAATGTATAAACTTCAAACAAGGCAAACATTTTTGCCTAATCTTGATTATTTATTTATTTTTATTTTTTTTGAAAGTAAATATTGTTCTGGAATTGTGTTGACACGCCATTTAGTTTGTGAAGCCAGTTTGAATACATTATAAATAATATAAAACTTTGTGTTTGTTCATTTTTATTTTTATGTACTTTTCAGGAAAGGGAGGGATTATATTTGGGGTTTGTAGCACTTTGCAAATGGTTCATGTTTATTGGATTTACTGCCCAGAATAACACAATCTGAATGGTGGTGAGCACAAAGAATCACTGCATTAGTAGCTTAGATTATCTCTGCTACCAGTTCATTATATGTATATTAGCTCAAATACTTGTCTGGTTAAGTTGTAGGAAATGACATGTATGTTTAGCGGTCTCTGGGCACGGATTCATCTGTATTTATATTGGAAATTGTTCTGAAAATGTTCTGTGTCTAAATTGCCATATGTCAGACGCCTAGCACGGGTTGCGAGGACAGCTCAGGCATCAGCCACGTGAAATCAGTCGCAAAGAGCACCAAAAACTTTGTTTATTAGCAGGTTGTTGGAGCCATCTGTAGTTTGCATGAAAGATGATAACTTTTCTCCAAACACCTGCCTTTTACTCTCCAGGCAGTCAAAAGTGCAGTGCAAACCAAAATGGAGAACATTTGCTTTACTGCTACAACAAACAGATTTCAAAGGTCTGCGTTTCCTGTTTGCACCACACTTTTCAGTTTCACTACCATTTGGTGAGTAGTTTGTGTTTGCAGACAAGTCAGCATTTCATGTGCAAACTATGGGTGACTGTCAGCTAACAGAGCACACACTCAGCAATTTGTAGGTATTTTGCGCATGCTACACCAACAACTTCGTACATGTTTTCAGTGGCTTGTGACATAACTGCAAACAGTTATTTAGTGGGTTGACAACAGCTCTGTTGACAACTCTTTCACTTTTTTGATTCAGATCAACCCTTGTTAAGCTTTTTTTTTTTTTTTTTTTTTTTTTTTTTTAAACTTCACTTACTTTCACTTACTGTAACTTGTAAGTTGTTGTGATCTTGTTTAATATGATCTGTGTTTGAGGAGGCATGCACACAGTAATACTGAGAGTAAAGAAGGTGGAAACTGGTGCGACTATAAATGACAACAGTGTTTAGGTCAAATATAATATTGCTGTGGTGGAGTTTTAAAACGCATTATTCAAACAGGAGCAGAAAACCAGATCAATACAAATACATGCTTTGACTGTATTCTTTACCCTTTTCTTGTTGGTGTTTCATTTGTTTACTTTCATTTTTTTTTACTTTCCTCCCATGTCTGTGCTTATTGGTGTGTCATAAACTTGATAAAGCACACATTCTGCACTCTTAGTTTACTCTGTGCAAAACATGTTCTGTCGTGTTTACACATTTTTATCCCCCTCTTTTCCACCCACATGCACAGCACACTCATTCTCCGGATGTCATGTTGTAGAGAGGTCTGGGTCAGCTTGATGTGGGAGTGATAAAAGGGATGGAGTTTGTTGTTGAAAACAGACTGATGTGGTAAATGTTAAACACAGAGGTAGATTCAGTTTTTAAGACTCCTGCAGAATTGTGCACTAGCATGAATGTCCTTTGGGAGTTGCTGGATTTTATTCGTATTTCTCAGACTGAACAAGGAGCCCTCTTCCCTCTGTCAACAATGTTGCCCAAGGAAAGGATGTCCAACCACCATCTGTTTCTCCAGACAAGTTAGATTTGCAAATGATGAGTAGTATTATGTGCTCTCTGAACAGGAAAATGATCATTAATTTACACAGTTTTAGGCGTTAGTCTCCTAGTGTGACACAGCAGGTTGAAATATGCACAATGCATAACCACATTTCACTGCACATCCTTCCTGCACACTCAAATATCATTTTCAGCTTGCTCAGGCCATTTAATCACTCCTGTCTTTCATATAAAGATGTAAGATGTCTTTTTCTCCTTTTAGTTTCTCCACTTCTCCTCACGAGCATACCCACCAACAGAGGGTCAGTTCGGCGGTCGAATCCGGTGGCAAGGCACCCCGGCACGTGGAGATGCTTCCATCTCTTTAATCAATGCCACACTGAATGACAATGGGACCTTTACATGCACAGTCAGAAACCCTCCTGATGTCCACGGGTCCACGACTTCACACACTGTACTTACTGTCACACCAAGGGGTAAGAGTCAAATCCTTGTCTTGCATTCAAACTCTTTCAGTGTTTGTCCTGACTTCAACTCAGGTGTCTGGATTTGGTGCCTCTCATTATCAGTTGTACAGTGTGTGCATGCAGACACTGGGCCGATTTAGGAAAGGCTTAAAATTCCAATGCCAGCCTCACAGTTTAATGGATGGCAGACTAATCCAAACATCCATGTTGTGTTTGTGTAAGCCTGTCATGATTTAAGCATTTGGTCTCACATGTATTAACCTGCTTCAGCTATGAGTGGACGGTAGATGGTTAGAGGATGACTGGAGTGTAGTTCATCACATTTTGATAAAAACCTAGAAGGGAAGATTGAACCCATTCTTGTCTGTGCAGTTTGTAACTGTGTTATGTAAAATGAACATGTGATATCTTGACTGTATTTTTCTGGGAACATCTTCCACGCCACCAGGAAGTTGCTATTCTCTGCCAGGGAAGAGTCTGGCACGTAGCCCCACTGTAATGGCCCATTGTTTTTTTTGTTTGTTTTTTTTGTTTGTTTTTTTTTTTCTCTTTCTGTACAGATTAGCAATGAACTTTATGTCAGCGAGCTTTGGGGATATGCTGGTTGGTCGATTTGTTACCTTTGGGTAAAGACAGGCAAGCTGTTCTAATCAGTTGCTGGCTTCAGCTGCATATTTACTGTAAAGATGTGAGCCATGTATCATGTGTCTATTCATCTCTTCTCTGCAAGAATATTACAATATTTTTTTTTTTGTACTGTTTCACGTTTTCGCTGCTATCATCAACTGTGTATAGTGCCACTCATAGAGCTGCTGTATATAGTGTGTATACAGTTTACAGTCTGTGACAGTGTGTGTATATGTGGTGACTGCCAAGTGCAGATTTGTATGAAGTCCTGTAGATGTGTGATCATAAACATCATGTAACTGTGCCCCTGATGACCAAACATTCTTCTCCTCCTCCTCAGTGCCCAGCATTCGCTTCTCAGATGTTGCAGTCCTCCTTTTTTTCATCCTCCTCCCCTCTGCTGTCATAACCCTCATTCTTATTGGACGGATGATGTGTCCCAAGAAAGAGCGTAACCAATCGAAGGCCCACAGATCACCCATAGAGGTCACAGAGGGGTGAGTAGATGCATTCTGCCAATCACTGGTGAGGGTCTCCAGGGGATAAAGATGGTCACAGCAGGTGATAAATAGGATTGATGGTTATAGACATGTTTCTTCAAATGGATTTAATGAACGTTAAACATGAATCTAAGTTTAAAATGGGTGTTTGCTTCTGAAGAGTGGCGATCAATCACTCTTTAACTGACTTCTCACTGGTATGTCATGTGATTAGAAGTCACATAGGGTTTCAGCCAGTACTGGCTTGCAGTTGTAGTTCACATTCATCTTAGGTGCTCTCCGAACTTTATGTACTTCAATATAAGCAGCTTGACACTGTTACCATTATCTTTAAAAAAAAAAAAAAAAAAAAAGCTTTATCTTTGTCGTTTCATGTTTCCCTGTTTTTATACTGTTAACTACATTCAAGTATATCTTTACAGTACAAAACAAGAGAATAACAAAAATTGGCTATTTAACATTGGATGGAAAAGCCCCAAATATTTTGACTAGAATAGATTAACTGGTGAGCTTCGTAATTGCTGAAAATCTGATGTTACCACCTTTGGGTGAACTAGCCTACTATCTTTCTTGTTTTTGGTTTTTATGCTTTGCCAAGCTGAGTGCTTGCTCCATCTTGATGCTTAACTTGACACATAGTTACATGCGATTCATTTTAATGGGGAATTATAATTCCTACAATTTCAAACATTTATTTTTTTAGTTATTGAAGAATAATTGTCTGAGTGCTAACGTCTGTTTGTGGTATAAATCCAGTGTTTCCCACAGTTTCAGATTTTATTAGTGCCAGTATATAAACATATTTGTACAAATGTATGCATCAAAAAAGAAAGATGGCAGTGCACGCTGCTGTCTGTCTGGAAATGTACTTTTAAATAATATAGTGTGTAAGGTGCTCCTGTGCAAAGATTTTAATGGACAACTTTTTTTTTTTTTTGGAGTTGAATAACAGGGTTTTAAAATCAGTTTGCCTCTCCCTCCCTCGGATGAACGTCCATGATGGTAGTCCTTGCTCTGCTCTGAGCTCACACTACAAAACATGAAACGGTTCTCCTGCAGCTTAGACGGAAAAGTTGAAACCAGAGTGGCCGTAGCTTGCAGCGGATCTCCACAGCAAAATAAATACTACAGCTGGAGTCCAAGATCGTGGAGTCAATGCGACTGTGGCATGAGAAACTCTCTAAAGAGATATCAGTGACTGCCACAATGGTGACCTAGTGAGTGAGCCAGCTGGTAGCGAAATATAAGATGTGAAGGCCAGCGGGAAGCTAATAGCCCACTATTAGATTTATGGCAGATGGCATTGTTCTTTCAGATGAAAAAGCTAAACTGGGTCTTCAAATAGAGTTTAGCAGCTGATAATATATCTTAAATTGCTGCTCAATTAAGACTGAATGTGGGAAACACGGACATAAGTGGAAACAACAAATGGAGAGCCTCAGTTGAAAAGTACATGTTTTATTGTGGGGTTGAAAGTTGATTTGTATGTACTGTATCTAAACAGCACAGGCAGGTTTTTACTCTGCAAACATGTGATTATGTCGTTCTTAACCATCTTTGCTGTCCGTTCTGCATTCATCAGGGATGAATATGGCATCCCAGGATACACACACAAAGAAGATAGGGCCAAATGCTGTGACCTATATCTGATGGTAAGAGTACAGAGTGTTTCATTTTTACTTTCTACTAAGCCATAAATAACTTACTGAGACATGTCTGCGAGATACATTTCACATGATTCATTTTACATGACCTCGGTGTCTGACAACAGGACTTTGGGATTTGTAAATTGATTCATTTTTTCCTATGTAGCTGTTCTGTGTCTTTGTCTTTGTGTACCCGTCCATAAGTATTTTTTCCCTTTCTTTCTTTTCTTTTCCAGGACTCAGACGAAGAGTATTACTTAAAAGACTTTAAAAAGAGGCCTCCTGAAGTCGAAGGCTATGCTGACTCCCACTGCTAGAGAACCCCGGTGGTCAGGAGATGTAACTGCAGCCTGGCGCTTTATAGGAAATCAATGCAGGATTTATGTCTTCTATGCCACAGTCCACCACTCAGCCACTCCACCACTTGGTGATGAGGTTTGTTTTGGTGACTCCTTTGGGAAATACTCCATATATTTAACACTATGCAAATAATTAGATTTTCTTTTGTATTCCCAAGCTTATGCAACCCCCCCCCCCCCCCCCCCCCCCCCACACACACACACAAAAAAAACTCCAGAAAGCTAGAATTTATAGGCTGTTTTGACTATTTTCACACGATGGAGCTGGGGATGAAGAGAAATCTAAAGTCTGTGGTGTGAATATGGTATGTACTTTTTATTCTGTGTGCACAAAGCACCATGGCTGGTACTGTTTGGCAAACTGTCCTTGTGTATGCAGTGTATGCAAACACAAATATTCTTGTCTTTTGTTTTTTGTTTAAGGAGATGCATACATTTTTTTTTTCTAATTTATTGCCTCCATCAGAGTGGCTGTATGATATCTGTCAGTGTCTCTGTTTTGCTCTTGTCGAACATTTCTGTTAAATCATTGTAAAAAAAAATAAACATTAACTGAGATCACTCATGGTATTTATAGACAGTACTCTGTTTCACTTCCAGCAATAACTGTATGAATTTGCTTTTGGATAGTTTTTTGGAGGGAATTCCTGTGTTTGACTGTAGATGTGGTTATGTTATGTAATATAACGGTTGGTTTTGGATGCACACCGTGTTTTTGCATCTTTTTTTTCACAAATAAATTGAGCTGATTCTTTTGGCTTTGTAAGGAGATTGCTTTAAAACATGATTGTACTTAATATAAAGAAATTGTTTATTTTTTTTGTATTAAAGTGATGGATCTGTATTTAACTTCTACTGAGACAGTTTGATGTTAAAGTTCATGGCGCACTGCCACCATTTTCTCCCTTCCTCTCCTTGTTTGCTCTGTTGCACTATTCATGAATGGATCTCTTCGACTATTCATGAACGTTCTTGAACATTCCTTTAAAAACTCTGAGGACACGCTGGAGTCTTGGAACTACTTGTAAATTTGTGGTTGCATCTGTCTCATCTACACAGTCGTGGGCCTTGAGAGACATGAAAAGATCCAATAAACAGTCGCCAGCAAAACGCACTGAAAGCGACAAGTCCTCATTCTGTCTCATTTCTTTTCTATTTCTCAGTCTGCTCATTCATGTCCTCTAGGTTTTAATAATTCACAAACTGCTGTGGTGAAACAATTATCATTCCTCCTTCATCTGAACTGCCATGGCAACAGCTTACTCGTGTCAAGCAGAAAAAAATATATTTAAAAAAACTGATTGAAGAAAGGAAACAGTTGGACTGTTGCCCGGCCTCAAATTTCTGGATAAACCTTATTTAGGAGACGCTTCAGATGTTCTGTTTTCCATGCTAAGAGGATATAGTATCATTCCTGTCTCATAATACTTACCTGCAGAGATTTACTGCTCCAAATATTGAGCCACATAACATCCATCTTTCTAAATGCTCAATTATGCAAAACATTTTGCAGAACATCTGTTTTTATCAACCTAAAGTCTGCCTTTGGGTTTAGTAGCGATTATGACTTTCCCCTAGTGGAAGTGCTGCAGATTTACCTTATTTACCTAAATTTATTTGTGCTGTTGGATATTGTTACTGGCTGGAAATTGGAGAAAGTGTTGAAAGAAACTCCTCTAAAGCAGCATCTCATGGAAAGTAGACCCAACAATGATCAATAAACCATCTGCTCCCCTGCTGGGAAAACTCACTACCACTGAGTGTTAGGATTGTCATATGGTCTTTATAGCCAGGTAAGTGTTATGTTTGGACCTAACATCAGACACACATGGTTGTCTTTTGCGTTGTATTATTCGACCTGTTGCAAAAGCAGTAAGTGCTCTTTAATAATGCAGATATCCCACATGTAAACAGAGCAAACAGTGAGCTTAGGGTGGAAAATTGGTGCAGTGACACCGAACGTCCTGGTCAGCTGGGGCCTTTTCTGTGTGGTTGTTCTCCCTGTGCTTTTACATCAAAGACATACTTGCTGGTGTAACTGGTGAGTGTAAACTGGTTGTGAGTGTATTTCTGTCTCAGTAATAGACCTGGAAGAATCTGGAACCACTGGGACCAAAACCATTAAGCTGGTGGACAAGTTCAAATGGCTGTTTCATTGCATCTCCAGGCACGCTGTGTCCACATGGTGTCACATTCAGAAACGGATCATTCATCCCAGATCACTCCACACAGCTATCTGCACTCTGCCTGCCCATCAATAAGACATTCAGAGTGCAGAATAGAGTGTTTTGTGTCTACAGGTGTACACTAGCACAGTCTGCCTGCTGATGATTAATGATTAGCCTTAGTGTGAATTTTCATTGAAGTGAATTAGATTTATGTAGACAGGGCAAGATTTCAAATACAATACTTAATACACAAATTACCCTGGAGATTTGGTTTTTCCATGGGGGGAAGATGACCTGCTATGTCAGCAACAGTGGTAATGCTATTTTTACCTTGGGTTGTTAATTTTTGACCTCAGTACCAAACAACCAAAAGTACTATTCTCAGACCTTTTAGATGTTAGGGGAAGGTATAGACTATTAAGTATGCATTTATTATAATAAGTAAAATACTCACACAAAGCATCTTTTTTTCTTTACCAAAATAAAGTAGTCGATGAGAAGAATTCATATAATGGTATCTCTTAAATAACGGTTTGAGATTTTCACAATGGCTTCTTTGGTGAAAAAAACCCAACTGACGGACTCTGGGAGCATAAACATGTAATTTGACATAAGCAGAAGATGTTGGAGCGCAGCAATTTCTGGCCACAACACCACCTCCACCACTTAATTTAGACTTACGTGAAGGGAGGTTGTCAGCATGTCTGTACAGCATACGGTGAGAGATGCCTAAAGTTTGCAGTGACACTTCAGTCATTCCATCTTAAACAAACATGAGCTTCTGCTTGACTGTCTCCCACTTGAAAACAATATTATTGTCCAAAGGCTGGACATATATAAAGTTTTAGCTTCATAGATAAAATACTTTTCAAGATATATTTTTTTGAAAATGGTCCATCAACCCACTTTTGCGCCGTTTTTTTGCACATTGAAATTTGAGGCGATGTTTGAACATGAATATCTCTAAAACTATTGAAGAAAAAAGGCAAGACTTTTCACTGCTCCTTCTTACCATTAAAATGATTCAGGATATTTAATTTGGAACAGACACATTAAAAAATGTCTGAGTGTCGGCTAGTTCAAATATTTAAAAAAAGTCCCATACTTGAGCACATGCTAATAAAATACATCAGATTGTGTGTTGTTACATTTCACAATAGTGCAAAAATAGAACACAAATACTTACTGACAAAAATAAAAAGAGTGATATTTTCATCAACTTTCATGCTGGATTGAGCAAAAATGACAAAAGCAAAAATGACAAAAGCAAAAATCAGAACATAGTCGAATCCAGACAGAACGAAACTCTGGAGTTTCCAGATGTGGACTTTTCATATTTTAACCAGCCAATTATCTGACATTTTTTAATGTATCTGTCCCATATTATAGAATCTGATTCATTTTGATAGCAGACCAGTGGGGAAAAAAGGCTTTTATCTTTAACAGTTTTTGAAATATTCATGTTCAAATATTGCCTCAGATTTTAATATATGAAAAATGGGGCTTGAATGTGGGTCAACGGACAATTTTTCAAAACGAAAAGTATTTGAAATATGAAACAAAATACCCAAATTTCGCAACAACCATTATATTTGTTTGATCCTTGCATTTTTATGCAACATTTTTATGCAAATTGGAAGTGGTCGAGCAGAAAACATTAAAAAAATTTGCTGATTTGATATGGAAGCAATCCCCATCTCCCCCTCCCCCAACCTTCCTCTATTTTTGCTTTTAGCATTGTGCTCTCTTAAAACAACTTAAAACATAAAATTACTGTCTATATAGTACTGCGGTGCATATGTATTTACACTTTCATAAACATATGAAAGAAAGTAAAGAAGAGAAATATCACTACACAAGCACACATACCCACCCATGCATATCCATCTTTGCATCACTGCTTTTTCTTAGTATTTACTTTTATTCGATCTTGCTTTCACTGAATCTCAGTTGTGGTTTCCTTCCAATCATGCTTAATAAAATTTACTCAACAGTGAGTCATTTTATTACTTGTGACACTGTGTCTGCTTCCACTTAGTCCACAAGATTTTTTTCCCCTTTTTTTCCTCCAATGTTGGTGTTTCGGAATAGTGACACACATAATGCATCACCTAGCAGGCGAAAGCATTAGACCAGTCACCTTGCATGGTAATAATACGTTTGAGTGCAGGCAGGCCGCTCAGTAGGCCACTTATTTGCTTTAACACGACAGCTGATCCCTGTAATCAACGTTGCTGCCGTGTCAGTCACCAGACACGAGACAGGCCTCTGAGCTTTAGAATCAGAAAACTGGATTTACCACTGCAGTGCCATCCTATTAGTGTTATACTTTCATATCATTGTATAGATAGTTCCAGTATTCAGATGGTTTGGGACTTTATGCTCTGGGTTTGTTATGTGGGTTATAAAGCAGTGCAATCGGTGCCGAGAGCCTTTAGATGACAACTAGAGAGTCTGTTTATTTGCTGCTCCTTTAACATCATGTTATTAAAGAACACGCCCTCATTGAGTGAGTGATACATGTGAATGCTGCCTGGACTATAAGCACAACACCGGTTAAAAATAACTTGTAGCACACTTTATGTACTGTATTTGAATTTCGCAAGAAAAGCTCTTTGCAACTTTTAAACTCCATCCACTTGTGAAGTGTAGTGTGCTCCACAGTACTGATTAAGTACACTCATCTCTACCTTTGACGTTTGGGTCATCATCCTAAAGGAAATGAACTAATTGAAATGGTGATGGTCGATTAGATGCCCTTGGTTTGTGCATTCATATTCCTGCAGCATGTATAATTTGCAGCAGGTAGATCAAATGTGAATCTCATTGTCTTTCACAGATACAGTGACCTTTCATACTGCGAATGAGGAGCTTCATCACACTTAGCCTGAAAGGGCAGACAGCACAGCAACAAATACAACACACTGTGGATTTACATGTAAAAAAAAAACCCTTCAAAAAACCAAAATGAATTGTTTCATATGAACAAGCTCATAAATTAGTTAGTTAATTAGTATTCAGTTGGCTTTGGTCTGAGCTCTGCATTTGCTACAGGTTTATATAAATCTATATAACACTGCTGTGTGAGGAAGCACGCACAAACAGACCGGGCACCAAACGAATAGCTGATCATTAGACAAACGTGTCGACACGTGTCCTGTACGTCATATTTAATGACGGAATACACCAATCACAAAAAAGGAAGATGTCTGTATTTCCATTGAAGTGTTGCCAGAACTAGGCTCTTGAGTGTTTCTCAGTACTGGCAGATCGCTGTGGCGTTATTGATCTCTGTGGTCAGTGCAGCAGCAGACTCAGCCGCTTAACAGAACAATCAAGTCACTGGACACACATTAGCATACAGTGAAGAGTGAGCAGCTTCTTTTGGGTTGGGTTTATTTCCTGTCAACTGCTGGTCAGTCTGTTTGCAACTGCTCATGGATTGTTTTGCAAGAGCAACCACCATGGCTCTGTTTCTTTATCTGTAATTTCCTCAGATCACACTGAGAGCCTAATCTGGCTCTTTGGAATTTGAGTGTTTGCATTTCTTAAGTTTCCATTTACATACCCCCCCTCCTATTTTTTTGAAAAAGAAGATTAGGATTGTGTTTTGTATTCCTCTCTGTAATGATTTGTAGCACTGCTCCCAGTGGGCATTTGATTTGAAGTGTCACTTGATGTTTAAATATTGATGCTGTTTATCAACATGCGCAAAAATTGCATTAATTTAAATTCTGACTGCGTTTGGATGAAAACCTCTGGGTAAACAGAATGAAACCATAATCATTTTGATGCGAAACAGCAATTACTTCAGTGAGGTGACAGTCAGGTGTTCACTTTAGATTTGATATTCAGTTTATTTCATCCATCCATCCATCCATCCATCCATCCATCCATTCTCATTTCCTTATCCAATTCAGGATCACTTATCTCTGCTGCCATAGGGCAAGAGGCAGGGTACACCCTGGACAGGTTTCCAGTCTGTCACAGCACTAACACAGAGGGACTGACAACCATTCGCACTCACATTCACACCTCTGGGCAATTTAGAATCACCAGTTAACCTAACCCCACTAACTGCATGTCATTGGACTGTGGGAGGAAGCCAGAGTACCCGGAGAGAACATGCAAACTCCACACAGAAAGGCCCTGGCCAGATGGTGGATTCAAACCCAGGACCTTGTTGCTGTGAGGCAGCAGTGCTCACCACATTAGTGATATCTGCAATACTGTCGAAGAAAATCAGCAAATATTGACATTTCCTTGGTGGATGCCAGAACGGATGCTCACAGCAAAAAACAGTCCTGGGTTTGAATCCTGTCAAGGCCTCCTGCTTTAAAACAAAATCATTCTGCCTATTTTGGCACAGGAAACTCTTGGAATAGAGATGATAAGTGTCAGAGCTTCATTTCCCAGTTATGCACATAGTTTTCACCCTCAACAAACATCTGATGTTGGCTTCACCTTACAGAAGTGAGATATCTGAATTGCTTCAGAACAGAAAAAGACACCTCCCCTTCAGGAAAGCGCTTATCTGGTTATTACAGCGGGATGTGGGATGTGGACCGTGAGCTGGACATCTTTAGTATGAATGTGCACATCTATGGAAAAGTAAAGCAGGGCAGCACTGAGAGCGTCATGCATACTCAGCAGATCCCTGCATTACTACAGTATCTGTGTCACTGGCCATGGTTTGCCATGATGACACATCGTGATGATGTAGGACGGCCAAGTAATGGTGCTAGATTTTTTTTGCCTTCCCTGTGTGGCAGCAGTGACCACCGGGACGGCTGAGGCTCAGCGTTGCAGGTTAATGATTTCCCTTCAGTGAACTGCATGTGGAATAATCCTGTAAAAGAGAAGAATAGCAAAGCGCAACCCCCCCTCAGGTCTTCTCCTCCTCCTCTTCCTCTTTTCCCTGCCTCCCTATTCCATCCCTGGCTCAGTCTGTCTCCCCCGTGTTCTCCGTCCCTCCCTGCATCCTCATTGTGTCTGTAGCATCTGCTGGTGCTCGCCGGTGTCAGAGCGGGGGTGGGGACTCTTCTGACACCGCTGTGTGTGTCTGTGTGCATTATGAAAGGCAAATACAGAGTGTGGGTGTTTGCATGACCATGCGCCTGCAAGCCTCACTGTATTGGTAATGGCTTGAGATGTGATTCTAGGGATAATGCATGCCTAGTGCCCGCTCATTAAGCCCAGAGTGTGTGCAAATGTGGACACAGAGGGAGGAAAGAAAAGCAAAGCAAAAAAAAGGGGTGAAAAAAAAAGCAGTTTGCTTCTCCTGCTTGTCTGCCACACCCGGCCTTCTTGCTTCCTCCTCCTACCTTCATTCCTGTCTTTTTTCTCTCTGTCTATCTCTTTCTCTCTCTCTCTCTCTCACACACAGACACACACACTCCTCCTCCTCTGCTCTTCGAGTCTATCTGCTGGTGTTTCCATGAGAACAGAGAGCGCTGGGTATGGGGAAGCGAAGGGAAGGGAAGGGGGGTGGGCTGGCGGATCGGTGGTGTGGGGTGACGTGTCCTAAAAGCAAAGAGTGTGTGTGTGTGTGTGTGTGCGTGCGTTTGAACGATCATCACTGCTCTCTTTCACACGTCTATCCTGGCCAAGAGCTGCTCCCCGGCTGTGCCAGAAAACATGCTTTTGGCATTGCTGTGGTAATTTGGAAACAGGGCTCCCGGGCTTATAATGCTGATCTGAGATCCAGAGTCTGTAACACTCTGAGTCTGAGAGGGATTCTGAGCAATCAGAAGAGGCAACTTCCATTTGGGAGCCACTTAACAAAAAGAAAAAGAAGAAGAAGAAGAAGAAAAAACCTCCTTAAATGTTATAGAAAGGGGAGGGAATAAACTAGTGAGGCTATGTGGGTGTTGAGGACAAAAAAAGAGAGACAATGAAGCAGCTGAAAGAAAGATGTATCAATAGACCAAACTGAGTGGAGGTATCCAGTCAGTTATTAAGGGAGAGGCTTTTTTAGGGTGGGGCCGCAGCTTTTGCTGGAGCCAGGCTGTAAGGGAACAAGACGGAGGAGGAGGAGGAGGAGGTGGGTGAGAAGATGTAGAAGAGAGGAGTGCCGATCTAAAAGAGGTGGGGGGGTTCATCACTATGAGTGAGAAGAGGAGGAGGAGGCGGAAGAAGAAGAAGGAAAGGAGGAGGAGGAGGAGGAGGGGAATGGTGTGAAGGAGGGGGAGAGAGAGCGAGAGGGATGGATGGAGCGAGGGAGGGAGGGAGGCAGAAGGGAGGGGTTTAAAGGGTGGGCTCGCAGTCATTGTCAGGCAGCGAGTAAGAAAGAGTGAGAGAGTCGCACCCCGGCAGACTGACGGGAGAGCGCGTGTGTGCAAACTGGGATGAGTAAATGTACTGGGCGGCTTAGCTGTTGATACAGCCTGAGAGAGAAAAGAGAGAGAGAGAGTGAGCGAGAGAGTGTGTGTGCGCGCGAAAGCGAGCGAGAGCAAGAGAGAGGGAGAGGGAGAGGGTGAGAGAGAAGTGAAAGGGAGAAAAAAGGGAAGAAAAGAAGCAGAGAAGAAAAAGGGAGGATACTACAACTATGCTGTGCTGCATAAGAAGAACCAAACCGGTAAACTGCTCTGATTTGCTTTATCAATATTTTTCAGCTTCACCTCAGCTCTGAACTTTGTGACTGTTGGGTTTGGTTTTTAGTTTTTCTTTTTTTTTTTTCTCAATTTTGTGAGATTAGGAGGCACGAGGTGGGATTAGCCAAAATGTTGGTGTAATTTTCTGTGACTTGAGGCCTGACTTGTCTTTATAGAAATCTATCCACGGAGCACAGACACGCCTAGTTAATGTGATTATCCTGCATGAATGGATGTTGCCACAATGCCTCTCAGACCTCACACCGTACTTGTAGAAAGGCAGCAAGAATGTAATGTGATCCTGGGCCGCCGGCATTCCCTCTTATTGATTAAGTGCTTGAAAAAAGTGAACTATTACTGAATGGCACTTGATAGATTATGTATTGTCTTCAATATAAAAGCTGAAATACTCTGATTCATCCACTACACCCAATCTCATCCACCGGCGAGTGATGCTTTAGATAAATGACAGTTTTCTCTTAACTGACGCCTTAAACAGGGGCAGGGGAGAGGTCTTGGTATCTTCTGTATTTCTCTTATGTTGAGCAGAAGAAGTGGGTGACACAGGAAAGTGCATCATTTCCACAGTGTGAAGGGGGAAAAAAAGGGTGGGGTACGGACTGAGTGAGCAGCTCCATCATGTCAGTGGCCTCGAGGGGGGAATACAATGGGAATAAATGAGCATAAATGGATTATCATAGCCCTCCAGCTTTTTGAGTGGTTGCTGTCATTGGAGGGTTCTATGGAGTGAGCACTCTTTTAAAAGGGTGTGAAAGGGTGGTGCTGGGTACCCCTGGCCAGTCTCGCCCCGGCAGTGAATATGAAATGAAATAAAGGTGTTGCACGGAGGTAGCATTTCAGCAGCTGTCGCGGTGGTTCTGCATGTGATCGGGGGCAATGGTCCTACTGCTATCTCAGAACTGATTAGGGTTTTTATCAGAGCCATAACACGCTGGATTCCGATGGCACTTTGATTGCTTCTTAAATGTCAGCCCGGATGAGTCATATTAGCTCTGGCAGAGAGAGAAAAGGAGGAAAGAAAGGCTTGCCAGTTGAACTCCATGCAGGTGGAGCAGGACGCAGAGAGAGAAAGAGGGAGAAACAGAAGCAGGGTGGTGCACATGGAGCTAGATGGAGGAGGGGGAAAAAGGGAGGACAGAGAGGGGGAGAAGGCGCTGATACAGAGGTGAAACAGGGATTGGGACAGGGAGTGGAGGCTGTGAGGTATGGGGCATGGGCGAGGGGGTGGGGGGGTGGAGGTAGGGAGAGGCATGAATGCAACAAAGCAGAAAGGTGAAGATGGAATGAAACTGGATGGATGGCTACAACTGGCAGATATGTGGTGGAACGTGGTGGTGGTGGTGGTGGTGATGGCTGGAGTAGGTGAGCAGGCGCGAAGGTGAGAAAGAGAGAAGCACGAGGAAACGTTGAAGCCGGCACGCTGCACACTGCAGCCATGTGGGTGAGGCACTAGCTTTTTTTTTTTCCTACGGCAGGCTGTCGCCGCCTCAAGCGTGCACCACAGGGGAGGGTAAAAAAGAAAAAAACGTCCTCCCAGCCTACAAGCACTTATCTTTGTGCTCCTGCATTTGAGCATAAATGAATCCGGACAGACTGCGCGGTCTTCACGGATGGATGAGCAAAAAGCATGATTTTCTGCTCTGGAGTATGGCAGCGTTGCTGTGGGGTCCCGCCATTGTGGAGTGTTAAGTGCTGTTGCAACATCTCCACTATATGGGAGTGGCTACTGGCACCTAGTTTAAGTCCCATCTGCCTCCCTTGCTTTTTATGCAGCTTTACAACAATATTCAGCTCTCACCTCAACATCTTGAATCCAGGTCCAGGTTGTGCTTATAAGCAGAAATTAAGCAAAATCAAATCCCGCCCAAATGAGCTCTTCCTCAAACACTCAACTCTCCATCTCTACTTCTTATCACACGTCACCACTAACACAACCACCACCGTGCCCAACCCTTGCCCTTTCCCTCAGGCATCACCTCCTTTTCCTCTCTCCTCTACCTCTGTCTCTTATCTGGTTACCTATGGATACGGTGCTCACTCATTTGCAGTGTGTGACTGGCTGCTCTCTTGCCCGGGTCACTCTTGAAAACAAGGTTTTCAGTCTCAAATGAGACTTTCCTCTGCTTTAGGCTGTAATAAAGAAAGAAAGAAAAAAACATATATATATCTCCAGCCCCCGATGAGATCAGTGGCGATTGCAGAGCCTTTTGTTCAGCCAGAGAGCTGATGTAAGTGAATTAAAGGCTGCTCCAGAGGATGTAATGAGGCCGGCATATGGCCGCTTATTAGTTGCTGTGGAGCATCTTTTCCCGGGCCATGGTAAAAGAAACAGTGCATCCTTTACCGCTGCTCATCAATTCAACGTCAAAGGAAGAGGAAAAAAGCGCGTGAGGAGGGAGAGAGAGCGAGAGATGGCGAGCGGGGGCTGTGGCAGTCACCACCTGAGCCCCCCTCTCCTCATCTGCAGGAGATAGCCGGCTAAAAGGGTGTGGTGCTCCGCTGTGCCTATGTGTGTGTATGTGTGTGTGTGAGAGAGGGAGAATGAGTGGGTAGCAGTTTGCTCATGGAGAGTGAAAGACGACAGGGAGAGAAAGAGGGAGATATTCAGCAGTTCCAGACAGCAGTTCAGTCTTTGCTGTCTGGATGGCTCCTGCAGGAAAGCAGACACGGCCACAGAAATCCCACCGAAGACAAGATAGAGGTGCCATTGCAGAGAGAAACGTGTGCCACCAGCAAGGGTGGCTGACAGTCTCTCCACCTGCTCGGTGGAGCTGTGGTAATATGACAACTGCTCGGTGGAGTTTTTCCATTTTATTTCAACCAGTGCCAGTGCGCTATACAGTCTGTTTTATGACTTCTAATAAGCTGGTTTTATTACATACAAGCCTCCCGTATTAAAGTGCAGCTGCACCTGTTGGCTTGGTGATAATAAAAAAAACCGGGGTGTCTGCAAAGCAAGCATCTCCATTATGCATGCAAATATTACCTTTAATATTTCTCTCCTCTCTCGCTTGAGGCATTCAAGGCTGGGCGAAGTGGAGAGGCAAAAATCTCAGGACTTGAATGGATTGCAATAGTAATAGTAATAATATTAATAAGTAAGAAAAAACCCAACATCATTAGACAGCATGCACGAATGCATTAGTGTGAGTTGCGGTCCGATGGCACTAACCTCGCTGCTTCCACTGTTTCTTCCCCTCCCCCCCCGCCTCCTGAAACAAGTCCCTAATGGCACTCTAAATGAGGCAGTGGGAAGGTGGTGGATTGTTACTTGTGTCACCATTGGGGGGATGGTGCGTGTGTGAGTGTGTGGTTATGGATAAAGCCATTGACTCTGGGGTGTGGTTCTTACAACAGCCGGTGCCCACCCAAGGACAGAGGCGGACAGGGAGAGAGGCTCAGACTGCAGCTGTAATAGACACATCCAGCCAGTCAGATAATGCACTGAGCGCATTTCACCATGTCCATTTATTATCTTTGCAGACAAATCCGACAGAGAGGGTGTGTGTGTGTCCTGTGGTGAATGGCACTCTTGCATTTTGATAACCCGTGAACTAGATTCTCTCGCCACAGGTCAGCTGCTTTTATAGCACAGTGTCAGTTTATCCTGGAGCAAGCCTTTTTAATGTTGCTACATCACACTACAGCTAATATAATTGCACAAAGATTGCATAATTGCTGGCTTTACAATCTTGCAAGAATAGCACTATTATGTTTCAAACATTCCACATTTTCTTGGAGATTAAAAGCAGTTTTTCAGCGGTTAAAGTAGTGTATCTATGGCAACCAGAACGACTGTGTGCAAATAGGAAGCACTGCAGGCTAATTGTAATAAGCCATTTGACTAACTCATAATGCAAATATGTTGTCTCACTGCAAATTAATCAAGGAAGAGTTTAAACAGCCACAGAGTCTTGCCTTATTTATGAATGGAGATGTGCACCACATAGACGCCGGGTGCAAAAGCTCCTGCAGGAGGGTACGTGACCGGGGTTCAATTACCGGTCAGAGGCTTCAAGGTGCAGCTCTTAAATGATGTTAAATGATGCTTCTGTTTGGGATTTAAATACAGTGCAGGCAAATGTCAGCCGTGCTGGGTCAAGTGATTTTTGGTTTTGCATCTCAGAAGTGAATCCATGAAGAAGAAGAAGGAAAATCACAGCACAGCAGTTTTTTTTTTAAATTTTGTGAAGGGTGATGCACACACAAGTATCAATAATTCAAGTGATGACGCTCCAGCTGTGGTCAAACTGTGATGGTGATGCTTCTTCCTGTCTTCGTACCACCAGATGAGATCATCTGGTGCTCCTCTGGTATTTTATCACATTTCCCCAACCTCTAACGTAAATGACATCGCTCTTCTGTGCCAATAATGATGTCATACCCCATATTCCCAAACACCCTTCATCCATCGCTTTCTCTTTCTCCGTCTGACTCACTGAACCCAGCCAGTAAGTAATTCTATTAAGAGTTAAGTGCTCGGGTCAAATTTTTGGCAATTGTAAGCACCTATGAGATCAGACACAATAAAAGCCCAATAAGTCAGTGGAGACGTGCATATAATTAAGAGCAGAGGGTGTGGTGGTGGTGGTGCTTTGTCTTCCTCTGTGCTCTCTGTTCTGCTGAAGTTTATTTCCACACCCAATGGCAAGAAGCTTGTTTAGCTCCAGTTCAGATTTTAAATGTGAATCACTATATTTAAGTGTGTATTTAATTATCTATCTTATAATATCACTCTGCAGAAAATTACTCAGGAAGACTGTTTATATTAAAAATTGCAGGGTGGCTCGGGAGCAGAATTTACACCCCGAACCTGGGGGAATAAAGGCGGAGGAGGTGGATATACCAATACAGCTGCACCTTGCCCTCACTGCGCCAATATTGCACTGACACACTGACCCTGAGGAAGACGTGTTGATTTAGGGCCTCGGGGTCTTAAATCACTCCACACAGATGTGATCCCTCACACAGGCTGTCCAAGTCAAAGCTCAGATCCTACATAATGACACACTGGGAGAGCATACATAGGGGGTGGATGCAGAGGCACGAAAGCTCTTTCCACCCAGATTCATTGGCCTTAAACAAGACGTTGCTGGATCTCGGTGACACAGACATTAATGTAAGCACATACATTTTACCCCTTTGCCCCCTACCGCCACACCCTGCCGCTGCTACCGTTGCTTCATCGCATCCCTGGCTTTTCCATGCTGATTACTCCTCCTGATTTACGAGTTCCTATTGGCCCGCTCCCCCCGAGGGGTCAGGCGCACTGCCAATCAGGGTGACATATAGTCTTTCATAGCACCGAACAGCAGACAGGCCCTGTGATGAGTTAGCACTCTGGTTGTCAAGGTAACCTTTGATGGTTGGGAGGGGTATGGCAGTGAATGGTGAGGAGATTGTAGCAGGCAGCTCGTTCCCTAGCAGCCAGACACGGAGCTGCTATATACTGTACCCAGAGAATAAAGATTGGCTCCGGTTTTGAGCACTGCTCATAATTTTGAGGATATCATTAGCAGAGACTGCAGGGAACATTAATGGATGCCACGGAGAGCGTCTACATTTAAGTTTAATTATTCACTAAATCTATTTTCAGGGTTATTATCAGGAGGACAATATCAGCCTCATGCCTGGATTGAATAACTGCAATAAATGCCCGGAGACACTTGTCACAACCTAAACTCCCAGCGCCTTGGATTTATTATGTGGAGACAATAAATCTCCTCACTGTGGCACATGAAATGATAAAATGCTGTAGAGTCAAGCTAAGCCTTGATACCTGGAAGGACCAAAATAAATAAATAAATAAATAAAAAAATAGATTGTGCTGTTTTCTCACTTTGTTTTTCATTTGGTATAACTGATGCTGCACAGCCTGCATGCTGCTTGACGGTTTGTGTTCTTTTGCTTCATTACACTTATTCACGTTCATTTGAGGCTTTCGATTGGCTCCTGCGAGAGAATATTTTACCTTGATTTGTTTGCCTATTCATTTGGAATGTACTGATTCATTTTGTGTTGCCACTTTCAGTGCTCATCATTCATTCCTTTATTTGATTTGATTTCTTTTCATTAGATTTATATGACTCATAGCACAACCCACTATTTGATGGACAGCTTTGGATCCAGTAACCGAAGGTAATATCAAGGAAAGACTTTCAATATTACCCTGTCTCCTGTCCTACTCCTAACTCTGCTCCTCATCTCATCCCGCACTTTTATTCTAAACATTTCCTGAATCTTTAACCTTTTCCCAGCCTATGATTGTCATGTAATAGCTAGAAATATATATCATTTATTAAGCTTTTCCATTTCACGATATACACTTTTTTCTTTTCTTGACTTCTGACCTTTAAGTTTGACTATTTTTTACATACTTTAGCAAACAGAAATAAAGCATGCCTTCTCGTGATCAAGCAGCATACAAACAAAAAGAGGGATAGACACACACACACACACAAACACAGCAACAACTGACACTAGCAAAATAAAGACATTCAGCGCAACCTTTTCAACTCTTGCAGTAAATGTTAACCTGGTATGTTGTCTATCGCCTGCCAGGTGGAGAAGAATGAGGAGGCGGACCAGAAGATTGAGCAGGATGGCACCACCAACAAACCCGAGGACAAGGCCCACAAGGCTGCCACCAAAATACAGGCCAGCTTCCGTGGACATATAACTCGGAAAAAGATGAAAGACGGAGAGGAGGAGAAAGAGGGTGACAGTCCTGCTGCTGCAGAGGAGGCAACAGAGGGAGGAGAGGAGGCAAAGAAAGCGGAGGGAGAGGAGGCACCTGCTAAGCAGGATGAAGCCGCAGGAGAAGAGGCTAAGAAGGAGGAAGAGGAGACAAACCAAGCCAAAAGCCCAGTGGCAGACAAGCCAGCTAACTCTCCGGCAGCTGCTGCCACAGCGACGTCTCCCGTAGCGGCCGCCCCGGCTGCTGCGTCTCCCACGGCTGCCGCGGCGCCCTCTGAACCCAAGAAAGAGGAGCCAAAAGCGGAGGAGAAAGCTGAGGAGAAGCCCAAAGAGGTGGAGGCCCCAGCCAAGAGTCCCACAGCTGAAGAGAAGGAGGAGGAGAAGAGCGAAGAGAAAAAGGAGGAGGCCAGACAAGCCGACGTGCCTGCTGCTGTCAGTCCGACAGCTGAGAAGGAGGAGCCTAACCAAACAAAAGGTAAACGAGGTATGCAGAATAGATGAGAGCTCCATGTGGTCAGGAAGAAAGGTTTACGAGCACATTCTCACTTATGCACATGTTCTTGAGGGCAGTGAGTTCAGGGCTAAAAATAGTTCCAGCCACTTCCACCAATCAAAAAGCAATTACTTACTGTAAATATAAAATCGAGAAGAATAGGTAAGCTTTTACACAGTCTGCTTGGCAGGCTCCACAGGACATAGCTGCTTGGTGTGTCTTTGGGATTTAGAGATGTTTGGCAGTGCTCCACCATTCACTGGTTAACACAGAGACACGGCTCAATATAAGATTAGACAGTCTTGTAGCTCAGCCTCTGCAAGATGGAAACTCCATACTGATTAGACAGAGGCCGGCATAGAAATGTAGCCCTGAAAATGATAAGCACGGGTCAAGAGTGTGGTACACAGTGATATTGTTATACTGGGAATGATCAAAGCTATTGATAAAAACCAATGTGTTGTTTGCATAATGTAAAAGCAGCATGAATTATAAATCATTGAGGTTAATAAAGCTCTCAGATGCCTTCACACGAGGTGTGATATATTAACCTGACTGCTACCATACTCTTCATGAAAAATGATTGTAATGGATGACCCAATTAAACTTTTTTTTTTTTAAGTACATCACGTTTAAAAAAAAAAAAGTCTCTGTCTGAACTTCCAGCACTGTCATGTGATGTCCAATTACAGCAGAAATGTGGACCAGAGAAGAAACTGGAGATAAAATGATATTATTCCACTGATACAACACTGTCACAAGATACACTTGACATGAACTCATATTTCTGGTCCAAGGACTCTCAGACTGGGTCAGACAGGTAGTTAATGGAGCATGCTCAGTCTGGAGCTGGTGGGGGTGTGAGGTGGGAAACACACACACACATGCATACACCAACTGGAGAACTACACAGAAAGTAGGTCACCTAGGCAGCACTGTCTCCCTGTTGTCATAGTTACCACCTCGATGGGATAGCTGGCCTGCATGGAGCAGTGCGGGTAGAACAGGTGCTCTGATTTAAATGAATGATTAATGATCCCTACTGGTCACGATCCGCACTGGGGAAGTCTGCCATAAACAAACACTACTTGACAAAGATCTGCTTATTAAGAATTCACTGCTGTCTACAATCTGCTTAACTTACCAAAGTGACTCAGAGACCAAAATGAATATTTATGACCAAATCGCTCGGTTAAGGTTTGTTGCACACAGAAAAGAGTCACATCCACAAGGATGCTGGGTACTCTATGAGGTGGTCTCTGTGACGCAAATTCTTCCCAAAGTCCTGCACTTATAGAGCACTTCTCTTAAATTAAAAGGTGGCAACAAATTCATTAATAAATGAAAAAGAAATGGTCGATTAATTTGGAAAACTACACTTTAAAAGACTTTAAAAAGAGGAGGGAGGAAAAATAAAAATAATAGTTAAAAACATAAAAAAAACCCCCACTAGAACTTAACTTGAAAAAGTAATGTAAAGTGTAGAGTAGTAGAAACAGATTCTCACTATAAACAAGCCATCAGTGATGTTGGACTGTCCAGATGTAGTGACTCAGAGGCGATATAGAAAGATGAGTTCTTTATTTGATAAAGCTGATTCTGTTCATCTGAACGTAGCGTTTTCAGTGGGAGAAATGTTTCGTCCCTCATCCAAGTGACTTCTTCAGTCTCCAGACTGAGTCAGATGTATTTTAGTTTTTGTTTTGGCACAGCGAGCAGCAGTGAGCAGGGAGATTTCAGGGTGCTACAGAGTGAAAACCCTAGAGTGACATAAGGTTTTTATATGTATCTAGTGAAACAGCCATTTGTGAATTGTAACTACTTTTTGGGAAACAGAGCATTGAAGCTGTTAAAAACAGATTATAGACTATATTAGATAATAAACACATACACAAGCTGCAACGTACCTTTAATGAAATACATATGCAGATGAAGACTTAGAACCAGTTGTAACAGCCATATGTTGGCCAGATATGTGGTTCTCAAGAGCTCATTATAACGCTAAGAGTTGGGTGTCATCTGCATAGCAGTGAAATTAATACCATGCTTATGTATATTGGCACTTTATAGAAACATCTGAAGCATGAAAAGTAAAATTTTATTGCCTTGATTATTGATATCTTGTACTTTTATTAGCTTCTTTTTTCAGATATGAATGTCTTTACATTAATCAGATTTATCTGATTTTACCAATTTTTACATCTGAATGAACGTCCTGGTCGATTATGAGACCACAGTCTAACCAGATCAGACCTATTAATGTTTGTCCAGCACTTTCAAAATGACACAAATCTGAAAGCAGGCTGTCATATTAAGACAGGCTTGTACATCTTTAGAAGTCCTCTCTCACATCTTTGTGAATGGCTTGTGTTAGTAGAGCGTGCCCTAAACTACATTAACGTGCGTATAATAGCATTTTATCTCATCAACTCTGATTGTAAATCCAAAAAAGATTAAAAAGGATGCCTTTTCCAGTTCAGTAGAGATTTCAATCTCTCTTTGAGCTTTTGTGCGAGGGGTGGCGGTAGCTCTCTCTGATCTCAGATTTTAGTCGTAGTGACAATGATGGAGAAAAGCAACCATTCAAAAGTGTGGTTACACTTCACTTGAGTCAATGGTCACAAATGCAACAAGTCTTTTGCTGCGTGGCTGTTTTTGTAACTCTCCTGCATATGTTTGAATGAAGCTATGAGAACTATTAATGTAAAACATACCTCTGTGCGAATGACAGAATTGTATCAATTTAAAGCCTGCGATGTTATCGGTCTCATGTCTGAAAAGAGCTTTGCACTTCATATTTTTTTCTGCCATGGTCTCATTAGTTTTATTTACTAAAGACTAAGAGGTCAGTGGGTAGAAATGATGAAACACTTATAAATGTTTGTTTCCCTGTCTGCAATCTTCATACGCAAACCCAACAGCAAAGCTAAACTGTCACTTCAGCCGGTAACTGGTGTATGAAAGTGAGCTCGCGCTGATGTCAGACACAAGAAATGACGGGCTTTGGCTCTGTAAATTGGGTGAAATTGGATTTGCATCGCACAGTTCAGTGGCTGCAGTGAAGGACATTCTCAAATCTGTCACAGTGGCTAACAAGCTAATTATCTCTTACCTGGAAGATCTGCCATGAGTCATGCTGTCTTGAGTCGCACACACAATCGCGCATGAGTGCATGCGCTACCGCAGACACCGTTGCCCCACTTCTCTCTTTCCCTCCCTCCCTCGCCCTACCACACACAAACACACGCACACACCAGGAGACATGCACCCTGGTCTCCATTGCAATGATGTCATTCCTTGATGTCTCCTCCTTCTAATAAAAGAATATGATCTCATCGGGGTGTGACATCACCCCGATGAGATCACTCGGATAACGAATTTGGGCAGGAACAACAAAGACCCCAAAATCAGTGTAGCTCCTGCATAGTGCAAGAAGGTCTTGATTAAGTATAAATGAAAATGTCTTTGCTTTTCTGGAGCTAAAAAGCGCACCAGCTACAGGATTATTAAAGAAGGATATTTTGATTTAATGAGGAAAAATACAAAGTACCTGAGCAAGAATCCCCATCAGCATTTGCTTTGTGATGTATCACGGATTGCTATTCAGCAGTGTGCACCTCTTAGCAAGTTATCGTTGCCTGCTATCATAGTGCAGTGCACTCTGGGCATCACACTGTATCAGATGTGACAGGCCAAGATGCTCCTGTTAGCTTTGTGATACCAGTTCAAATGCTTCATGGGTCCATTAGGAGCAAGCTCTTCTTTTATTATTTACACAGTCAGTGCGGGCTTCAGACATGCTCTCAGTTTAAGTGGAGCTGACACATTGTGAACAACACAGAATTACACAGTTCCATGTGCAAATTTCTTTTTTTGAGAGTGAAGATATGAATATTTTGAGGATTTCCGAATGTTACATGACTGTTTTTTTTTTCATATAGAGGGTGAAATATTTAAAACATCAAAAGTTACTGCTCATGAGTGAAATCTTTGAAGCTCTGTATCTCAGACGCCCCAGACAGAGCTTTATTACTCTTCTCGCAATGTAAAACCACCTCTCCACCTCTCCTCTCCTCTTCTCTCTTTTCTCCATCCTCCTTTCATCTATCCCGCCCCAAACCCCTTCTCTCTACCCTTACACCCTCTACCCCCACCACTTCTTACATTAAGATGCTGCAGAGGAGTCTAAAGGAGAGGAGGCCACCCCGGCAGATGCAGAGGCGGAGGCCACCGAGTCCAAGGATGCTTAAGGCTAAAGTCTAACTTAATGAAAGCAGAATTAAAAGTATGAAGAATACCACAAAAACGAAAAATCTAAAAAGGTTGCTCTTTGCCTTCTCAATGTGAAGGCAGTCCGTTTCTATTTGTTTGTCATTTTTTGTGTGGCAATGATTTTCTCATGTTGGGGGAGTTTCCAGCGTGAAGTTTTTTGGCTCAAGCTAACACTGTACTATGCGCAAGTGATGACGATGCTGACGACGACGGTGATGATGATGTTGATGTTGCTGATGTTTATGAAAAGCGATTGTTACCGTGATGGTGATGATGTCGAGGTGGATGATTTCATTTGGTACATCTTCACTATTTGATGTAAAACCGGGGGCGGAATGAACGCTCCCAACTGGATATTTACACATTTAAAATTTCAAAAAAAGAATGCATTGCCAATGCGCCGTACTGTATTTGCATTGTAATGCACTTTCTTTAGACACATTTTGCAAATGAAATCCGTATTGCAAATGCACGCACAAAAAGACAACCAGGTTTATAAATGCAACTCATGTTTTCAACACGATCCAAGTGTACTGAGAACACAACAAAGAGGTAATGTACTGACACACTGAATGGATAATAGAATGTATGATTAAATGTGTGACATTTCCAGTTGGGGCAGCTTTATCCTGAATCCCAAAACAATATTTACTCAACTTTCTCTACTCTGCTTGAGTCATTCAAGCTTGGTTTACACCCCTTTTACAAACTCTGTTTACTCACAGTTACAGTAAATAAAGGACCTGTTACCATTTAAATAATGTGATCATATAATAAAACTCTAGAAATCAACTATATTATTGATGTAACTGGCTCTTACATATTACAATTTGTGCTCTGCCAACCAAACGTGAGACCATAGCATGAACCATTGAACCAGATGCATGATGGGAACTCTCCCTCTGAGAGGAACTTTTTCGCAGTCACAGAAAACTTAAGAGGTGTGGCGGCTTCTTTTTTGATGTCTTTGGTGTTGTTATGACAGTTTATATGAATTGGAAAAATACTCTTGCACTGATGTTACAAAAAAAAAGGTAAAGAGAAAAATCAAACAAATGAGCAAACAACAACAACAACGAAAAAATTTCCTATGTTCCAGTGAGTGCAATGTCCAGTTTCAATCTTATCAAGGAGTTCAAACTTGTGAGAAAAAAAATATGAAAAAAATAAAAAATGGTTTCAATGTCTGTTTTCAAAATAAAGCAAATGTGCCAATTACCATCATAAGCTGTGGAGTTTGTTTAAAGCTTGATAGAAACATATTGTCGCTTCGAAATACCCGGCAGTTTCCAATAATCATGCTTATTTTCCACTGAATCCATCACGAAACCACACATAAGTTGTGGTTTTCTTATAAAGGTTTACTGGTATACTCTTGCCCTATGATAGTTGGGATAGACTCCAGCGCCCGCCGCGACCCTGAAGTGGACTAGTGGAAGAAAATGAAAGGATGGATGGTATTCCTGTAATATTAGATGTTCTTGCACCAATCGTACATTAAAACAACTTACACAGGGAAATACAATTTAATTCAATTCTGTTGTGTTTATATAGCCCCAAATCACAACAATAGTCATCTCAAAGCGCTTTACATCATAAGGTAAAGACCCTACAATAATCCCTACAATAATACAGAGAAGACCCCACCAATTAGATGATCCCTTATGAGCAAACACTCCCATATCCAAACTGGGAGCTGGTTCCACAGGGAAGAGGCATGAAAGCTGAAGGCTCTGCCTCCCATTCTATGTTTAAATACTCTGGAAACCACAATTAAGCCAGCAGTCTGAGAGGAAAGTGCTCTAATGGGGTAATACTGTACTATGAGGTCTTTAAGATGGGCCCTGATGAAAAGAAGAAAATATAGGAGAAATATGCTCTCTCTTTCTAGTCCCTGTCAGTACTCGTGCTGCAGCATTTTGGATTAACTGAAGGCTTTTCAGGGAAATTTTAGGACAGCCTGATAACAATGAATTACAGTCGTTCAGCCTAGAAGTAGTAAATACATTAACTGGTTTTTAGCATCACTCTCAGACAGGGTGTTTCTAATTTAGATATTGTGCGAGTAGAAGAATGCAGTCCTACATGCTTGTTTCATATGCACATCGAAGGACATATATTGGTCAAAAATGTCTCCGTGATTTCTCACAGTGTTACTGGAGACCAAAGTCATGCCATGTAGAAGTAAACGTTTGGTTAGACAGCAGGTCTCTAAGAAACAGAGTACAATTACCTCAGTTTTGTCTGAATTTAGAAGCAGAAAATTAGAGAATCGCAGCCAAGTGTTGCTCATCAAATGCACTTGAATAATTGATCATCAGCAAGTGTGAGCATCTCTATAAAAGCAGAACTTTTGGCAGTTCAGGGATGTGTTGACAGAATGTGAAGAATGAATGACCTAATCAATTATCTTAGAGAAGTAAATGTTGTTGCCCATCAGCCTGGCAAGGGTTATAAGGTAATTTCCAAACAGTTTCAATTCCATCATTCTACAGCAAGAAAGATTATTTGAGTGGAAAACATTCCAGGAAGCTGTTGATCTTCCCAGGAATCCCACCAAATTCACCCCAAGGTCAGTCATCGCTCACAGGCCTCAGTTAGCTTCTTAATTGTTAACATTCACGACAATAAAAAATTAAAAAAAAGAAGGCTCAAGTATGCCTTGTTTCGAATTGGTGAAACATGGGAACGGCCCAGGTTTCCAAAGTTGCATCTGAATAAACCACAAGACTTTTTGAACAATGTCCTTTGGAAAGATGAGACTAAGGCTAAGACGTTTGGCCACAATGCATAGCACCACGTTTGGCTAAAATCTAACAATAAACCAGCACAAACACCTCATACCAACTGTTTGGGAAGGATGATGATTTGGACTTGTTTTGCAGCCACAGGATCTGTGGCTAATCTTAAGATATACGAAGAACCAGATGTTATTTTTTAAGTACACTCACACTTCTTCACCAGATCTCTCCAAAGTCTTTACATATGTTTACATGCACATTTTGCACTCAGCCTCACTGATTTTTTTAAACATCTAGATTAAAATCAGAATGACTTAATCCTTTACAAGCAATCTGTTTATGCAAATGCTGTAGGTCCCAACAGGACTCCAGGACTCCATGGACTTGTGTTGAGACAGAACGCTTCAGTAAAAATGCAAGACCTGAATATAATGTTAAGGTTTACATAAATGCCTTCTGCAATCTATTTGTCAAGTGTCAAGTGCTAACAAGAAGAGCATAATTTCCTTAATTAAAATGGCTAGTTCATACCATCCTCGTAGACTCTTATCTTCCTGCATTGTCACTCATCATTCCCATTTTAAATCCCTGTACTTTGAAGAGAACGCTTGCTAGCACCTTCTAAACAACTACAACCTGTGTTCAGGTATGGAAGCAACGGTGAACAGCTACATTTTCCCTACTGCTGTGTGAGGTTTGAATGGAAAAATGTGAACCTACATGTTTTTCTAAAATTGACATGTTATAACATTTGCATACAATACCAAAAAATTAGGAGTGGCTGTGAGTGTACATAGCATAAAGCACCGTGTGGCTGGTAGGCTAGGAGCGGTGAGTAGAAAAAGCTCATGTAGGGCATAATTTGGTTTAGTGTGACACCTAGAGGCGAAACCTTTTATTGCAGCACTTGCCCATGACAGCACGCTGCACAACTCTGTGGTGAAAAGAGCCTGAGCCATATTGTCATTAATGTGTGGCAATATGTGGTAGTGATAACACCACAGTCTTTGTCTTTGGCACCAGAAAAAGGTGAAAAATGGACCATTCCCCTTGCCAATGAGCTGAATTTTCACACGTTTCCCGCGGACAAAAACGTCTCCCAGAGAGAACATAACAATACATATATTATTTTATTTGCATGTTACATGGTGATAAACACAACATGTGTTCCAAGCTGTCTCCAGAAAGAAAAGGTTACTTTGCTTCGACATTTCATGTCACATTCAAATACAGAACACTGAATTCAAACAACTTTATTTTGTTAACATTTCTCATATACCTTTATTACATATCATATTTTATTTTTTAGAAACTGACTTCAATTACCTTATACCATAATAAAGTAAAATAGAAAAAAAAGGGACATTGCTGTGTCCTAATCCATGATTGAATCTTAATTCCCCGCGACAAAGGGAAGGAAGTACAAACATGATAGTTACATTTGCCTTTTAAACTTTTAAATGTAGAGTTGTATAAACACAATCTTATGGATTTGCTGACTTTACAACATTCTACAGTAGAAACATAATGCTGTATATACACACAGAGGAAGAGAAAAAAACCCAATCTAAACTTAATATAGAGGGTTACAAGTGTAACCATAGCTCAATGGAAAGTAGATAGTTAGCTGCTGGGCCAACTCATCATTTATCTCATGCCTCATATGTATGCCACTTTTCCGGTAGGTTAATCATATAAACAGATGAGTACACACGCACACATACACAAGCCAGTTTGGCGATGTTTTGAGGCAATGCCGAGTAGTAAACTACATAGCTGTATCTACAGTCTTAAGTAGATATCTAGGTCTGTCTGCAGGGGGTTGGTGCTGTGTCATTATAGGCTGGCTGTTGGTTTGTATGAGCAATGGAATAACACCAGATCTCCTTTTTTCTCGCTGCTTTATGGATAAGACAGAGCTCCATGGCTTTTACGTCAGTGGTCCTATAAGTCAAGTGCTTATTAGCTGGTTTTAACCCGCATGGAAGCACTTAGACTTCCACATCGGTGAGCTTAGTCTCATTGGAAAACACACCTGAATGGCAGAAATTCTAGACAATGACCTGTATGCAGGCTCATGAAGTCTAAGCAGGTTAAATTAAATGCAGAATGCAATTTGGGGATATCTGACCCTGCTGTCAGGGTCTCCCCCGCTAAAATAAAACAAAGAGAAAACACATTTATTTTGTCTCTTCTGTAAAGCTCACTGGTAGCACAGACCGCGCTTATGGAAACTGATCATGAAAAACTATTTCACCACAGCTACAAGATCATTCAGCTCTAATTACAGTAAGAAGATAACTGCTGATAAACTACAATAGCGTCCTCAAGTATGGTTAAGTCAGAGCCTAAAAATCAGTCTGCAGACTGTAGTATAAAAACACCAGGACTCACTCGCACAGTTGTAAAATAAAACCAAATAAGACAAAATAATAAAAAATAGCACGCAACAAGATAAAAGTGTAAAAACAAGCAGCTTCCTTCATATTCTAAGAGATCTGATCGCAAGACATTGTTTTTGTTGTGTTTCATGGAGCGAATGGAAATATGAATTCATAAATGCTTCAGTTTTGATTAAAATCGCGGTGGGTTTTCAGTCTCTGTACGTCTCAGCTTAGACTGGAGCATTACCAACACTACACACACAGCCATGGCCTCAGAAGCATTTACAATGAGAGAACACACTGGGAACGAGTCTTTTAATGCGTGACAAGGATGACATTAATTACACGTGTGTTTTTACAGTACTATCTCGGCTTGGTTGTTTGAAAGAGCGGAGACCTGAACGCGCACATCCAATCAAAGAGCTGAGCTGGGCACTGGAGTCCAAACGCTATTAGTCACCACCAGTGTCAGTGCTGTCTCTTCAACAGCTACGCCCTATGAGCTGCTCCCTTTGAAAGATTTTCTTCAAAATATCAACACGTAACATATTCATTTAACCATTTTGTTCATAAAGAAGCTAACACACTGTTCAGTCTAAGCATTGGCAAAGTGTGATTAGAAATCTTGCTGTAGGACACTGTGAGGTAACAGCATTATTATTCTCATTATTTCTCATTTGTTTGATTTTTTTCCCATAAGGCCTTCAGCACAGTGGCCTTGGTGACACTGAGGGGAACTGCATTCAGTATTCATTTGGTTTCTTCTGTCATATTAAATCTCAGGTATGCGTAAGAGCATTATGGAGCTCATAACACTCCACTCTGCTTAACATCATTTAAGCTAGCACGCATCTCGTTTCAAGGACAGCTACAATAATTACTGCACAGAATTATAAAAACCAAAAAAACAACATAAAAAACATTGTTGTATAATGAGTATCTGCCAGGTCCAAAGGTCTACATTTCATTAATCCTCAACAAATCACAACCTTATTCAGAAACATGTGAAATGAGCTTTTTTCATATATAAGGACATTGGATTCATGAGGTGCACACAAAATAATACCCCCAATATCTATATATTATGAGTTTTTCTGTATCATTTTCATATGAAACACACGTGTTTTTGATTAAGAGAAAAACGAAAAAGTAAGTCATTCATTGGTGTCATACATTTTTATCCAAATTCCAGCAGTAGAGATAAAATGATCCTAAAACTCATCGACTGAATGCAAACACTGCTCGGTGCAGCCTCCGAGACAAACTGCACATTATGGTTTTCTTATCATAGAGTAATACAAAATTTTACTATGTACAATACGCATCATTATAACCTACTGTGTGTTTCTCTTCCCTCTTCTTTTTTTGTTGTTGTTTGTAAGTGAGAGTCTACAAAGAAAAAGAAAAACAGGTTGTTTTTTGGAATAATGGCGAAGGGTCGCAAGATATCCCAGATCTCCAGACAGACTAATTTCTTCAGGTTTGTACTCTTGCAGCGGTTCAAACTGTTTCTGTTCACTCCATCATAGATTTCTGGGCTCCGCTTGCAATGACACTGATTGCAGAGGTATCTGCCTAACACTATATCTGTGTTTCAGCGCAGTAGCATCAAATTACAGCTCTAATCTCGTTGCAAAATCAGCCGTAGCAGTTTCCCTTTGAGTTTCACATGTGTTAGTTTGAAATTTATGTGTATATTTGGCAGATGCTTTGCGTGTTTCTCATTAATGCACTGGTTATAAACACTCGGTTAAATCTACGCTTTAAGTTAACATAATACATCTAAGGGAGTAAGAAGAAATACACCTCATGTCTTCAGTAATCCTAGAGACAAATGATTGTTTTCTTGGCGTCCCTGTGAGCTGGGCCACCTTCATTTTTATTCCCATGTACACAACAAAGAAACAAACAACCCCCCCCCCCGAAGCCCGACCCAGACCCAGAAGACAAGATATAGCAGAAACGAAAGAAGTGCATACGAATCAAAAAGAACAATGCAATTCTTTAAAACAGCACTGTTTGCTTGTTCTGTCCGTCATTTCACTGTTTTTTGTTTTTTTTTGTTGTTGTTCCTAAAACATTTTACTCATAACCCATCGTTTTTTTCCACACCTGTAAGCAGTGCTCGAGAGCACGTAAGGTTTTTGTATCATGATGCAAACAGTCTGGGGAACAGGGCGGCAGAGTTGGTAATAAGGTAGCAGTAAGGATGCCGGTGAGTTGGAGAGAAGAAGAAGAAGAAGAGCGAATGGGGCGGAAGGCCAAGGTGCGAGGCCGGGGGGAGGTCGGGGGGAGAGAAGGGGAAGGATGGAGGGCAGCGGTATTAACACTTCAAGAAAAGGCAGGCGAAGGAGGCTAGCAGGAGCCACAGTGATTGAGATACACAGGCAGAGCCGTTGATATCTCTGCCTGTCCCGGGTCCT
Organism: Oreochromis niloticus; assembly: GCF_001858045.2. Taxonomy (NCBI): domain Eukaryota; kingdom Metazoa; phylum Chordata; class Actinopteri; order Cichliformes; family Cichlidae; genus Oreochromis; species Oreochromis niloticus. The sequence goes on from NC_031979.2 coordinate 9,288,516, forward strand.
GTGTGGAGAAGCAAAGACAGAAAGGCAGCAGGGTTAATGAGAGCTCACTCAGACTTCTAAAGCAACCACAATATTGGTTTCAAGAAGAAAAAGAAAAATGCATTTTTACTTCTTATTAATCCTGCACAAAAAAGTCATTGCATTCTGTTCTGTTGCGATATTCTACACAGTAAACTGTAGAATAATCATGTGTTTGCAGCCTTTTGCAGGAAGTTTTGGTGACATCTAGTGGCCATGTTGTGCCATTGACGCTGTGCAATTCAGTGATCATTCAATGCTTTAAACCACAGAGGAGGCATAAACCGGTGAGCCTGCTGATCAAGCTTAATGTGACAGAAAAAATAAATAAACGCACTCTTGTTGCAGAATACAGGAAACTGCAACCTGCTGGTTTATCACCTGCCTATAATACTTGTTGCCATGTTTGTAGCTCATCAAGCTAGTTAAGTCAGCAGTAGCCAGGCTATCAGCTTATGTATATTATCAGTGAAAATCATGTGATTTGAATGCTAAACAAACACAACTAAACTTGTAACTCAGTTCATGCAGCACTATTATTAACCTTTGACCTGCTAGTTGCATATAATAATTGCAGAACTTATTTGGGCTCCATTTGTTGCATTTCTACCAAGTTCATAATATGCAAAGGAAAAATTCCTTCACACATTTCCCGCAAACTGGCTTTTCACGACTTTTGATCTCTGCAGCTTTCTTCTGCTGCACAAGATTTATGGAGTGAATAGACCGACATTTAGACAGTATTTTGAGTGTAAAACAAACGCTTATCACCTATCCATATGTGTCAGTTCAGTAAAATAAATGTTAGATGTCACTAAACTCAAGAAAATCACAGATGTAACTTATCCAAAGGAAATATTGTCATGGACTAATGCTGATCTCTATCCAGGCGTTCTGTGGGACTTTTGTTTTAGTTTTATTATATATTACTACTTTGTTTCTATATGTTGGCATTTTCTTTCTTTCTTTGGAGTATCACCAAAAGGAAATTCTATTTCCACAAAAAATAAATTGATCATCTCTTTTCGCTTTCAAACATGTTTCCCTTTTGGTCAAATCCCAGTCTGCAGTGTCAGTGCTGATGTCTTCCTTTGGGAGCTAGTCTCCATTTGGCTTTGCCTCCCTGCCACAATTTCATCTTTTTACAGCTTTTAAGTGCTGGCAGAGACAACAAGACACATTTGTCACAGTGAGTTGAGCCACTGCTGGCCACGGGAAATGTCAGTTTGTTGCTCTGGTATTGTTTACGGCGCTCGTGGCATTTCATACATACACTCATCATGTTGAAGTGTGTTGTTTTTGAGTGCCGATTGATATAAAATTCAAATGTTGGGGACACGACGGCCCTCTGAGCTCAAAGCAGCACTGTGCCAGCCAGGCTCTGGGGTGTGAAAGCTCAAAGAAAGCAATTCAAACAGCATTAATTTTGTGTTCAGTGAAACAACTGTGTGGGATCTCTGACAGCTGCCAATGTGAAAAATATGATATTAACAGCGAACCATAGAAGTAACGGTGGAATCATCACCCGGCTCTGCGGCCCTGCGCAGCTTCACGCTTCTTCTGGCTGAACCATTTACGAGCGCTGTTTATTCCTCGATCTTCTCAGCAACCCCCATATGTTCTCATTACCAGCAACACAACTCTGATAACCCCGCTGTATGCCATTTGATGCCCAGCTGCTGAACGTGTTTGAGCAGCTAAAGAGCCTTATATTCTGAAAAACCATGAAATCAATAGTCTGTAAAATAAATCAAAGTGGATTTAACCACTGCTCCAAATAAAAGAACTCTAAATTGACACCAGCGTTGCTCTTGTGGATCTGGATGTCTGAGAAGTTTAGGCGCCAGAGACGTGTGTGTGATTGTGTATGTCAGCTTGTTAACATGCTTTTTTTACCCTCAAGTGGCCAAAAATCAGTGATGGAACTAGAACGCTTCATGAATATTGCAAACATTTACATGCTTATGAATGCAGCTCAGTTATTAAAGACATCCACGCTGTGATCTAATTTTATTTTTGATGCTGGTGAATTGAGACAAGCTTTGGTTACATCTAGCCGACCCCCTTCTTCCATTTTAAATCTTCACCACCGAGCTGAAGGTGCCTTTGTGTGTCTGTGTCCCATTCTTGTGTGCTGAAGGTGGATTAGGACAATCTGGTGGCACATGCTATTGTTCTGGGTGAGTCTTCTCTCTCTGTGTCTGTGTTAGTTTCTCTTTCCTTTATGTGTGTTAGCATTCTTCAGTTTTGCCTCTTGGTTTTTCTGTAGTCTGACCTCATTCCATGTCCTAATGAACCATGTACTTTACTTAAAATATGTTTGTTCACCTTTGGAAAAGAATATTTTGCTTTTCTTGAGGTTTTTTCCCATTAATAGTTCTTTTGTGGTGTTTTTTGCATGTTTAAATAAAGTTTCTAAGGGCAGAGACTGCGTCACACAGCACAGAAACAGACTTGGCTTCTCTTTGACTTTAGTCCGAAACTTAAAACTTTTCACCTACTGCCAAAAGCTCATTTCATTCTCCCGCTCGAGCCATCTTTCCTAAATTTCTGTAAGTGTTCAGCAAAATCGCTCTCATGCAGAGTTGAGAACACAGTCGGCCGAATGACTTGAAATGAACACACGGTGAGCTCTTTACTTCTCGCAGTCGTTCAGCAGCGAAGCTTAAAGCAGAGCACACAAACTGCAGCGAGCTTCTGCTCTTCTGATTTTCAATTGTTCAGGAAATTAGGTTCATAAAATTAACACTTAACCTCCATATTCATTATCCTTTAGGTGATTTTTTTGTGACAGAGGACAAGAAAAAGAGGCGCAGTAAAGAAACACCCAGGCATCTGTATCAGCATTATAGCGTATGGGCTGCCTGCTACACCCAGTGAGCAAAACCAGCACGCCAGGTGACGCCTTGTTCATACATGGTGTAGAGATGATACTATTGCCTTATTGTTATATATGAACACACAGGGACTGCATAGAAAGGGGTGGAGGAGACGTGCTCAGCCTGAGCCTACAGCAGCCCTATAAATATGACAGAGAATTAAAATTTTGAGCTTAATCTTTAAAGCAGAGGTGTCTGCCCTCCAAAACAATCTGGACACTGCTTCCACAGAGAGGGCACTGATAACTGAAGGCTCTGCCTCCCATTCTACTTTAAAAACTGGCAAATTCAAGTAAGCCTGCAGTCTGAGAGTGAAGAACTCTACTGGGACACTGTGATACAATGAGGTCTTTAAGATATGATGGAGCCTGGTCTTTCAGGACTTTGTACGTGAGGACTTTGAATTTAATTCCTTGATTCAACAGAGAGCCAATAAAGAGAAGCCAATATAGGAGAAATATGACCTCACTTCTGTGTTTTCAAGGTTTTTCAGGGAGCTTTTAGGACAAATGGTTAACAGGGAATTCGTGTAGTCCATCCTGGAAATAACAAATGCATGGACTAGTTTTTCAGCATCACTCTGAGACAGGATGGTTCTAATTTTGACATGATGGCAAAGATGAACTCAGTCGGCCCTAAAAATGTGCGTTAGCGGACATATCCTGATCATGATATTAGTAATGGACACCAGGGTGGTACTGGCAGACATCTAGGTATCTGGTTAGACATGTTGCTGAGATTTTTATGGCCAAATACAGTAACTCCAGTTTTGTCTGACTTCACAAGCATAAAATCATAGGTCACCCAGGCCTTTACGTCTGTAAGACATGCCAGTAATGCCACATTTAAATAGCACATGGAAGTAGTGCTGGTGGTGAGCAGGTTTGCTACCAATCAGAAAGTTGGTGGTTTGATTCCCATCTACTCCAGCCTGTGTTGAAGTATCCTTAGGGCAAAATACTGAACCCAGAGTTGCCCTGAGGGTGTGTGGGGGTTAGACAAGTGCTTAGCTATAGAAAAAAGTGCTCGCATGAATGTATGTGTGATTGGCTGAATGAAGCTTGTAGTATAAATCACTTTGATCGCTCAGTTAGAGTAGAAAAGTACTCTATAGGTACTAGTCTATTCACCATTTTAGTGTGTATTTACTCACTATAGAGGAAAAGGCTGGCATTCTGGACGCCCAGTCGGTTTGAGGCCACACAGGTATAGTTCCCATAATCCTCTTCAGTGATGTTGGCAATCGTAAGACTAGTGGTAGTTCCAGAAGTTTGGATGGTGATGCTCTGGGTATTGGCCAGCCTGGAGAGGAGACGTAGACAAGACAGTTTTAAGAAACTTCAAAGTAACAAAGATTAAAATTAGGTCTTGAAACCAGAAACCTTGAAACAACATTCAAAATGTCTTTACAAAGTGATACATTATACATGTCCATATGTTTTATAATCATGTCTGCCTGTAATGTTTTACTAATGGACTGTTACTGTACTGCAGTAAAGGTCTTCAGATAGCCAAGACCATTAATTATATTCCAAAACAAGTTGTACCTTCTAGCCGGCCATTACTTTGCATCAGCCGGGGTCATGCCGCTGAACTCTCTGAGCGTAGGCGTTGTGGCTGCTCAGAAGAGCGAGATAAGCCTTTCTCATTTTGGAACAAACCTTTTTCATTAACAGTTCGACAGGACGTTGCATTTTACCAGGAGGTGAACCTCGACCTTTGGATTATGTGGCGAGCAAAGAGAACAACATGCAGTTCGCACGGGGCGGGGGTAACGCCTGTGAAGATTTAGCTTTGAATGAATACCTGCAGAACTTGCAAACGCGGCCAAATGAGTGGAAAAAATAATGTGTTACTTTGTTTCTCTAGATCAACAATTCAAACGTCACTGTTCACATTATTTTAATTTTCTTTCTTTAGCACCAACAAAAAAAATACTTTCAGCTGTTTTCGTCCAGATGAAATACCAACACGCCGCTAATGACCGTCACACTTCTGACTGTCACTGATGTCAACCTTGAACCCGACTCACAGCAAATGAATCAATACAGCTTTTGCTGACTCAGACTGTATACCTCGCTGATGAACTGCTCCTTACATCATCACGACTAAATAAAACTCATTTAACGCCCCGCCGTGCATAATGGATTCGGCTTGTTCTGGGCTGATTGAGCGCTTTCATATCATGAATGAGGTGAGGCTCATTCAAGGCGACTCAACTTAATCCTGCTTAAGTCGGGGTAATGTGGTAATCGGAATTCGAGCAGAGGAGCGAGAAGTTTGTGCTGACACATACGAGGCTGATAGGAAGTATTAACATAAAAAGGAAACGGCACATCATGGCACAGCATAATTTGGCTCGCCGGGGTGCTGCGGTGGCGGCGGTGGGGAGGGGACTTGATAAAGTGTTGTGGTCCTTCCAGCAGGGACACCTTGGGAATGCTGGGAACAGCGTGTGTGTGCGTTTGACAGTAAGAGAAGACGGGGCAAGTGCACCAGCAGAGTCTCCCACTCCATCTAAAAGCAACCCAACCTCCCCCGATGATAAGGCCAGCAGCAGAAGATATATTCTCCAGTGTGTCTTCATGAGAAGTGACTGCACTATTAAAAAGGCCTGCCTGCCTATGGAGCATGCTGAGCGATCTAGATAATGCACAGCACTACAGGGAGCTGAAAACAAACACCTATGTTTTTTTTTACAGTAGATTACAGTTCATGATTTGTGATGCTCTGGCAAGGGACTGAACGCACGCAGACAGAAAAGATAGAAGTCTCTTTTGTTTTCACAGTTTGCTACAAAGGCTGTTAGTTCACTTAACCAGCTGCAGAAAACTACAATGTTATAAAAAATTAAAATGGATCTGTGACCTCCCAGAGTTCAACTTCTCCATATTTGCATTTATGGGGCTCAACATTTCTGCTGCCCGATTTAACTTTTAACGCGTTGGCACACGCAGCTTCACAACTTCCATCACTTCTGATTTCAAGTTCATCCTCAAATATGCCTGTGTGTCTGTCAGGTTCTTCATCTGGCATAATACACTGGAATATATTATCTAAAATTTGGCAGGAGCTGTGGATGTCAACCTTTTTTCCTCCCCCCCCTCTTCTTTTTTTGGAAGGACGCTTTTATATTTGATGATTTTCCTCACAGGCAGAGGGCAGCAGAGCTCTACTGGATATCTTCCAACCATTGTTTCCTAATGCAGGGAAGCTACAATAAAACCCTGAACTGAAATGATTTGACCCCGTTTATTTGGCAGAGGGCATGTGGCGCGCGCACGAGGGATGCGGTCTCGGGCCGGGACAGATGAAAGACCAAAGCAAATCATCGGACGGACAGATTAGATTCCGCAGCCTGTGGGAGAATCTAAAGTAGGTTATCAGCGCCAAGGAGAGTGACAGGTCTGTCATGATTCAGGGCCAGTGATAAATGAAATCAAGTGGAGAGTCCTGCTGAGACTTGTAACCCAGAGATGATTGAAAATGCTCTGGTAGTTGTGACAGCCGCGCGTCAGCTGACAAAACAACAAACATATCCGTCTGTCACGCTAGCTGACAACTCAGTTTGGGGCACGGATGGAGTGAATCACTGTTCAAAGAGCAGGAGAAGCATCCTACTTTAGATGCTTTTGGAAATAGGCAGACGCTGATTCTAAGTTTTGTAGTGTACTGATTTACAACTTGATTCAAATTCCATCATGTGGAAGCAGTGGGAGAATGCAAAAAGCGCAGGAAGGGTCATGACATCCAGGTAGCATTATCACTGCTCTAAGATCATGATGTATCCGTCTCTGCTGAGGCTAATTGGGTCTCCAAGCACTGTGAAGATTCTCAGAGACTGGCAAAGACAGAGGCGTTGTGAAGTAATGCTCATTTATGTTTCATAGCATGAATTTCACTTCATCACCTGAGGAGATTTCAGCAAGACTGACAGAAGATGGATGTTTGCAGTTTTAGTGGAGTTAAGCTTCTCTGCTCAGAGTTCAGCACCTCGTTGTGTGTTCACCAGCTCGTGCCAAACAGTTTGTTCAAACTCTGGATTGTTTGTTTCCTCAGTTTGCTCGGCAGGTGAGAGCAAAGCTTTTGGAACCGAAAATTGGTGCCTCAGTCCCGTTCCAGGTGAGCTGCTGTGTTTTTTTGTTTTTTTTTTGGAGGGGATAAAACAAACCCGGGACAGAAAGTGATTACAAAAACTCCTGAAGTCCTTCTAAGCTGACTTTGACGAGGAGGCAAAGTTTCTTTGCAATGTGTGGGGCAGCCACTCTGTAATGCCACTGAAAGAGTTGTTTTACATCTTTTACTGCATATCAGTGAGTCCCAATAAAAAAAGAAAGAAACAGTATAAAAATATTAAAGCAGCTAAGTTATCAAATACAATGAGATTTAACCAGAATAATCCGAGATCTGAGAGGTTTTGCTAATTAGAATAGCGACCCTGTTTGTTTACCTAAATACCATGTACAGGAAGGATTAAACAAGGCTTAACACAACAAAAGACCAAAGCTAATGAGAAAACTTCAGTGGAACTTAAATATACTTCTAAAAAATGTAAAAATTAGAAGAGAAGAGTTCTTTTCTTTCAAATATAACACACTTCCCTGCCCAACTTAGCTGTTTTCTTTTGAGCTTATCTGATCAAAAGAGTATAGGAGAGTTGTTAATTTGTCAGTTGTTATTAGTGATATCACCTATAAAGATTTCATCAAGTTGAGATGAAAGAGAATGAATGATGACCATTAGAGATTTTTATAGCTTTCCAATCAAAAAGTGCACAGTGTTTATCAGCACGAATCTAAGCAGCAGTTGTTAGCACACCAGCTAAATAGCAAACAAGTGTTCTCTCTAAAGATCAGGCACACTGCTCATCAGCTACAACAGCTTCCTTTGTTTTAATCTGGGTCAGTGAAGAACTTGAGAACATTAGCAAAGGTATGGTTTCATTAGCCAAAATCAAAGTGTTATTATCAAAGCCTTTTCTGATGTTGCTAAATATATGAATAATAACAGCAATATCCTGAACTGTTTTATTATTAATATTAGAGCTAATGTTTATCCTTACTTCAGTGTAGCACCTTGAAGAACCTTGTTTATCTTTTACAGGTATTTAGCTGTCGAGGCCGGGGCACTCGACAAGAACATTTGTCTTTTACTGCACTCTGCTTTTACCCAATATTACATATTTTAGGCCCCTTCTAATTTCAGTGTAATTCATACAGAAACATTATATATTACACTAAAATAGCAGAAGATGCTTTCAACCAACTTAACGAGCAAACTCTCGTTGGATTAGTTAGCTAGCTACAGGTTTGCTAAAAGCAGCTGTCAGTGCACTAAGATATCACCCTTTTGGTTAGATCCCTAACCAATGTAAAACCTAAAACCTCATCAGTAATGTTTAGTGAGGTAAGACATCAAGGGAGCCACCATAGACAGAATTAAAGATGGATGTGGCAACAATCCAATGATTTTTGAAGTCCCGTTTTGAAGCCTTGAGATTATGGTATGGTATGGTAATCTTTTACTTGAAGTCTGCAGCCATAAACAGTAGGCAACTGGAAATGAAGATGCAAGGGTAGATAGCGATTTTGACCACTAAATCTTACACCTTTAACCACATCTGTGCCATATGAGAATCAAAGACTGGGTAACAGCCCATTACATGAAATTGAATTTAAATGCAGATATTATCTGATAATCTGTGTGCATACGAGGTTAAACTAATTAAGGAGGAAACAAGCGCAGGAGCAAGACCTCCTGTTAAGAATCAGGTAAATAAGACACAACGGGCTACAGTGCATTAGGTTTGATTATTGGGGAGTGGGGTAGTAAAATTAAAAAGCCAACAAAAGATAAATGATATTATTATCGTGCATTAGCATCACCATCGTCCAAGGAGAAAGAGCAATAACATTTTCCACTGGCGTAGAGGAAGAGGGGTGCCATGAATAGGCGCACGGCCAAAATCCTCTGCGGGACAAAACAACTGAGATGGATGAGAGTTGGAAACAACAGATAATGCAAAAATGTTTCAGCTACCATAAATCTTTCTTTTCAAGCACTGTCATGATAGGACTATTGCTTTGGAGAGTATATCTGTGATAACACTCTTCCAATATTTTTCCTACAGTCTTCGGTGAACTTTTACTGCTGCACTTTTGGGCGTGAGTGAAATTGCGCAGCATGTATTTTTCGTCTTTATTTATTTTTTCTTATCATTAGCTTGTTCCCGTCGAGCCCTCTGCGTTCCCACACTGACTCAGCCGTTGAGTCTGCAGCTGAGGAGGAAATTTCTCAGGTTATTAAATGACAAGTGTTGAAACTGAGGCACTGGCTTGTCATTCCCTTTGAATGTCATTACATTTCCTTCCTCTTCAAGTGTTTTTCAGGCGCAAGCATGACACTTAAGAGATTTTCAGAGCTTCCCAATAAACATCTGTGTCTGGTCACACAATTGGCAATTTCACAGGAGACAGTACAGTGCAGGGATCCAGATTTCCATTTCAGTGGAATTACTTTCAGTATAAAAAAAAGAAAAAGAAAAAGAGTTTCTGAGATTTTCAGCAGCTACACCACATAAAGTAGCAGCAAGGCCGATCTGGTCTCGTTTTTCTCTTCTCAAAAGAATGTCACAGAAACCACTGCTGCGATGTTCAATTAACAACAGAATAGCAGCATAGTGAACGATAAAGTGGATGATTAGTCACCACTGAACTACACGGACGATGTCATCAAAGCAAGACAAGGGTTTGACAATGGGGACCACTGTAATTTGACAAAGGAATCAAAGAAATCCATTATAACCACTGGGTCATAATACAGAGCATGCCTGGCACTGAAAATATGAAAAAAAAACCAGCAATGAAGCTCAGCCGGCACACTTAGGAGCTGAGAAGGGATCAACTCAGGAGAAACCATGCAGAACGATACTGATGGAAGCCGTTTTTAATGCACAACAACAGGCAGGACCTTGCTGTTGCCCTGTTATTTAAAGACAGCTCATACAGTGAGTTAATTCATTACTCGCGCCTTAATTCTTATAAAATCTCTTAGCCTCTATGATTACTTTAGGTGCAAAGCCAACAACATAAATCAAGTTTTCTGACTGCCTTGGGCCAAGAGGTGGAGAGAGGTCAAGTCCATTCAGAGTCATTTCCGCACGCTTTCATCCGATGCCTGTGACCGGCAGCACTTTAGCTGTAACTAATTAATAATGATCAGAAATAAAAAGGTTCCCGGACAGGATTGTAATGCACGTCGAATATGAGCGTTTCAAACATTGTGGAGGCTTTTCTCCAGGACTTTGCTGTTTCCAGTAATTTTAAATGAGAAAAGGTTTTCCATCTTGAAACACTACAGGAGTTCATTACCATCAGTCAGTGAGTTGCCATGGTTGTTTGTGGTAAGGGAGGCTGATGGCTTGCGCTCTATGTAATGGGTTGTTGGTACACAGCTTGATTGTATGCGCCCGATGTTGTTGTTTCAACTGTATTAATATTTTAGTTCACTCTTAGCCCTTGATTGGCCTTTGAGGAGGCAAAGAAAACACAAAGGCTGAGATTACAACCTGAACTTCAGCTACTATATGAACTCTATTTATCTGCAACTTTAGACTGCCAGCATTTTTTGCTGACATTTGATCTTGACAGCTATGTAAAATCTGAACGTTGTGTTATCTCCCCTCCAAGTCATTGTTTATGCAGTTCTAGTAGTGTGTAGTGTGGTTTGCAGTGTAAAAAAAAAAACAAAAAACAAGTGGGTGATGCTTTTACCTTTTATCATCTCTGTACCATTCGAACTCTGGTGTGGGGACTGCGGTTACTTCACACCGCAGCGTCCCGTTGCGGCCCACGGGAGTCTCGGAGCTCTGGGTTTTCTTTATTGTTGGAGGATCTGCAGAGTCACGCAATGCTGACATAAGTCACACGTTAATGTGTGGGGATAGGTATCTTTGAAATAGGCAGACTAATATAGTTACAAGCATGTCTGAACAGCATTAGTAATATATAGTTGTGGTCAGAAGTTTACATACACTCAGCATGGGTATGAATGTCGGGGTAATTCAAGTCTTTTAGTGACTTCTTTGAGCTGTTCTTTTTCCTGAGTGGATTGTTTATACAGCACACGTTGTTAATGATTGTAATGACTTAAAGCTCCAACCTCATCTCTACTGAAAATTTGTGGACTGGGCTTAAAAGTAGAGTCTGTGCCAGGAAGCCAACCAATTTAAATGAACTCTATCGATTCTGCCAAGAGAAATAACAGCCAGAATGCCAGGACCTTGGTAGCATCTGGTTGAGGTGCAACTTGCTTAGGAACATTAAACCAGATATTAGTGGAGGTAAATTCAAAGTAAATCCAAAGTAAATTCAAACTTGTGCTCCCAGTTTTTGTCATGAAAAAGTCAAGTCATGAAAAAGAACAGTTCAAAGAAATCATTGCATCCCCAAATGACCTTGACAGTCAAGTCCACAATGGCTGTAGATAAACCTCTGAGCAGAACTGTGAGTGGTGCAAAGGAAATCTGAATTTAATTACAAACACTTGTGAGTTGACTTGATGCATGCTCAATCATCCAGGTAAGTAAAAAGGTTGAATCTGTTCATTTGGACGTTTGCAGCATTTTCAGTGGGAGAAACGTTTCGTCACTCATCCAAGTGACTTTAATAATTTGCATAATAATCAGTGATCAAGGTACTGACCTTATAGCCCCTTGTTCATTTAGTGCTCTAGGTTCAGTTAATGTGCAAATTAAAGCCTTCAGTTAATCCAAAATGCTGCAGCAAGAGTCCTGACAGGGACTAGAAAGAGAGAGCATATTTCTCCTGTTTTGGCTTCCCTTCATTGGCTTTCTGTTAAATCCAGAATTGAATTCAAAATCTTGCTCCTCACATACAAGGTCTTAAATAATCAGGCCCCATCTTATCTTAATGACCTTGTAGTACCATATCACCCTATTACAGCACTTCGCTCTTGCACTGCAGGCCTACTTGTTGTTCCTAGAGTATTTAAAAGTAGAATGGGAGGAGAGCCTTCAGTTTTCAGGCCCCTCTTCTGTGGAACCAACTTCCAGTTTGGATTTGGGAGACAGACACTATCTCTACTTTCAAGATTAGGCTTAAAACTTTCCTTTTTGCGAAAGCATATAGTTAGGGCTGGACCAGGTGACCCTGAATCCTCCCTTAGTTATGCTGCAATAGACGTAGGCTGCCGGGGGATTCCCATGATGCATTGAGTTTTTCCTTTCCAGTCACCTTTCTCACTCACTGTGTGTTAATAGACCTCTCTGCATCGAATCATATCTGTTATTAATCTCTGTCTCTCTTCCACAGCATGTCTTTATCCTGTCTTCCTTCTCTCACCCCAACCGGTCGCAGCAGATGGCCCCGCCCCTCCGTGAGCCTGGTTCTGCTGGAGGTTTCTTCCTGTTAAAAGGGAGTTTTTCCTTCCCACTGTCGCCAAAGTGCTTGCTCATAGGGGGTCATATGATTGTTGGGTTTTTCTCTGTATCTGTTATTTACTGTACAATATAAAGCGCCTCGAGGCGACTGTTGTTGTGATTTGGCGCTATATAAATAAAATTGAATTGAATTGAATTCAAATGTACTGTTCATAAGGTTGGGGAAACCTGCAGTCAGCTGAGACTGAAGAAGCCACTTGGACGAGTGATGAAATGTTTCTCTCACTGAAAACGTTACGTCCAGATGAACAGAATCAACTTTTGGGACTTGTGAGTTGAGTGTTTGCCACATTTTGTAGATTCAGTGTAAGATTTTGCTCCAGTTTTAGCCCTTACAGCTCAAAAAACAATGTAAAACAGATTATCCAGGTCTCGATTAATCAGTGAACTTAATCGATTGAGTTCACATTCATCAAGTATATTAGCATTCATCATACACACATAATCATTTTCCATCACAATGGCCAAAAATGTGTCCCAAGTGGATTAATGCCCATTTTCCAGTCAGGATAGGAAATGGTTTAATAAAACAATCTTTATCATTTAAATCAGGCACTCAGTCTTGGCTAAAGTGCGGTTTGGGCAAACAGCCATCCATGATTTATTCAGATCAAAGAGAATTCTGTAACTTCTCTTCGGGGGAGGTGTTGGTTTGTGATGGCTCATGAGCTGTTCATCAATCCTGAACAGCCAACGAGTGCATTAACACTAGTCAGGATATAAACCGTGGAAAGGACATGATTACGTGGTCTTGTTTTGAAGTTTGAAGTATCCTTTAAATGATGATGTGTTGTGTGAGAATTACCATGGCAATGACTTCTGCAATCAATGTTACCGAGCTTCTCTTTCTACCTGGACTCATCTTGAGAAGATTGAAGGGTGCTCCAAAACTTTCAACATACGCCCTTTACTCCATGTCATGCTGTTACACTCTATATGCTTCTATCCATATGCCTATCCTCCGATCTTGACTTTTATGGGCTTTTATCCACCGAGTGTATCATCATCAAATGCCTGACATTAAATGTGTCGAAGATATTGATCAGTGTTCAGTTTGGAATAAAGCACGCACTGCGCTCTGTATTTACTTACAGTTGACAATCACATTGACGTATTTGACATCGGGAGTGGCGACGTCGTTGCTGGCCTTACATTCATAGCGGCCTGCTTGGGTTCGCATGATGCCTATAATGTCCAGGTACTCTTCTCCGTCCAACGGCTCGGCTGCAGAGAGACAGAAAGACAAAAGAGGTGGAGGCATGAGTGAAGGAGGTACCAGGGAGAGGAACAAAGAGAGCACACAGAGCGGGAGGGTACACCAATTAAAATGCCAGAGAAACTGACTAAATGATGGATTTCTGCTGTATGATCGGTGGTACAACAATGACTAATGAAGTGCCGTTCAATTTTAAAAGGAACAGCTCAACATATTGTGGAAATTGATACTGCTGTTATTTCTGAAGCCAAAAGCCTAACTTAGCAAAAAAGACAAAAACAGCAGAAACATGGCCTATTTTATTTGTCTTAAACCCGAGGTGTTCTCATCCAAATGCATCAAATACTGCTGTTCTGTCAGATGCACGAGGTGTTCCTTGGCATTAGTGATGCATAAGCTGCGTAGATGTGGGGTTTGTATCTCATTTGGAAGCTTACTGTTCACTCATTCATTGCTTTTTACTTTTGCTTTGACTCTTTGGTTACATTTAGGCAAAAAATAATAACAGAATAAGATTGTGAGGTTTTAGGCAAGAAAAAGTACGTGCTTAAACTTTGGAAAAGACACCATGCACGGACATGGTCAAGCTAGTGTGCAGGTGAATACAGGCTCAGTGTGCATGTAGGGTTCAAGTGTGGGATTCCAACATTTGCTCAACAACAGCTGTCTCTGTAAAAATTGCCGAGTTGAGTATTCAAACAAATCTGTATGTAGTGTGAGCGGAGAGTGTGTTGCCACTTCCAACAATCATGAACCTAAGTGTGCGCTACAAGAGAGCCTCTGTCCTGTGCTGCAGGACAAAGAGATTAAGTATGAGCAAGAGAAACAAGCTTAGATCCTCTTCTGTACTAAAGACTTCTGAGGCCTGGATTGTTTTGCACAACATGATTGCAGGCTAAGGCAGCAATATAAGGCAATCATACAAAATTATTAAGCCCCCGTTAAATGTTAAAAAAGTGTTTTTTAACAGAGCATGGGATTTTCACCATAGCATTTCTAAAAAAATCCTACTTTTCCTTAAAAGGCAAATTAAAAAATATATTTTTACACAATAACAGAATTATTTCAGAAAAAACCCCCAAATTACCAGGATCTATATTATTAGCCCCCTAAACAACTGACCTTTTTAGTGAGCCAGAGCACAAACCCCTGCCACGATGTGCTTCAACTTTATAATGCTCAAAGCTTAGAAAATCAAGTTAAAAATGAGTGTTATTTTCCAATTTACACCTAGTATCAAAACTTCAGTGACAGTTTGAGCTGTTAGTTAGAAAGTATCAAATTTGTCAAAGACAAAAGAAATCAGTTTAGACTTGAGAAAAAGAACCGCTGATGTTCATAAAGCAGGAGATGGATACACAGAGTTGTCACAGAGTTTCCAAGTGTCAACTGAGGTGAGAAGTATCATGGAGAAATTCAAAGAAAGCCACGCAGAAGTAGGAAGGCAAACATTTCAAAGACTGGAAGTGGGAATCTCATCAAGGTGGAAGGAATCATGAAGGAAGAAATATGTGAACAAGCAATCAGCAGCAAAACTGAGTCTGGGTGGTCACTTTGTCTTCCAACATGACTATGACCCAAAATATACGTCGCTGCCGGCGAAGAGCTAAGTTCAGCTAACAGTGGGACTCGTCTCAACAACATGCTTCTTACAAAATGGCTGTATCTGTCTCCCTGGGTACGAGAAGGGCCTCTTGAAAGTTGTGTTGCTGCTGTGGGGGTTTTGTGCTGGACTTTTTCTTTGATGAGCTCAGTGTGGGAAGTCTGCTTTCAGCCAAGAAACAGTCAGCTCGGATAGCCAAAAAGCTGCATGCAGCCACATGGCATTACACTTCAGTCACTTTACTGAATGTGTGACGCTCCTGTGTGCAGTTTATTTAAGCCTTTTTTAATATACGCTCAGACTATATGATTCCCCCCCCCCTATAGTTTACATAACAACCAACAAAACAGAATTCCCCGGTGTTTTCATGATATATGATTTAATGCAGCTTCCCACTAAGATTACTGCCATTATTTTGCCACCCACACCACCACGCTTTGCATGGCCATGTTTAGAATGAAAGGCAAAATGGCCAATCTGACTCAGATATTAAATATACTAGAAGCTTTGGAGCTCAAATATTATGGAATGTGTCTAATTCTTTCCAACTTTGTCTTATTTCACATTTCAAGGTGATATGACATATATCTTCAAAGGTGGCAGTCTGGTTGCAGTAAATTTGTTTATGTGAAGTGTTGTCCTCATTCGTAGCTGCTCTAATTAGCCACACTTGGGAAACGGAGAGCACTTTGAGGTAGTCTCTGCCCTTAGGCATTACTGATGTAGCACTCGGCTGTGAACACACACACACACACACACACACCCCACTGCAACTCGAGAAAGAGAGACAAAGCCTTCTCATTTCCACACACCTGGTCAGTCACAAAGGTGTGCCTGTGGGATTTTTGGATTTGCAGGGATTGTCATCTATGGCGTCCCAATTGGACCAGTAAACAGGTATTTGTAGCCACACATCACACATGCGCTGCACTCACAGCACACTGACACCTTAAATTTGTTTGAGGCTCACTCAAGAAAAAGGCCTAAATAAATAAGGGAGAATTTTAAATTATGGGATGCGTTCATGCTCATATTCCACAACAGAAGCAGAAAAACTAAAAATTCAAATTCACAGTCGGCTCATGCTGAAATATTCCAACTGACTTAGATGGACTGTTTGAGTGAAAGTGTTGCTAATATTCAACAACTTGTTACGCTGACTTGAATTAGTTGCTTTGTGTGAAAGCTTCAATTAATGGAGGAATGGCATCTGCAAATGTCGGACAAAGTGTGTGAACAGAGTGCACAGAGACTATCAGGGAGATATCTGACTAATTGTTTAATGAGTAATCCGGTTAATTACCCATGTAAAGAACACAGTGGCTCGGCATCTCATTAGGAAAGACCTGCTATGTCTTATTAGAGATCTATGGGTCATGGTAGCACATCATGCTAACTGTACTTCATCTTCTGTCATAGTGGTGGTGCTATCATTGTGTGTAATATCACAACTAATTCATGTGCTGCATGTGTGGCATTGCAACTAAGTGGACTGATATGTGATCATTTGGGTCTAAACAAAAAACAAACAAAAATGACACGCTTTACTTCAGTATCCATTCTACCCACATCTCCACTTCATGGTAAATTAAGTTTTAGGAAATTGCAGTAATTTCTTGAAAAAGCAGATGCACCGAGAGTTCAGATGTTGGTGAATTTCTTCTTCTTCTTTAAAGAAGATGCAATTATCTGCATTGGAGAGGGACTCTCCGAGGACCAAGAGAAATGTAATATCTACTACAACATCGACTGATACTTCACTTAATCTAAAAAAATGTGGGATGATGGAATCGTGTGGTGGAAATAAATTGCAGAGGGGAGATCTCAAGGGCGAGTGAGAAAATGCGCTGTTTGTAACAACAGTAAATGTCAGCGGTCTCAACTGTGGGCGAGACCACGCTAAAGTTTGCAGCGAGGGGCTTCAGGCTCTGTGAAACCGAGAACCGCTCACCCTGAGAAACCCTGAGAAAGTGTCAGGGACTCTGACACGGGAGGTTAGTCAAACAATGGGAGTTTTGCTTTTGACATTTTCTGCCATAAATCTCAGAGAAAATCCCCAGGTAATGACTACTGCATAGAAATTAGTCGCATTATTTTATGCCTTCAGATATCTATAACCCAGTGTGCAGTCTCAATATTTGAAACTGGGAGAAAGCTAAATGATTAAATCAGCTGCTTAATGGAGATGGAGGTCAGCTGAGATTCAGTATTATCTGACGTTGATTGAAAGATCAGTGGGATCGTGATCAAAGTCTAAGCCACATCATATTCAGCCCTCCCTGGACGAACTGTCAGAGTAATGTTATTGGAGAGGTATGATTGAAAATCTGTTGCCATGGAAATTCTCTTGAAGCTCAATATCTTCTTCAGCACTTTGGTTTTCAGTGCTGGGTGGGGGGGTGGGACCAGGTGACTGCAAAAGATCAAAGAAAAGAGAAAGAAAGTGAAGAGAGGAGCGAGTTTGAGTGCGACATGTGAGGAAGCAGCTAGACTAGTTAAAATGTAGAAATGAACTGTCACCAGTCTAACCTGGAGTGTATAAAGAGCAACTCAATCACTTTCATTAATGGAACGAGACATATTGTGTAAAGAAACAATTAATTACATTTCACACATCTTTGTCTGCGCCCACAGGAGAATACATCCTGCACACTGAGCGAGCGCGTCACATGTTATCTATTTAATGAAGCGTAATGAAGATAGATTGGCTAATCTTGTCTAAGGGGAATTGATTTGAGTGTGTGTACAATCTCAGCGCATGTGTACATACACGTGCCCACGCTGCGTGCAGAGGCGTAATGTCTCTATGGTGAGTATGAAGCCTGCACGCATGAATTCAGGGGTGAACAGAGATTTCCTTGAAGGTTTTTCAGGGAGCACCGAGAGTGGGGACTGACTCAAAAAGTGTGCACATTAGAAAAGCCCCATGAAACCTGGCATTACACTATATTATATCATCACATTTCTATGCTAATCTGGATAGTAGAGGGTGAGTGGGTGTCAGATAGGAAAGGAATACATTAAGTAAGGCAAGGGCATGCCGTGAACATATTTTGAATACTTGTTTTTCCTAAATGAAGCATTTTCCCCTGCAGTATACACAAGGATGACACTGATGTTATGGTTTACTTTGTGTGCTAGCATGCTCACATTTCTAAAAATTACCATTAAAGACTGAGCACAGCTGAGGCTAATGGGAATTTGGTCATAAACCAGACAGGGGATCTAAAATGTAATCGTTCGCTGTGCACCACAATGTCTATCATCAACCCGATCTTTCCACTGTTTACTGTTATATTGAAACATTTAGCATCAGAGCTAAGCTATGAGCATGGCTAGAAGGATCACTTGTACTGTATATTCACATACATCACCCTTTTTGATGTTCAGAAGTTATTCTTATACTAATTCTTCTGCCTGTAATTGCTAAAAATACTTATATCAACATGTGATAAATGTTGTATTATCTGACTAACCCAAGACAGGAGTTATAGCTAGCTATAGCTAATAATGCCATTAGCTTCACTTACAGCCAGTAAAAGTTACTTCACAGCTGAGAATGTTTCCAACATTTTAAAGCAATATACTTGCTTCTTGATAACTCCCGAGATGAAAACTAAAACAGGAAAATTCCGAACTAGTTTTAGATTATGAAAGCAAACATAGACAATTTACTAATTTATCATAAAAAAAACAAGCTAATAATTTGTACATCTACTTCCACAAATAAGAATAACAAGACAGACTAAATGTTTGCCTTCTGGTTTCACCATATCACAGAAGTACCAATTATTAGCTTTAACAGAGCTACAATGAGAGTTGGCAATAACTGTCATTAAATCTCCGGTAAATTAGGATTTACCAACTAACTGCAAGCTTTCAGCTGCTGCGCTGCAAATGGCAATTATGTAAATATAAGTGAGGCCTTCAGATTTCATGAAATACTTTCATGTTGATGTTCTGCTTGAAAAAATACTTTAATATCTCATAGCTGTTGGCTATTTTGCACAATTTAGATAAGTAAACATTTGAGCCTCTTTTGAAATATAGCATGCGTGTTGATATATTTAAATAAATAACATTTTATTGACCTTTACATAACATGGAAAGTTATTGTATTCCTGTATTTCTTCACTTTCCAGTTCCCAGACAGCAATTATTATATAGAGCCTGCTTAAGGAGTAACTGGTAAAAACGTTCTTGTTTAAACCTCTTGGACGAATGTGAGTTATCAACATGCCAAAGTCTATTGCTCAACCTTCAGACAAAAAATGGACACTAATGTCTATTAAACCATAGTGGAGAAAAAAAAAGAGATTTTTACATGTACAAGATAAAGTACATGAAGCCTGAAGCTTTCTACTTACCGAAACATTAATTAAATGCTAAAAATGTCCTGTTTCCAACTGTGGAAGGGCAGGCGGCAGGATAGAAATTGTTATATTTATTGATTTTGATAAAACCAAAAAGTTTTACTTGACTAAAATAAAACTAAAAACTAGGCTTGTAAAAAAAAAAATTACAAAGTCCACCCATCCACCCATCCATCAGTCTGAGTTAAGGTCACAGGAGGAGCAGTCTAAGCAGAGACAAATAGTTTGGTCACCTCCTCTAGCTCTTCTGGGGAAACACCAAGGCATTCCCAAGCTAGCCTGGAACACCTCACCCAGGAGGCATCCTAATCGGATCTCCAAACCACAACTGGTTCCAAGCCCACTCCAAGCCCCTCCAAAATGACTGTACTCCTTAGTCTATCTCTAAGGCCGAAAGCCAAGAGACCCATCAGAAGTTTCAGCTTGTTTAGTAAATAACCTGGTTGAGAAAGCTGTGACTCTTTTGTTTAATGTGACTGTGATGTTTACATGACTGTGAAAGCAAAAATCAAAAGCAACATAAAGATAAAACAATCCAAATCTACAAAAACTCTGAATGATACTACACTACGGGAAAAAAAAACTTTTGCAGTAACATTATTTTAAATTATACATAACTCGCTCCATATTAATCCCCTCAGTTCATTTGCTGCTCCACAGACCGAAGAAACTTGAACAAAAGTTTAAGTCTGTGACACCGTTAGACATTTTGTTGGACTGGCATGAGTCATAGATTCAACTGCACCAATGCTACTGAATGATAAATAAAACATTTATGCAACAGACATCATACAATAGGAATATTATATGAATATACAGACAGCAGTGTCACTTCAGCACCTTGGACAGCGCTGTGACGCAGTGAGCTGAGCCAGTGACTGGAGAACCTGGTTGTTTCTTAGCCTAATAGCAGAGAGGTGTATGATAAATGTTGGTTACTTTATAATTTAAAGATGCAGATTATTGATAGCCAGGGCATTTGAAGACCTGCTTCCTCTAGAGAGTGTGTGTGTGTGTGTGACAGACACTGCCAAAAATGATGGTGGACTATTAATCATAGCCTACTCTTTTGCAGGCAAAGTTATTTGTAACTTATAATGCTGCGTTATCACTTTCTGACCCAACCCACCAGAACCCAGGACCGCTACCAACATCACCAGGTTGCCCATGGTGATGACTATTTGACTAAAAATGGAGCGAAACCTGGTTTATGTTTTAACAAAGTTGCGCTTTTGGGGGGATTTGAATCTGTTAATACTGTAGTACAGTATTTAGCATGTTGGGGAGAAAGCTGGTATAGTGTGGAACAAATGACATCCTGTGTACTCGCAACAACAATTAGTGTGCTCAGAATAGTTACAAGTGGCTCCAAAAAATACCCTTTTCCCTCTTTTCTCTCTATGGCTGCTGACCGGTTAGCAAGGGATTTACAAAAAGAGCTCCATGATTTGAACTAAATCATTCCATTGAAAGGAACTTCATCGACAGGCGGCTCGTTTTCAAGTGACAACCAGCTGGTTTTCATCTCAAAATCTACTAAAAGCTCTCGCAACTGTTAGTTTCAAAGTGGATGCATGTCCAGTCACAAAGAGATTGCACAAATGTGACCAGCATGAGTGGTGGAATAAGGCTTTGCTTTTATGGTTTGTCACAACACATGCAGACAAATAGCATGAATCTCATGCTATGGACATGCTATGGACAGTTAAGTCAAAGATGGGGACATGTTTGCCACAGACAAAACAGCTTTCCAGGAAGTGAACTTTATACCGAATGTGAGGCACAGTGGTAAAAATGTAATGAGATGGAGTCCGATACTCTCTCAAAGACTAATTGAGGATCATCAAATGGTGCTTTGAGATAACGTCAGACCATCTGTCTGACAGCTGAAAGTTAACCCAGAAATGTATCTTTCAAAAGAATAATGACCCCAAGCACACCAGCACACCAACTCAATGGCTCAAAGAGAAGAAATGTAGGTTTATTGAGTGGCCCAGTTAAAAAAAGCCCATGTGTGAATCAAACTCGGATGTTGTGCAGGGAGACAAAACAGACAGCACACGCGAGAGAAACCACAAATATTTTGCAACTGAAGGAATTTTGCAGAAAAGGCTTTCATCAAACTGCTGTCAGAGTCTGATGGATGACAATTTTAGAACGCCCGCAAAAATGTGTTTCTGCTAAAGGGTTAATCCCAGCATCTGAGGTCAAGGTCGAACTTATGTATGTATATGTTATATCTATACATTCTTTTGTAAACCCAGGATGCGCTTAGGTTTC
Source organism: Oreochromis niloticus (assembly GCF_001858045.2). NCBI lineage: Eukaryota > Metazoa > Chordata > Actinopteri > Cichliformes > Cichlidae > Oreochromis > Oreochromis niloticus. The sequence goes on from NC_031979.2 coordinate 9,310,345, forward strand.
TTTTTTTTTCTTCACGTGGCTGTGAAAAACTCCTGAGAGTCAAGGCTTTTTTGGCAGCACAAACACTGAAACTACATCTTGTGTTTTTGTACCAAGCTCACACATATAACCACGCATGTGTGCCTCCCCTTCCACCTGTAAAATCTCTGAATACAGGTCAGAGTTGATCCCCTGCCTGTAATGCCTTTGCTGCAAGTCTATTGATTACATTTCCTTAGTGAGAGTGTTTCTTTCCAACTTTTCTCCCGGTGCACTTGGAGTGGGGGCATTTGGTGCGCCGGTAGCCTTGAGCTGCTCTAACAATAGAATGCTCGATGAGGAACACGGAGGGAATAGGTGGTGGATTGTTCTCTATATGCACAACAGATCAATGAACATCACTGGGAAGCAGCTATTATTTTTCAAGTGAAAATGCTAAGTGTCATGATTTGTTCCTGTTTTCTTCTTCTTATCAAGACATATTGCATTTTAGGAGCTGCTGCTGCTCTTAGGGAGAAACTATTTCCTGATCAGAGGGAATTCAATACCATGACGGCTAAAATCTAAACCTAAAATTAATTTACCTTTGCTGATGTGGTTGGTGACTGGAAACCGCTTCTTTGATAAGCACTGTTTCAGGGAGCAATTGGAAAGTAATACCTCTGCCGTGTGAATGTGAACTGCAGCGGACGTAACCCCCCTCAAAGATCCAAAAATACACGGAAAGAACAGGATACTGTAAATGGAAAGCGTGTAATGATGGAGAATTACAGGAAGCATCTGCGAATGATTAAGTTATACAGTAAGCTGCATTACAGCTGCCCGCAGTCGAGAAGTGATGCCCTAAATGAAGCACTCGAGCCAGCTCGTCTCCCCTGCCATCATCGTTTTAAAGCGCGTGAAATTTGGTGGAAAACTCGAATGGAAAGTGAAGAAAAAGCCTGTGTCCCAGGTGTGTAAAGCATTCAGTGTATGTACTCATAGCTGAGCGCATCAGCTGAATGCAGATCAGTTACTGATTTCTTTAATAACAAAATTGAAAGCTGGTCTTTAAAGCTGGTATTTAACTACTTCTCGGACACTGAGCTCAAATTGTTTTTCTGCCATTCTCTAATTTGCGATGTAGCCGTTCTGAAAAGACAATGCACATAATTACCCACATTTTACCGTCGAGAGCCCCTGCGGCCTCTGGGACATGCAACAGCGGGCTTTCTGGGAGCGAGTTGGGACGAGTTGAGCAGCTTGGAAGAAGTGCACTTCAGCAAATGCCTGCCGGATACTGATTTGCATTGTGCTGGCAATTTTAAGTTTGCACGAACAACTAGAGGTTTTCCATATCAATTAAAGCACTTTGCAGGGGTAAAGGACAGCTGAGGGATGGACACAACCGGAAAACATTACGCACCCCCCCGCCCTACCTTTTCAAGTAAGGGATGGGAGAGGAAGCAGGGGAAGAAGGGGAGAGGCAGTGGGGTAGGAGGATGTGAATCGCACACCGGCGAGCAAACTTCTACTGGATTGCGCTCATTTGCATGTCCTCATGCATCATTCATCGGCATCGCTTCGCCACGGCGCGAAACATTACATTTATTTTGCAAATGCTAATTTATGTTAAGCAGCTGATTTGAGAAACTTCAGAGTCAAGTAGCATAAAAGACCCCGCGACATTTATTTTCTTTTGTCTGCAGGAGCGCGACAGCATGTGCGGCCGTGCCTGTGTACGCGCACCTACCCATGATCACCCCTTTAACTGTGTGTGTGTGAGAGTGTGTGTGCGTGCATTTGAGCGTGTGTGCGATTGTGTTTGGACAGTTGCTCCTGGCTTTATCTAAAACAGCCACATGGCAGCTATCTATCTGTCGGGAGTCGCTGTGATTTAAATGATGGGTCAGCACATAATTACTGAATAACTATTCTCATCAACAGATTTCTCGTAGCGGAGATAATGAAAACACGAGCGGCTCAGAAAGTAAACGAGTTTTTTATGACAGTGTGATGCCAAAAACAAATGCCTGATGAAATGCAAATATCTTTCCATGGGGCACAATGCTGCTATCATCTTAAAAGTTCCAATGCATATAATTTCTGTGTGTCTGACATTGCCTTCCAATGACAAATGCCCTAAAATGTCAATGAAGATCTTAAGCTTTTCCTACAGCATAAAAATGCTTTTTTTTGAAGTGAAAGCTCCAATGTCTCTCTCTCTCTTTCTCTCTCTATATAAATATAGATTTATATATCGAGTCTTTGAGTGACTTCTTGTGCCGTGCTTTGTCAGCTGAATTCTAATGTCCTATTGTTCTTGGCAGCAAGAAGCCCTACGGTACATGAGCGATATCTCATCGGCAGTCCGAGGACAAAAGGAGAACTTCCACTTCTGTTCACAGCCGTTTGCCACCACTGCTGCTGGCAGTGCAGAAATAACACAGGAGTTGGAGCCAAAAACAAGACGGCTGTTTATTTGCCGCTTCTTGAGCCGAAGAAATGACACGCACAGCGAAGCGACGCTGCCGTCTGTTTTTCTGAACGCTGTCGTTCCCCTCTCTGTCCCATTTTCCTTCTTCTTGTTTGTTTGAGGGAGTGCTGGGGTTGCTCTCAGTGTGGCATCACACTGTATAACACTGTAAGCCGTTTTTGTCTTGTCCCATTTAAGTGTGAGGCTTTAGAAGGAGATTAATTGTTGATAAAGCAGAATAGGGTTTAAGTGATTGAATTCCCATGAAGGAGAGTTGGGTTGTCTGGCTTTTCTTAAACACGGCTGATAAACGGATCTAGCCTATTGTTGTGGGAAGGTTTCTCATTACTGTCTGGATTGATTCAATGGGCTTGCGTTTGCCATGGGAGAAAGAGGCTTTGTGTTACACAGGGAGAGCGAGGAGAGCAAGGTCAGAGCGTCTCTGCCCACGTGGTTTCGTGTACGCAGATAAAACTGAAAACTGAAACAGAAAATAAGTGCGATCTGCCGGCTTAATGGGGAATATCCAGTAGCAGCCGTCTTTAACAATATGAAACGTGATGTAGTGGTCCTGCGATTTTGTAGCACTGAACATATTTCTGTATCACCTACGGGAGGATATGATTTGTCATTGCAGAGTTAGTTCCCTCATGAGCTTGTTTTTAGGGGGCATTTTGTTATATGTTATTTGGACAAGCTGGAATGGTTTTTGTAGTCTTTGAGTATTATACTAAATTATTTAAATAATTGAAATGAAATAATGGTATATATTATGAAGTGTCTGTCAGTCATAATTAGTCTAGTTTTTCTAACCAACCATTGTTATTAAGACTCTTATAAGGGCTCATTAGTGCCTCTTTACTCATTAACTGATGCTTATTATAAGAACATTCATTAAAAAGTATGAAAGGTATGAAAACACTTTGAAAGCACTGTGACTTCCTCATTAACAATCCAACAACAAAGTTATTGCAATTTAATTCTTGCAATAATACTTATTAACACAATGTCCTACTGAAGCAAGGCTTTGCTTCCCACACAAAAAATCTTTAGCCATACTGATGTTCAAGTGGAATATCAGTACAGCTGTGCCGGTTTTATGTAAATTTAGATCTAGACATATTCTTTTTTCCAGAAGGAAAAACTTGCACTACTGTTATGAGGAACATGAGTCATATCATGATACTCCTATTATAAAGATAAATGCTTAAATGTTATTAAGAGCTTCAGGATCATCATTTAGCCTCTGCTATCACATAAAATGGTTAAATCTCCCACAGGTGGCCATGACACTGAGTGCTGCTTACTGCATATGTCATAGTATAAGAATCCCATCCTTTTTTTCTGGTCATCAAACCATTTACTGCCATGGCAGGATTTGTTTTGTTCCTCTGCTCAGTTTAGTTAGATTTTTCTAATGTTTGTCAGTAGTTTGTACTCGCCCTGCATTACCTACAGAGAGTCTAATTTCTTGTTCTTCTTGCTTTCTCTTCCCCCTGCTTCTGTTTCTTCAGCAGGGATTCAAACCTAAAAAATGCTTATGGCTTCGACAAAAAGTGCAGTTTCAACACAGTCGTGACTTAAAACAAGTCTGAGCTCTAGTGTTCAGTCCGCCCAGCGGTGACTACACCTAATGAGGCTAGGCAGACACAGGGCAAGCTGTGCTCATAATGTCCCGTATAGCATGTGGCATCAGACTGATTTCAGAGCAGCTGCTGATGGCGCTGACTGTAAACAAACAAGTGAACAGTGACAGTCAGCAGATCTGAGACCTGCTGCGAGACGGATGAGCAGCTGTCTTCTCCTTGCTTCCCAAAGGGGCTGGCGTTCCATTGACTGTACACACACACACACACACACACACACACACACACACACACACACACACACACACACACACACACACAGTGTTGAACACAGCTGGAGATGTGGAGTGGAAGCTTTGACCCAGGTTGCTCTGACAAGAACCTGTCACCACCTTACACTTCACTCTCACAATCAGCTGGCTTGTCAGCTACACTCTGTTACTGACAGCTTGGCACACAATGATATGTGTGTGTGTGTGTGTGTCTCCCGACTAATCTGCACACCCACTCCTACGACACGGAAGTCAGACTACTGAGGCATCTATGTATCTGCACTCTTGCTTGCTCCACTCCCCCTGGAGTGCAGAGATACATGTGGACGCCTGTGCACGAGCATGTTCTGCTGTGCTCGCTAACTCCACGTCTTTCCCCAGACAGTGAATTGAGGAGCAGGAAGGACAACTGAAGTGACTGTCATACTTCTGCCAAAAGGATGAGATTGGAGGATGATGGAAAGTGGAGGAGGCAGTGAGAGTGAAAATGAACGAGAGGAGGACGGCACAACGGCTCAAGATGGATAGACAAAGAGCCGCAGAGAAAAAACGGAGAGAGAGAGCTTTCGAGAAAAGGTGACAGTCCTGGGGAGACTTCCCCGAGCCTGGTCTTGGAGCACGGCCGACAGCGCTCTGGCTGATGTACGAAGGGTGTCAAGGGCACTCAGCATCAAATCTCTGAAAGGCTGCCCTGCCAAACGCTGTTATAAAAGGGTTATGACTTCAATATTCAGGGGGATCATATAGCCTAGGAACGTGGGCTGTGGTCCAAATCAATTCATTTGGACAGATGTCTTTGTTGCAATGAAACTGCTGGGGTAGATTCATAGCTTACCAATTTACAGTTAGCCGATGCTATTATCCAGAACGCCTTAAGAGTTCAGGGTGTTGCTCAAGGACACAGTGACAGTAAACACGACTGCTGATGGACAGGGAATAGGTGTCGAGGGACTTAAAGTGTTGATATTTTGCTTACAGGAGCCTCTTAGTGGCCACTTGTCCACTCAGCTGCCAATGTGCAGTACAGTTAATAAGTCGATGCTTCTTTATGACCTGAATTTTAATCATTGTTATCTTACTGTTTTCACTGCAGCCTGCTCGTCTTTGCTTGTGCGGACCAGAGGTTCGCTGCAGTTAGTCTCCCAACAGTGTTGGGTAAATGGTAAACTATTACACCACAGAGCTGAGAAGACCCTGATTGCATAAGTGAACATTAATTAACAACTGGAGTTGCTATAACTGATGATAACAATGGTGGCACGTCTATTAAATATTAAAGCAGTATTCTGTTCTTCTTTTCTAGCTCTCACTATATCCTGCCTTGCTCCCTTTTTCATTTTCTCTTTGTTTCCTTCCTTCCCTAAGGATAGCATAACTTTCAGCACTTCCTCCTTCTTTACAGCTCTGCATGGATCCTCCTTGTGTCATGGAAAGCCAGAGTGAGCCAGAGGGCATGTATTTTTCATACTTGTCTGACTTCTGTTTTGGTGGTCTGAAGGTTTCCTTGCTTGACCAGTGGCTCTATTTCTCCCCTCATCGTGCTCGATGGGGTGCCTTCCAGCCCTTCACCACCCAAGAACTCTAGCCTACCAGCTCATTCAAATTCATGGGGAGTTAAAAAAAGCTCCAAAACAAAACCAGGAGTGGGCCCAAGTTAGGAGCCAGCCAGCTACAGAGATTTACCCCAGCGTGTCTGCAGGTCTCAGCAGATGCATGTCAGAGGAAGATTGTAGGCACTGAACAAATGCTCTGTGTCACACACGTGCTTTCAGCCTCCCTCACTCGCTCACGTTTTGCTTCTCCTCACCCTTTTTGTTCATGTCTTTTCAATCCTTCCACTGAATATGAATATACCTTCCCCTTTGCACATTCAGTTCAAGCAATGAGTTATTCAGCCAATATTTACAGCAGAGCCCTCGCAAGGGCTGAACAGAAAGCATTTTGATAAAAAGAACACGAATGACAGGATAGTGTGGTACAGTCAGCATGCCCACTGTCTCAGGCAGCTAAACTAAAGTTACACTGAACCTGTGGACCACAGTGGAGGACCTACCCTGTCCTGTCTCAGATCTTCAGTCTCCCTTTCATGGCTGTGGTCAAAGGGACTTATTTAACAAGACGCCAGATGTATATGTGTTAAATTAGGTTGTCCTGTGGAGTCTGGTAATCATAAGAAACTGGGAAAAAAAATTAACATATCCCACAGCAGTCCACATTTTTCAAATGCAATGCACAAAGTGCAGTGAAAGTAGAAAATGATGAATAGCAGTGATAAGGAAAATCCAGCTAAACCCATTAGTGCCATTGATTTACCAAAGATAGACTCTTATCAGAGTTAAGGAGATGTGCCAGAGGACTTTAAAGCTCAGATAACAGTGTTGAAGTAAAAGCCCAAAACGCCCAAATGATGTGGCAAAATATGTCATTTCTAACAGCTCATGGCAGTCCCTTCCAAAAATGATCGCAAATGTATGTTGACAAATTAATCAGTGGTTAATGACTGGAAAGGGTTAAGTACAGAGTGACAGTCTCTCCATGTTAAAGTGAGACGTTTTGTTATCACAGTTTCTTACAGGGGTTCATGCAGTCAAGATGGTCATTAAAATAGTTTTTTTAGCTTTACCCGAATGAATTGTCATCTGTTAAGCCATATGTCTGTGATATATAAGGACTTTATTTCTAATTCTTCATTTCACATTTAGCAGTCAATCGAACAAAAATCTGGTTGCACATAAACGTACATTTACATACGGGTGACATTCGTCAAACGTGACACGTAAAACAAACACAAACAGAGAACATAACATTGCATTTGCAGGAGGATGATGACATGAACATAACAATAAAATAAAAATAATTTTAATTAATGAGAAATCTTTAAAAAAGCATATAGATGTTAATAATTGCTGTATGTGGGATGACATTTGTACAGTGTTTCATTCAGACTGGCCCACTCGTTAAACAAGATATAAAGTACTTACAAACATATATGCATACATACCCTACACTCAGTATAGATAATCTGCTGTAAATGCTGTTAAAAATTGTCCTTTAGTTTCAGGTGTTTTTGTACATCCATCTTCTTTAACTTGTCCGGCTGAGGCAGCCTATCAGCAGCAGCTTGGATACGCTGCCGTGGGGGGAAAAGCTAGGTAGACCATTTACAGGTTGCCAGTAAATTCCAGGACTAACACAAGGAGACAGACAACCACTCACACCTACAGCTAATTTAAAACTGACAATCGTCTTTGCATGTTCTCTGCTCGCATGCATTCTCTCCAGGCATGCTGGCTTCCTTCCAGACACCACTACCCCCAAGCCAGTGGATATGAACCCAGGGCCTGATGCAACAGTGCTAACCACCACACTACCATGCTGCCTTCATCGATTGTGATTTTCTTTAATGAGATGCCTCCATTCCACATTTATACTCATAATGCAGTATCTTTTGCCTCACTATCATCTCAAATCATGCTGAAAAGGTTACCGGGCTGCAGCATGGTCCTCTTTACTCTTAACAAAGCAGGTCTAAAAGTCTCTGCCTCACACTTGCACAAACACTACATTATATGACCTCAGAATGATGTGCAACACTGTGCCTGCGTTCTTTCTCAGCGATAAAACAAAAATGGCATGCAAGGTGAATTGAGAGATAAACAGAAAGGAAAAAATGATCCACCGTGCATGAAATGTGTCAGTTCTGATCAAATTAGCTTCATGAAAACCAGTGAAAGAAGCAACAATAACAGACAAAAGACTGTGAAATGCTGACTTTCAGACTGGATGTCTCCGTGGAAACAGATGACAGCCATAATCAGTGTGGACACCCTGAGAAACCCTGCTATTAACTATCCTATAAACAAATCCTAGGTTGGGATATCAACCCGGACAGCTGGCTGAAACTGCTCAGCTATGGCATTCGAGGCATCGTTTGTCACTCGAGTTATTTGTTTCTATGAAATTGCTTCAAGTTTTATCTGCGAGCCCTCGAGAAAAGAAGTTTTACAGACAAAACTTTACAATGCTGTATTCAGAGCTGGCTCACTGTCTGCTTTTTATTGACTTCTTGGGTTGTTATACTCTGTTTGGCTTGCTGGTTTTTATGGTTTGGTCAGTTTGATTTAAAGTAGAACGTTGTGCTGTCTGCATTAATTGTCATTATTAGGTTAAAAGCAGGTTAACAGTCACTTCAATTATTATTATTTCTTTTTGTTTGGAAGCTTTTAAAAATACTAACTTCACTGATTAATTCGATTGGTGGTTGGTTTATTACAGCCCATGTTACAGGAACTTTCTGTTCGTGTTTCCAAGCCATACAAAGTGTGGATTGTTTCATCAATGATAAAATAATTTAAATACTTAGTTACTTACTTAGTTCTGGAAAGACTTTTGACTTGGTAAAACTAGAAAGTCTCTCAAATGTACATTTCTGCCTGTCATCGATCTGGAGGACAATTTTCTGGTGACTTTAAGAGGATAGCCTATAAAAGAGGCTACGATTTTCTCTTTCAGTGTTTTCCTTTATTCTGTAATGTTTAGTTTGGGTTCCTGACAGTTCTTCCAAATACATCGAATTTGGAAGTTTAGGGTTTGGACGATGATCAGATTTTGGAAATACATGAATGCACACGATCACGATTAAAGAAGGGCCTAAAAAAGACAGAAGCCTAAAGAACGTGTTTGTGCCGAGCTTATCTTCTGTTTGTATGTGCGTGTATGGATGCCAATACATTTTCACACATTTATGCATAGCAGCATGCACACAAAGAGTCATCAGTCGGAATATGAATATTCATGTGGTTATGCAATAATGAGCTTCAGCCAGACGTTGGCAGTAGAATCCGTGAGTCACACTCGAGGTTGCAGAGGAGTCACGAAATGTAAAAGTTGTCTTTAACGTTTTAAGAGTTTACTTGAGCCTGTAATATCTGACAAGTAATAAAACATTGTGAATAATCCTCCCCTGTTCCTTTATAACACTGATATGTGTTAGGGTGAACGTATGGCGTGAATGACCACGATACCTAACAAATCATCAGAGTCAGTGACGTGTAATGAGCAGCAAAAGCTTGTAGTAACCTTGTTGTTGAACAGGTTTGAACACGTCTTGTTTTTCCACTTATTGACACAAATGTAACCTTCTGCTGTGGTTTATAGTGTAGATTAACTATATTGTTTTAAAGTATGTTAAATAGAAATGCTCATTACGGTAAATGTGGCCATACTGTCATGGACTTAAGCTTATTCTTTACACTCGATGTTTAATACTGAGTGAAGGCTCAGAAAAAAAGATTTGGGCCTGTACTTGGTCTGGAATTTTGGGTCTCATGAACATCTGTGGCCTCAGAAAATAATTGAGAGCATCGCTAGGTGTGGGAAGCGGCGTTGTCACCTTAGCAGGCAAAGGCGTAACGCAGTCACACTACAGCCTGCCATCATTATCTTGCCCAGCAGTGCCTCATATGCTCTTGAACTGGGTCAGACTTATGAATTCTGGAGAGAAAGAAGCAGCACACCGAAACAACAACAATAACAAAAAATTTGCCTATGTTTAAAGTGGTGTGGAACCACAGGTGCATGTGTAGACTAGTAACTAATACAGCCGGGACGCCGACAGGATTTTCCTTCTATCACAGTGTTCCGGTGAATAACAAAGACTTATCGGAGGTGCCTACCTCCTGTATCCTCAGTAAATCACAGAGAAATTAGATAATAAAAAGTGAACCTTCCTTACTGAACTATACACAACTTGCAGAGGCGTACTTATTAAGACCAGGTATATTGCAGAGTGAGACATCTAGGATTGAACATTGCTTTTTCCTTCCTCTTCCACATTTCCATCCATTTCCTTGAAACAAAAGCTGTTCAAACTTACAAAGGAGCTTTACCTGCAGTAACTCTGAACTCTGTGGGATCCCCTTCGGCTTTGCAGACAGAAAATAGGAGGGTGCTTTCAGTTTTCATTAAAGCAGCCAGTCGGATCCATACGACTTGCAGAATTAGGTGGGGGGAAAAAAATCACTCTTCTTTAATGCAAACAGAGGAAAAAAAAGAAAAAGAAACTCCTGTCTGATTTGTTCTGCTTCCAGGTGCAGGAAACAGATGTATTTGATGAGAGCTGTCTGGAGTGCTGACAAACTGATGCAGTAATTGATAAAGACACGTAAATAGAAAGACTTTAAATCAGAGCAAGGCTGCGATCAAACGGGGATGTTGTCAACTCGAGCATCTTCATCCATCAAACTACAAGCTTATCAGCAGTTCAAGACATTTATCTTTTCTCTGAAATTGGATTAAATCCCAAAGCAACAATGTCGCCAATATCTGAGGGATGCACATGTATGGAGAGATGTAACACAACCCAGCTCCTCTGTACACTTTAATGGCATTCATAAACACCAGCTTGACAACTATATGCAAAGAGCTACTATAGGGATTCTCTGAAAATTAAATTTACATGGATTTACTAGGGTATATTTGCAAAGTCAGTGAATATACTGCATCTGTAATTGATAACAAATTAGCATTTATTTCATTTCACAATTTTATTGAGGTGCGCATGACATAAAGCTGTGGTCAAAAGTTTATATACATGCATCATGGGCAATTTTGGGCTTTAAATGATTTCTTGGCACTGTTTTTCGAGGGTGTACTGATTGTACATCATACATCTTTAATGACCTTAAAAAGAAGAACCGGGTGCACAAATTTAAAATTATTTGGGATTTTTCTCTAATTCACAAAAAGTCGAAAGTATTCATACAGGCTCAAATACATACATATAACCCCACTTGCTCACTAATAAGTTAGTAAGTTGCACCTTGACAGGATACTTTTTTGAACAAGCTTCTTGAATAATCCTGGCTGGATATTTGACCACTCATCTGGCCAGAATTGGTAGAGTTTATTTTCAATGGTTGAGGCTTTGGGAACACATTCTAGAAGCCTAATGTTCGGGTTAAAAGCTTAAAAAAAGAAGGCAATTGGACTTCTTTCAGTTTGTGAAGAGATTTCACCTCTTGTCGATGACCCTTCTTCAGCTCTAAAAATAAAAGGTGGAAACTAGCTGGTTTGTATTAACAGCTAGTGGTTGGATTTTTCCCCTTGGGAGGTGATGATACATTGTTGAATACGTCCATCATCACATCAGCCAAGGCATGAAAAAAGTGTGGGTGATTACCATCACCGGGGGTTAAGGGTAAAGCCACTATGAGACATTGCCCCACTCTATCACGTGACCTACTGGGGTCAGCTGAAGCAAGGTATGAGTGAGGTTTAAAGTGAAAGGTTCTGAAGACTGCATTAATGTTAATATCTTCTAACACAGCCTACCTTAATGTTAGCCCATTTGATCCCTTCTAAAACGCGGTTTTGATTTGTGTTTGTGATCACTGTCCTATTGGAACACCCGTTTCAAACGTAAAGTAAAGTTGAGGAATTTGGATTTAGTCCTCCTTGGTCCAAACATGTTGTGCAATGTTCTGTAACCAGTACCACTAGCAGCAAAACCGCCCCACAGCATGATGCTGCCACCAGCATGCTTGACAGCTGGTTCATTGTTCCTCACTTTTACCACTTCATATATACCTCTTGCCATTGTGGCCATATAGCTCAACTCTGGACTTTCCTATTGTTTTGAGTATTGGCCAATCGAATGTGTGCTCTGAAACCAATCATAACATACAAATTGATCCAGAAAAATCTAACATTGTTAGTTAATTGGCTGCAAAATCAGTTTCAGCCACAAGCAAGGCAGATCAGCTGATCTCAGTCTTAGCTGGTATCTTAGCTGATACACTTCTCCACCTACCCTTCCATCAACTGGCTCATATCTCATATATAACATAGTATTTGAAATGCTTTAGCCTGACCCGAGATTCATCTTTCATCTATCTATGTGACTTATGTGACTTTTGTTGCCATGATGCCAGGTCTCTCTTGGAAATGAGATTTTAAATCTCAATGAGATTTTTACCTGAATAAATAAAGGACTAATAAATAAATCTATCTGTAGCCATATCCATTTTCAGTGATGGGATTCTCGCCTCTGCTCTCTCTGGGTCTCAGAACAGAGTCGTGCCACCAAATTTAAGCTTTAGTAACATTTACAGACATCAATCTTCTTTAGACTGCACTAAAAAAAAAAGAAGATATTTCTTCATGGTTTGCTTAAGAAAAAAAACCCCCTTTTATTCAAATGTGATAATGAGTACTGATTGAAAGTTCTTACCTGATGGGTTGAGCAGTCGCCAAGTGATTGCAGGATCTGGCCTGCCATTGGCCAAACAACTGAGTGTCACGTTACTGCCCTCATTCACCGTGATGTCATTTGACACTTGGTAGATACTGGCTGGAACTGAAGACACAAGAGAAATGACAACAAGATTAATAATGCTATTCAATATGAGCATGAACGATAGAGGATGTTAATAGCCATCAAACCCATGCATATTCTCACCAAAAACACAAAGCAGCTTTTTGTTCTTAACCATACATGCATGAAAACTCTTAGATGGAGACACAAGCTAACCTGGATCTTTTCAGTTAAAAGTAGGTGTTAAAAAAGCTTTAGAGAACTTTTTTCTCCCCCCGTTACTATAACCCTCAGAGGTACTTACGGTAAACTTTCTTAACCCAGAATCCAAATAAGCAATTTAATCCCCTGCCCCGGGACCTGAGCTCATAAAAACAGATTGCCTGTCTTGTCATATGGGGACCCACCAGACGGCTGCTGCACATTCACTTTGAGTTTACTTTGAGGGAAGTAGGCTTTATTTAATATATAATCCAAATTTCAGGCTGAAATGAAGATCCTGCTATACGTGCGTGTGAATTTGACACTGATGTTCAAAGCGACACGGCGCCGTTTCATCTCGTCACAGATCATCCTGCCTCGCAATCACCGATTTACACATCACTCCCGCTGCTGTCACACCCACACAAACAAACAGAAACGCACAGAGGAGGGAGAGTCCTTTCCTGTGTACTCCCCCCTCCTCCCCCACAGAAAACAAACAAACCCCCAAAAAACCCATAAAAGAATTAAGACTTTACAGTCAGTGTTAAAGTGAGTCAGCAGCTAAGGTGCAATCAATCATGAAAGATGTAGAGGGAACACACATCAGTGTTGTTTTCTTTTTTTTTTAAGGATAAAGTATTGTATATGCAGATAAGAGGCCAAAAAATACATAAAATGATCAATGACTTTGGAATAAGATGAATGCTGGAACATGCATTATGCAGGAGAAAAAGCAAGACTGACTGTTTTTTTTCTCAAAAACTTTAAGTTACTACGAGTACAATAAATGGATTTATTATTCTAATTTCAGGGTCTATGTTCATATGTATGTGTGTCAGATTTATATTCCCCGTTATATTTATAGATTTAAGTGAAGTACATGCACAGACTGACAGATCTCTATTACAGTCAGCAGGAATCAGTAGGTTTTTACTTTACTTATAAGCGCTTCCTGCAGGTTGTTGCTGGCAATCCTTCTAACTGACCAGGGTATCATTATTACCTAATAACAGAAGAAGAAGAAGAAGGAATGACCTTTTCTATCTAGCTATCCTCTCATCCACTGTGTTTTTGTTAATAACTGAACCAAAGGACCCCATATCTGTCAAATAGTTCAGTTTTGAAGGAACTGTCTGAATCCAACACAAGAACAGTTGGTTCCCATTTTACAAACACTCCTGATAATATAGCCACCAGGAAGGAGGCTGGCAGGGTGAAGTGAACTCTGACAGTCGCCTGTGTTAGTGTGAAAGTTCCAGCTGACAATAAGCCGTGCACGGCTCCATCTCCGATGAATGAGGTCATGATTGTGAGGCATGAATGAAACAACTGATGCCAATCATCTAATAGAAGTGTGATTTTTACAGCTCCTTCTGAAACAATGTCATTTCCTCCTGGCACCTTGGAAGGACTTGAATGCATAAAATGTTAGTTTTTCAGTTAGCCCTGGTTATTCTGAAAAAAGTGTGGTGTATGTGATAATGAGCTTCATCTGACAAAGCATTGAGAAAATCCAAATGACTTTCCTTATTTTTCAGTAATTCCTAACTGTGTTTGTTGCCTATTCTACATGGAGCCACTGTCAATTTAAAGCAGCTAAATGAATGTCTCACTGATCATGCTGACATACTTTGTCATGAAACTATGAATAATCTGCAAATACTAAGGTTTATCAGATAAGCAACAGGTAGCAAATGGACTTACTTGATCACCTGCTAATTTCAGTTTTTGCTGTGAGACCTCATGAAAACAAGAAAATGATCCTACTGTTGATTTCTGTAAATATTACTCCTAAAGTTTATGCTATAATTCACTAGCTCCAAATGTTATTTCATACAGCATATTGTTTATTTGGTTTAGGATATTTATTAGAGCATGAATATGTAAGGTCAAACTTAAAGAAAAGACGACAATGACCAAAATACCAGCCTTGAGGCTTCAACAAAACAATGGGTTATGTTAAGATTTTCTTTTTTGATCCTGTGTTTTATACAGTCAGTGAAGTAAACTAATCAAGAGTGTAACGTGCTTTTGGCATCATAGAATATGCTGCTAAAAATAATATGAAACCTCTGTAGTTCACAGTCTGTCATGTACAGCAAATATTACATTTTACAGTAATGCACCGGAGTAGAATCTATTATATCTGAGACTGTACAAAACAAAGACCAGTGACTCTTTCCTGTTATTATATACAAAATGACTTTTCATAAAACATAACAATTATGCTTCCTTGCTAAGAAAGAAAAAGGCTGAGCATCCGTACTCCTCCATATATCATTAAGTGAAAACATTCTGTTCAGTTTCTTCACATTTAAGATGGCACCGCCATTGCATGCAATAGGTTGGCAGCCTTAACATGAAATTTCCCCTTGTGGGACTAATAAAGGTATATCATATCATATCATATCATATCATATCATATCATTTACATTTTTCAAACAGCCTGGCTCTGTCGTTCACTTACCATTTATGGATAACCATGACTAATTAGAAAGCCAATTTGTGTTTGCCCTTTAAATAAGAACTAAATTCACAAAAAACCTTTGAGAACAGATGTTATCAAAACCAGAGATGTGTGACGTCTTGATGCATTCTCAATCATCCAGGAAAGTAAATCTCCAAAAGTTGATTCTGTTCATCTGGACGTAGCGTTTTGTGGGAGAAACGTTTCGTCACTCATCCAAGTGACTTCTTCAGTCTCAGCTGACTGCAGGTTTCCCCAAACGTTATAAACAGTACATTTGCATAATGACTGAAACCAGCCCACTGAAGGAACAATGGGCTGGGAGGTCAGTTCCTTAATCATAATTATGCAAATTCCCATGACCATTGATCAACAATCACTGACCAAAACCCAGTGATCAAAGAACACTGATCAATGGCCATGAGTACCATTCACAGAGAGTTGGGGAATGGCTGCAATCACAGCATTGTAAGATGGTGAAAGATGCATCCTTAGGCCCCCTCCTCGATTCAGAGATGGTCTTTCCCTTTTCACGTAAATGGCCTCCTTGACTCCGCGCTCAAACCAGCGTTCCTCCCTGTCCAGGATGTTACATCCTCATCATTGAAAGAGTGTCCACTGGCCTGTAGGTGTAAATAAACTGCAGAGTCCTGGCCTGATGAGGTTGCTCTTCTGTGTTGTGCCATCTGCTTCGCTAGAGGTTGTTTGGTTTCCCCGATGTATAAATCCTGGCAATCCTCCTGGCACTTAACAGCGTACACTATGTTACTCTGTTTGTGTCGGGGGACCCGATCCTTGGGGTGGACCAGTTTTTGGCGCAGCGTGTTTTGGGGTTTAAAAGCCACAGAGACCCGGTGTTTAGAAAAAATGCGTCTCAACTGTTCCGATACTCCTGACACATACGGGACCACTACAGGTTTTCGCCTGGGCAGCGGTTGTCCTTCTCTCCTGGATTGGCTGGAGCTTTCTTTAGGTGCCTTCCCAGCTTTGACAAAAGTCCAGCTGGGATAACCACATTTACTCAGGGCCTTCTTGATGTGCTGTTCTTCTGCCTCCCTGGCCGCTGTGTCAGTGGGGATGGTGTTCGCTCTGTGTTGTAGCGTCCTGATGACACCCAGTTTGTGCTCCAGTGGATGATGAGAGTCAAACCTTAGATACTGATCCGTATGCGTAGGTTTACGGTACACGTCAGCTTTTAGATGTCCCCCATTACTGATGGAAATCTCACAGTCTAAGAAGGCTAACCTGCCACTTTTCATATCCTCCCTGGTGAATTTGATGTGTCGGTCCACCGAGTTAATGTGATCCGTGAAATGTAGTACGTCCTGAGATTTGATTTTCACCCAGGTGTCATCCACATATCTGAACCAATGGCTTGGTGGTGTTCCAGGGTAGGATAGCAACGCCCTCTTTTCCACTTCTTCCATGTACAAATTGGCCACGATGGGTGAAACTGGGGAGCCCATGGCACACCCATGTTTCTGCCTGTAGAACTGACCCTTGTATGTGAAGTAGGTGGAATGAAGACACAGTTCCAAAAGCAAACACACTTGGTCGATGCTGAGAGTGGTCCTGTTGCTGAGGTTGGTGTCATCCTGTAATCTCTTACGGACTACCTCCAACGCTTCCGTGACTGGGATGCAAGTGAAGAGAGACGTAACGTCGTATGAGACCATGGTTTCATCTGCATCCATAATGACATCTCTCACCTTCTCAACAAAATCCAGGGTGCTCTGGATGTGGTGTTCAGAGCTGCCCACCAGCGGGTTGAGGATCGAAGCCAGAAACTTGGAGATGTTAGAGGTGACAGAGTTGATCATGCAGACAATAGGTCTTAAAGGTGCACCCTGTTTATGTATTTTCGGTAAACCATACAGACTTGGTGTAGACTCCCCTGGGTACAGCCTGTGGTATGAGGTCCGGTCAATAGCCTTGTCTTGTTCTAACTGCTTCAGACAGTCTATCACCCTCTTCCTGTAGCCACTTCCTGGGTCTCGTTTCAGGGGCTCATAGGTATTTTCATCACTGAGTAGTGACAAAATCTTCTCATGATAGCTCCAGCCGATCCAGGAGAGAAGGACAACCGCTGCCCAGGCGAAAACCTGTAGTGGTCCCGTATGTGTCAGGAGTATCGGAACAGTTGAGACGCATTTTTTCTAAACACCGGGTCTCTGTGGCTTTTAAACCCCAAAATACGCTGCGCCAAAAACTGGTCCACCCCAAGGATCGGGTCCCCCGACACAAACAGAGTAACATAGTGTACGCTGTTAAGTGCCAGGAGGATTGCCAGGATTTATACATCGGGGAAACCAAACAACCTCTAGCGAAGCGGATGGCACAACACAGAAGAGCAACCTCATAAGGCCAGGACTCTGCAGTTTATTTACACCTACAGGCCAGTGGACACTCTTTCAACGATGAGGATGTACACATCCTGGACAGGGAAGAACGCTGGTTTGAGCGCGGAGTCAAGGAGGCCATTTACGTGAAAAGGGAAAGACCATCTCTGAATCGAGGAGGGGGCCTAAGGGTACATCTTTCGCCATCTTACAACGCTGTGATTGCAGCCATTCCCCAACTCTCTGTGAATGGTACTCATGGCCATTGATCAGTGTTCTTTGATCAGTGGGTTTTGGTCAGTGATTGTTGATCAATGGTCATGGGAATTTGCATAATTATGATTAAGGAACTGACCTCCCAGCCCATTGTTCCTTCAGTGGGCTGGTTTCAGTCATTATGCAAATGTACTGTTTATAAGGTTTGGGGAAACCTGCAGTCAGCTGAGACTGAAGAAGTCACTTGGATGAGTGACGAAACGTTTCTCCCACAAAACGCTACGTCCAGATGAACAGATTCAACTTTTGGAGACAGAGATGTGTGAATTAAATTTGAAGCCGTTTTGACTGACTTGCATTAATGCCCACACATGTCTCTATCTCACCCCACAGCGAACTCTGATTTAAAAAAAGAACTCTGTCTTCATCATCACAGAGACGCGAATTATCACTCCGGTGAAGTATGAATTTAGGAGGTGTAAAGTTGTCGAAATAGTAGAACAGCATGATTACTCAAAACAAATGTTGTTATGTGCATGAGAGTAATGTGGGTTTGTCATTTATGCATAAAAATCAAAGTAAACCATTGAAATGTATTGTTTATCTGCCTGAAAGTGTCAAAGGCCCCAGACTCAGTTGTAAAAAGCTGTTTTGGAAATTTAACACACTTCCAGCTTTCAACAACTGCTGTCAATTTGTCCATAAACACAGCACTTAAACCCTTACTGCTCCATTAAAGTTACTCATTGGCCCGACAATAAAGACTGTGCTCCAACTGTGCTCCAGTTGTTGGTGTTATCCACACCAGCAGGTACTTGGTTTTCTTTTTGCAGTGAGGCTTGCTTTAGATATCGCACCATTGAGTTCTGATGCCTACAGCGAGTAAAATAAGTATTGAATTGTCACCAATTTTCCAAATAAATATATTTCTGAAGTTGCTGTTGACATGAAATTCTTACCAGATGTCATTAACAACCCATCCAATCCACACGTGCAAAGGACTCAAACCATAGTAGTTCATAATTTAAGTTATATGTAATATTGAGGAATGACACAGGGAAAAAGTATTGAACACGCTAATTGAAATTTATTTAATACTTTGCACAAAAGCCTTTGGTGGTGACGACAGCTTCAAGATGCTTCCTCTATGGAGAAACTAGTCATGTGCATTGCCCAGGTGTTGTTTTGGCCTATTCTTCCACACAAACAGTCTTCAAGTCCTGAAGGTTTCATGGGCTCCTTCTATGACCTCTGACCTTTAGTTCTTTTCAGGTGATTGACTGGAAAATTTTAGCAGCTTTATTTTCTTTCTGCGAAACCAGTTGAGCGTTTCCTTGGCTGTGTGTTTAGATCATTGTCTTGCTGAAAAATACACCCTCGTTTCATCTTCATCATCCTGGTAGACGGCAACAGATTTTTTATCTCGGTAGATTTTAACCATTCATCCGTTCTTCAATTGTATGAAGCGTGCCAGTGCTGTATGCTGAAAACAGCCCCACACAATCATGTTCTCACCCCTAAACTTCACTGTTGGTGTGGTGTTATTGGGGTGATTTGCAGTAACATGGAGTGTCTTATGGCATTCAAAGAGTTTAATTTTGGTCTCATCTGACCAGATGACAGTCTCACAGTATTTCTAAGGCTTGTCTAAATGTTATTTAGCAAACTTTAAACGCCCCTCAGCAAGCTTTGTCTTCACCAACATAGTCTTGCGTGGAGATTGTGACCATGGTGGCTGAGTTACTTATTGTTTTCTTTGAAATAATTGTACCTGGTGATTCCAGGTTTTTCTGTTGCTTTCTACAAGTGCTGCTTAGCTCTTGGACAACGCTTCTCATAATTCTTTTCACTTCTTGTGGGAAGCACCTGGTCGTGGCCAGTTTAGGGTGAAATGATGTTCTTTCCACTTCCATAGCATTGCCCCAGCAGTGCTATCTTTATATAGTCAGTAGGGCCTGAACCTAAGTGGCAGGAATGCTTTCTAATTGCTGTCATGATTTTCTGTGCCTTTCTGCACCTCCCTCTCTTTATGTGTTAAATATTTTTTCCCTGTGTCATTTCCCATTGTACACATAATCTATGGACACGTATGGACTGGATGGGTTGTTACCAACATCTGATGAGAATTTCATGTCAATAGCACCTTTAGAAATACATTTACTCAGACAATTAATGACTTGTTCAATTCTTATTCTTCCCGCTGTATATGAAAGCCTATTGTGCTGCTGACTGTATAACTAACAAACACATAAATGGCAAACACATTTGTAGCAACAATACTGAGTGGGAATTCATCTGCTATTTAAATCTGATAGGACTTGCAGTGCTAACCTGAAATAAAGCTGCCATGTTCCTCCATACCGACTGTGTGTATCTAAGAAGCAATATTTCACTGGTTGCATCTTTTAGATTGTTTCTCCAGCAAAGTTATTATAGAAATTTTGTCTCTGTACAGCATCACTAAAAGTGTTTCCCTGAACTGGCATCTCGCTTTCTTTCTGTAGCTATCTCACAAAACACTCACACTGACTTTCACACACATGCACACACATGGGTGCACGGCGACCCCAAGCAAACGATTTCTCTAATACCAAATGACAAGACAGAGTCGTTCCAAACGGCCTTTTAAATGAAGTCATACAGAGTTATCGCTGTAGTCAAATGACCAATCCAAAATGAAGATGGGTTCATCAGATATGCTGAGATGGAACAGGGGGATGGCAGGGCGGAAACATTCGATCGAGGTGACAAAAAACCCAATTGACTTTTTTTTTCTCCCCCACCTCAAAAACAACCAGCAGCGGGTGGGAAAGTTGATTGGCTGAGTAGGAAGTGTGACTGGAGAATTAATCCTCTGAAGCATAGATAAAAATGGATTGGGGAAAAAACAACTGCTCATACTCTGATAACCCTGTCGCCTCTATAAATGGGAGGGAAGGCCAGACTCGGGGAAAGAGGAGAGGAGATGTACAAAGCAATACAATAGTGAAAGAAAAGAAGTGTGAATGACATTTCAGCTCTGGTGGCTATATAGTGCCTGGTGTACAGATGTCAGGAGTGGAGGGGGAGGAGGGGGAGGAAAGTGAATGGTAATCTTAGTCATAGGTCAACCTTCAAGGAGCAATGTTGGAAAGGGCAGCTTTTTGAAACTCCACTTTGCATCTGCAACTATAGGAAGGATGAATTCCACAGTGATGCACAACATCTCTGCTGACGTCTGCACGATGGTAGTGTTTGTGTGAGTCATGGGAAAAGATATTTAATATTTAACCGTGTACAATTTCATGTAAACAATCATTTCTCTACATGTTGGGGACTGTATTCTCAAGTGGACCTACTTTTAACTTCATTTCTCTCTTCCACTTCCAAAAATACAGTTTGCTAGTATTCATAGCTAAAAATACAGCAAGCTACAGTTTAAAGGAGGAGTTTTCCATTTCAGATTGAGTAGGTCTGTATTATAAATAACAAATAATAATAATATATGTCTTATTTTGGCTAATGATCTCCTGTTTTGTTTGGAACTCCATCAAATAAATAAATAAATAAATCTGTGATGTAAACAGTATAAATATGCTGACCTTGCTTTCAACTCAAATTTCAAACTTCAAAGAGAGAGCGAAAGACAAGAGTGCAAAAGAGAGAGTGAGAGACAGCAGAACGAGGCAGAGAAGAGTGATTAAGGAGGAATGTGTTTATGGTTTAGCTTTGCTTCTTTAAGTGTGGGGGCATGAACAAGGAGAGAGGAAGAGAAACCACAGGCAGTTCCTTAGTCCTTGTGACTGATATTCACCACAGAGACGCTTGGCGGGCTGGGCAGTGAAAGCAATGAAATGCCTGTCTCTGCATGATAACAACTCACTTTCCTTTAGCACTGTCTCTAGATACAGACATCTATTACATTACAGAATAATCAAACCAAGATGATAATGTGATAAGTATTCATAACATGAATTTGTGTGCTCTGATTTTTAGTGGTGATATTATTACTGCAGTGGCACGTCCTGATGAAAGTGTCCACCAGTGACAGAGGCAGTAACAGAGTGGCCCCAGGTTAATGATAAAGAGACCTTATAGGGGTGGTAATGTTATTTTATAGGTTTTGCATGTGAAGCTAACTTTGTACATACCTGTTAGAACAACCAAGTTATAGCAACTAAGATTATATTTTACAGTAATAGCTCCACGTTTGGTGAGATTATTGTGAAATAAGAGAGTTTGTCCAACAAAGTTATTAGAGAAGCTGTGTCTCTGTCTGAACAACCAACAACTCGGAGTAAGTGTTAACTTAGCTGACTTTTAAAAAGAAAAATGTTTTTTTTTTTAATATATAAACACAAAATGAAAAACTTGAGATACAAAATCTTTTTGGTGAGACTTCCTGGGCAGAAATCAGAGCTTTCAGAGGAAACCTGTGCATGCACTTGTAAGAACATTCAAACTCCACACAGAAGGGCCCTACCCAGGTTTGAAGCCAGGACTCTTGCTATGAGACTGCAGTATATACCACCGAAACACCATGCTGCCCAGTGGTTTGGTCGTATTAAATAGAGTTTAAGGCATAGAACTGACTTATTTGCTAAGTGCCTGGTCAGCCTTGCGTGTGCCCATTTACAGTCTGGTCCCTTTCTTGCATTTCACTGTGACTGGAGACACAAAATTTAATAAAAAGAACAAAAAAAAACTAATCAGACATTTAAATCGCCTTCATAACCGGAATATGGACATATTAAAGATGGGGAAAAGGGAAAGCTAATGCTAGTCAGTGCCCACAGCCAGTCACAAGCCCACAAGCCAGCAGCCTCGGTATGGGCAAATTGCAGAGAAGTGGATGCAGAGAAAAGGGTGGATGCCCCGCTATCTGGTGAAGATAAAAACATACTGGAAAATTATGCCTGAATTTTGTTTTGTTACATGCACCTGGTGCTGTTGCTTTTGATTAGTGAGGTGAAGTACAATATGTTAGGTAAAGGTGGGTGTACCACAACTCATTTTCAGTTAATCATTTGTACCTCCTTCCAGCAGCACAGCATTTCATATTCAGTTGTAAAAGTGAAGGGAGAGCCTGTAGCTTACTGCAGTTTTAGTGGAAATTATAAAGTTGAATGATTTCTTTTAATAATCTCTTTACGTAACTTCTTTGAACAAAAGTAGATTTACATTTTTATATAACTGTCAATTATAGTTTTTCGAAAGAAAATCCGAATTGGCAGGTCACAGAGAGAAAAAATGGAATCCGCCAAGAAAATTGCAATCAGTGCATCTCTAATGTTAACCCAAGCGACCACATACCAATCACTGTAAGATTGATAACTTAAGTAAAATCTTCCATGTTGCAGCTGCTGGGAACAAGGTCTGGTCTGTAAATGTACTTGCTACTTAATGTTTAATCATTATCAAAAATTGAAGTTGGCAGGCATTTATATCTATATCCCTTTAATCAGCTTACTGACCACTAGAGGCACTTTACACTACATTTACCCATGCAGTCATACAGTGCTTCGTTCTATACACTTTATGGTCTTCATCTACCTCACATTCATTAACAGGTTCTTCACAAGTTACCCAATCATTGTTAGACCACAGAGGTAAAAGTAGGCCAGCTTGCATTCTAACACCTGCACAGTGCAGGTAATGGTGACTTGTTTATTAGATTGACTCTGTGTATAAAATCCCAATAATAGGATAATGGCTATGATTAAAGATTATGTATGTAAGGACTAACTGTCATCACTGTAAATAACAATTAAGCAACAATAATAACAACAAGACATTGCACACTATATCAGCTGCTATCAGATAATGAAACTGTGGCTCATGATTTATCATCTACAGCTATTAAAAAAAATAAAAACACCAGCACATCGAGGCAGAGAGCTGCGCTTTGACACAATTTAAAAGCAGCTGTGACCAATAAATAATGCCGGTAATCTACTTCATTTGTAGGAAAGAATCTGAGCATTTTACCACCTGCCTTGCTTTAATCACAGAGAACTCAGACGTCAATACCAATAAACACTCTCAAATTGTTCATTCAGTTTGAATTTGTTCACTAAACTATTTGGTGAGTAATGCTGACACTCCAATCCAGCATTCTTGAAAAGACGATGATTCAAGGACACGCTGCACCTTAAGTACCAAGAAAAGCATTAAAAGCAATGCATGAAGTACCACGCACAGTATGTAAAGAGCATTTAGAGGCGGTGGTGGTGAGGTGGTGGTGTTAATGATGAATGTATGCATACATCCAGTTTTAGAAATAACTGCAGTCGCTGGCAAACTTCAGCTGTGTTATCATAGCTTACCCATAATGCATTTACCATAACCACAGTACCTTAATAATACAACAGCTAACAGATATGGTGTGTGGAACTGCAAACTAAATGTAAGCCAAATGGACTTTGCAGAATCATTTAAAATTGATGTTCATATCTACTAATAAGGTTGGAAAATCAAAGCATGCATAGAACAGTTTGTCAATGTGTGCTGCCAGTCTGTATTAATTATACATGCAATCATGACTGTGTGCAACGAGCAATGACAAATCACAAAACGTCTCCTCCTCTCATGCAAAATGTGCTCATTTGAAACAATTTACAGCAATGTCTCCAGTTTGCCTTAGATGTGCAGAAAGTGCACGTAAAAAAAAAGAAAAAAAAGTGACTTTGAATTTAAATGTCAGGCGCATAGCGCAAACTCGAGTTACAGCTAAATGTAATTTAGCAAAACCAAGACGTTTGATTTGGCCCTTTCAAAACTGTCTCCTTCACTTTAAGAAAAGTCGCAACACGGGGGAGGATTGATGATTAATGCTGTGAACAGTCGGCACTCATGACGAAAAAGCTAGAAAAGTGCTTTGACCTGCGAGTTAAAGCCAAATAAATACACAGATCACACAGGCAGCATGATTAGCTGGTGATATCACAGAGAGTGGACCAACATTTGAAGCGTAACAGAAAAAAACAAAAACACACTATTACTGTTGCTTGGGCCTTTGCAAATAAAGCTGTAGTGAGCGTTAAATAGGGCTTTGAATACAAGCAGGGACGGCAGAAGGGAAAACAGGATGCAACTTTGCCTACATGGATTCTGTCAGACTGCTTTATATCCCAGCTAAACTGTTCATTACAGTTCAAGGATTACGGCGCCAAACTCTATTCCGCTCTTTAGGACACATGTTAAGGAGGAGTAAACAACAAGACAGCTTTGTGCAGCGACTGCGAAATTCACTCGCTTTACCTCGCTACATCACAGGCCACTGCTTAAAATAACAAAAGTGACTTTATTCGACAGAAAATGAGGAGCTTTTTTGGGGGTTTTTTACAAGGAAAGATCGCATGGCTCGGTTGTTTCATATTAAAAACTTTCAGTTATTTTACGGTAGTAAAACATTAATATTGTTACATGTTTTGGATTTTTTTTCTCCCCCTTGGGCTGATTTGCTCTCGGAGACATTTATCCCCCGCTGGCTCTCAGTGTGACATTTGGAGGAGTGATGTGGCAGCGAGTGCAGAAGAGGCGTGCGATTATGCTCAGCTAATTTGAAACCATTAGAAGATAATCAGGAGAAAGCACTTGCAGCTCTTTAGCTTTTAGTGCTTGGAAGCTTTACCGCCAATTACCTGCCTTCTATAAACAAGGTCAGCTAAAAACTTTCCCCTCCGACCCCCCCCCCCCATGGAAAAAAAACAATATAACCAGCTGACTGGACCCGTCACTGTTTAAACAAGCACATGCTGCATGCTGTGCCTTAATGCTGGTATGTGTTTATGTTCACATTTGTGTACTTGATTTAGTTTTTTTCTGCATCTCCACTTTAGCACTTTGACCTCACATGGCAAGCTGTTATTGTAGAAAGTAGGAGAGCACTTAGGGCGCTGAAATCATTTTGTCTGGACTTTGGGGTCAAACACACAGGGAAAGTAAATAAAAGCCATGTTAACAGAAAAGTCTTTGATAAATCTGCCACAAAGAATTGGCACCCCTACACAATAATATGGCTTAGTGATCAATTTTTGAAAGAGCAGAGGAGGCCAGAGGAAGCAGAAACTGACAAAGTAAAGTAAAGAGCAAGCTGTAATCGCAGTGTCTACGTCTCCAAACATCTGCAATGTGCGCACAGGGCCTTGTGGCTGAACCACAGCTTATATTTCACCAAATAGACTCACTCACAAACACATCTCATCTCAAGGTAATCTATCATGTTAACTCACTGTAATGATAAGACACACCTGCGCTTATGTGACTGACACAAACAAAAGCGAACAAGTGTTTTAACTGTACTGTAACATCGCAACAGAGGCGAAATATCAGGGAGATTTTGAGACACCAAGGTTTGCTTTTCTGCAGCGATCCACATGCATACACACTGTTTCCTCTGCAGAACTGAACTAAAGAGAGCAGGTCTGAGAAATTGGCGGCTGCTGCTACAGCAGCAGGAGAAGAACCTCGAGTGACCTGGCAGTGCCAGCTGGGATCCACTCCTCCCCTTACACACTGTTTCTAAAATTGAAAAGAAGAAGAAGGAGAAGCAGGAGATGAGAGAGGTGATGACAGAGAAGAAGACAGCGCCTCTCCTTCATCCCAGCCGTAGCCATCAGCAGCAGCAGCGCTTTAAAAACCCAAGATGCCAGCGAGGCTTTCAAAGGAACACCGGATATGAGACGGATGGCTGCTGGAGGCGCCGATGGAAGTCGGGGAGAAAGGCGTGAAAAAAAAAGAGCTTTCTGTGTAGTGTTTTAGTGAAGGTGTTTGAACCTCACACATCTCCGCCCATTCCTTATAATGTAGACCTTGTGCTACTCGGGGACGCCAAGGTGAATAATTAAGGAGATGTTGTTGTTTTTAGTCTGTTTTAAGAGGTAGGTTTTTTTCCAATGAAGGTCCTGCCAGTGCAGCAACTCGTAAATCACACGAACATTTAATTGGTGTTTGCACAGAAAGAGATGAAACAGAAGGTGGAAGGTAGGAAAGTGTAGTAACAGTTTTTTCCTAACAAGCTCCAGACTATCAACCAAGGAGAACCAAAGAAGTGAATATGCTGCCAAGTATTTTTTTTAACTTCTTTTATAAAATCAACTAATGGCAGCTCTTGTCCTCATGAAAAATAACTGCATTTATACATTCCACAGAGGCGTTGTTCTTATCTCGGCCTAGCGGAGGTAGCTTCGTAAATCCTTCCCTTCCTCAGGAGCAATAGCTTTGTGCTTTAAGCTTGGCACCTGTGAAGTGTAGGGGACTTGCCAACAAAAGGCAAAGCAGACTTTTTATTCAAGCGGTCACATGATTTAGAGGTTTATGGTATCACACTGCTAATATGATAATGAGAAAAACAAAGATGGCCAGACAAGCTAAATCCAAGGTTACTGAATCTTGGCTGCGATGTCCATCTTTCCCTCCACAGGAACCAATTTTTTAAAAAATTATTTAATACCACTTCCTGGCCTTTGCTCTTCTGCTTCCAAGCACCATTGCTCATGATGTCACTTTGTCCAAATAAGGGTTACTGGAGAGGGCAAGACCTCCCACAATCCATACACCTATGCAGCTCAAATCAGACGTCTTTTATAACCAACTACTTTCCATTTTCTCTCCATTGTGAAATGACCATCACCCCCGCTTTCTAACTCCAAACCTATTTCCTGTCGTGTTTAGTACAGCTGGTTCAGCAAAACCTCGGAACCAAAGGTTGCAGCGCACGATGTTTTTCCATTTTCATGTTTCTGTTAGTACTGTTTACTAAGAACAACAGGATGAGCGATGTTTACCTACATGTTTTTAATAAACGGGTAGGTGCTGCGGTGGTAGGATTGAAAAAAATAAATACTCGATCATCACTATTTGAATTCAAACTATTACCGTGTCGGCTCAAAGTGAGTGCATAAATAAACCGAGCACTGATTTATTACACTGCTCTTCCAAACTGAGACAGTGGCTTATTGATTTATGCAAATTGGAAGTAAAACTAGAGGTTTAAAGCCACAATGTTCTCTCTCTTTGTCTACTTGGGCAGTAAAGTGGGCCTATCAAATTACAGCTTGACTTACTGTGGCATTCAGATGGCCTTTCAGAGTTATTCCCCTGATCCTCAGAGGCCCTTGAGGAATTCAAACCAGCAATCTGCACTCACTAATCAATACTACCTGATTTGCCCCCATTTGCTGCAATTCACTAAATTGAAGCGCACCCCATAATGTGGCCCATCAAGTGTGCATACGTGTCTGGATATTTCTGTGTTTGTGTATGTGTGTCTATCTACGTCCGTTAACACTTCAGTCACCTCACCAGACTAGAAGCCTCCAGACTCCTTTGATAGCAGCTATTAACTTTTAACCTCAGAGCAGGTCCAGAGGTTCTTTACTTCAGTCCGCAGCGGTGATGGACTCTCGCTGCTCTAATAGCAAAACGACCAGAGGGATTGATGAGCACAAGCCACCTGACACTTAATGATGTAATCTGTAATTAAAGAAAACCACTCACCCAAATGCACATTTAGACGTTATAAAGGACAGTACAGGCAGTTTGGCAGATGCCCTCTGGGAAATAAAATGAGGAGCAGCAGATTATGGGCCTAAATATCTTTAATTATATGTGAAGACACCGTTCATTTAGTACACTTACAATTAAATCCCCACACTTAGCTCCTATCGCAGAAATGATTTCTCCTTGATTACGCATCACTTCAGGTAAAAGTTTCCCACATTAAAGCTTTAAAAAAGCTTAAAAAAAGTTTTAATTCATATTTTTTACATTTCCTATGAGGGATTTTTCACTCAAAAACTCAACACTATGGCTAAACTCAAACAAATGTGTCAGAATGTTCTCTCAGTTTTACTTCATGTCAGGGGAAATTATTCAAAGTGTGCACGAACTGTAAAATAAAGTGTTACCATAATTAGTTTTGCAGTTTCTTTAGTGGCTTTCTGCATGAAAATATGTGGATATTTAAAGATTTAGTGTTGCAAGAAAAAAAAAGCAGGATAAAAATTTTTTAAAAAGACAGTCTGAACTTTCCTCAATAATGATGCCGTTCTTGTAATATAAAATTCTCCCCTCCGTAGCGCTCTATTATTTTAAATAAAGTCTCAAAAGGAAATGTGTCTCAGTAGGTTTCAATGTAGTTTTAATTTAAGCTTCAAAATATTTCACATAACTCTTCCCTCCAAACCTGTAACCATAAAAGTCAACCATCGGCCTCTGGTCTCCCTCTAATTGGCTAAACTGGACTTAACGGCTGTGAATCCAGCGGTTCATTTTATGAAAACATACCTACAGCTGTCCGTGACGTGACGCTGCAATAACCAGCTTACAGCACGCTTTCCTCTTGATCCATAGGACACAGTAAGCACTTTAACGGTTTAGTGCTTGTGTGAGCACAATAGTACAGTACATTCACAACACAGCGAACGTCTAGCCCAGGAGGCTGTCACAGGAAATTTCATGAACTGGTACTTTTCCTCCCCTTGCAAGAGCAAATGCTGAGGGCAAAGTGCTTGTTGGTAAATACCATCCTAGCAAGTTAAAAATGACACACTAAGCAAAAATTGTTCATCTGAAACTGATTGAATCGGTTTGGCACTTCTTTTTATCTTTATCAAGCATGACAGAAGGAATTTGTGTGGTTTGTGGTTTTCCACAGATACAAGGATCAGCCACAACATAAAAACCCATTTTCTGTCTGCTCTGGATATCTGGGATGTCCTGTGGCATCCCAGGATGGCACCAGGACGGCACCAGGACGGCACCAGGACGGCACCAGGATGCCACCCTGTAGGTTGGGTGTGTGTGCTCAGTGGATCGAGCCCGACTGAGAGCGTTGGGTACTTGTGTCATGAGTTAAAATATTAAATGAGGTGTGTCTTTGGAAAGTTTTCAGATGAGTAATTCATTACTCAGATGCAGATGTGCATATACCAGACCTGCAGTAAATTTATGATCATCCTTGTCCCAGGCATTGCTGAAACATTTATCAGTTATGTTTAAAAAAATACATAGTTGTTTATTGTGGACTAATTTTTTTTAATGTCAAACTTAAACTGATTAAAAAAAAAATACTGAGTGATTAATGTCCCAACATAAGATAGCACATACTGTAAGGGCAATAGGTACCTAATGCCAGCAAAATGGTCTAAAATTAAGTTGGACAGAGCTGATTTGAAAAATCTCGAGCAAGCAGAGTTTGCTAAACATGCATTGTGGGTGATTGGCTCAGAAATGTGAAAACAAAGCACTGTCGTCAGTGTTTGTGTTGATCAGGTTCCAGATTTGTGGACTTTTCACCAAGCTTGTTGGTTCTTGCTGTGTGAAGCTGGTAGACACCTGACACACTCAGCTGGAGACTACCTTGCGATGCTACAGCCCCCCCCACCCACCCACCCACCCACACACACACACACACACACACACACACACACACACACACACAGCCTCAGACTGAGCTTACAGCTGGTTTAGCTGCTGCTGTTGCTATACATAGGGGAAGTTTATTTGCACTTTCCCTCCTGTGACTTCTGAGACATGACTGCCTTTAACCTACACGTTTATACACATATCTCACATGAACATAACCTCGGTCTGCTGTTACCTCTCCCTGCTGCCCTTCCATCTCCGTAACTCTTACCACATCACTGTCACTTTTACCCTGTCTCCTCTCCTTACTGTTTTGTTCATTCTCTCTGTTCCTGTGCTTTGCCTTGAGCTGCAGTCTAATGAGCAAGCGGCTGGCGTCGAGTGCCTTCTAGCTCTGTGGAGAGATAACAAGCCCATATGTTATTTACTACAGTGGACACTGCAGCAGCCGACCCATGCCAACTCGCAAAGACCCTCCTAGGAACAGATACTTCCCATCAAGTCTGTAGCTGTGCCATCAAAGGAAGAGACACATTCCTGACTCTGCTTTTAGTCGTTAGACGCCTATGCACTGGAGAGCGGCAACACACAGCAATGGAGTGTCATAAATATTTTCCTTCAGTAAATGATAAGCATTATTCTCATTAGTGAGGTGTATTCATAGTGTCTCTCAGGGCTTCCATTGAGATTAGAGAGCATGTGTACTCTTTAAACTTTAAACTGACTAAGTGATATCAAGGCACTTTTCAAGCCACTTTGAAATTCACCTTAACTTCAGTCGTCTGTTACCGTATTTGATACAAAAGGACATCAGCTGAGAACAATCCTGACAAGGCATGAATCCTCTTAACTTGTCCCTACCTCACCATTTGTGAAAAGCAGCCCTTAATCAAAAACACATCCAACAAGACATATGCTCCATAACAAGTGTTTAGCACTCTCCTGCCTCACAGAAGACTCTTTATGTAAAGCACTGCATCAGCGCCGGCTACCATATGTTGAAATGAAAACCATGCCAGACATCTGGTGGGGCAGTGGGCACTGGGAGATGAAGCAGCCAAGTAGACTCAGTAAAAAAACACGAGGATGTGCATGAGCATGTAATGCATGCAAAGCACTTGATGTCTGTCAGTGATTTCTGACTTTCTTTTTAAATCACTCCAGACAAACAGTGATCGTAAAATTCTTTACTGTAGCTCAAACTGAGCGTTAAGCAGTTGAGTATACATGAAAGTTTGATGATATTGATACTACGATCTTTAATAAGTAATATCTACCAGCTTTTAGACTAAATCGTCGGTTTTTAGTTTTATTTTATGGTTTTATTGCTTCATTTTGTGATGTGATGTTGCCGTATAACAGCAGGAATTTATCAGGACAAGTGAAGCACAAGTCTCTCAACTTTGTTTCTAATACGGAGTATAAACAATGATTTGGATACAGTGCATTATTTCTACCTCTCTCTTAGCCTGTGGGGGAGGAATATAGTAACACACATACACATATAGACATACACACATACCCACAGAGATGAAAAGTGTAGTTGCACTTGATTTAGTTCCATTGACGCTTGTTTACAGAGGTGCAACAGATTTTAAGCATAAAAAATACAAAGTGGTTTTCTCCAGCCAGCAATGTCCCCTGTCCTATATCTGAAAAGGGCTATGGTGCAGTAGATATGTACCCAACTAAAGTATTTCATACTTAGCAGCAGTGTTTTCTGGGTAAATTCATTAGCCATGGACTTTGGTCTGTAACTCTGCAGACTGTTTGTGTCCAGAAAAAACAATAAATACAAGCTAGAGGACAGGATAAAACCCAAAGAGCATAACACGGCCACTTTAAGTGACATATTTTCACTTGGTGTGCCTGCCTAGGAGAACCTTTAGACAAAAAGCTACAATCATGGCTAACTCAATGCTCATGCCAGTCAGAGGTGCTCTTAAGGTTAGAGTAAGATTTTTAAAGTCTGCCATAGCTTCCCAGTCATTATTTATTGTATTTTTTATTTTTTCCACCCCTTATTGAACTCTAGTTTTATTTGTACGTGTTCCCAGTTGCCTTGTCTATAAACTCTGCTTTGGACTTTTGGCTGTTGAGTAGTGTAATTTGCATCGCAGACATGTTTATGAGTCCCGCCTGCCTTTTCCAAACTATGACAGACCAACAAATGAAATCCTGCCATCCCTCGAGCCATACTGCTAGCACTTCTAAAAAGAGAATGAATAGCTTATGTGCCCACTGAAGAAAACCTTTTCTTTTTGATCTAACTGCTGACGGGAGTAGAAAGGAGAGCAGGGAAGTAGACTGCATCCAGATAGGTCTGAGCAGTGTTGAGCTTGATACCGCTGAGCCATCAGGAGGCATCTGAAATCAGATACCGCTCATTGTGTCTGAAGTGCAGTGTGTGCTGTGAAGACACACCGAAAGCCCACAGAAAGGCAGTTCTTAGTATCCATGCCGATTTCTCCCCTTCATGAGCCTGGAAACATGTAAGAGGCATTGTAGAAGTCATTAATGGACCACAGCAGGGATCTACTGATATCACCAGAACAGGACGAGCAATTTCTGCTAATATCTAGCACACAGTTTTCAATAGTGGCACTTTGTGTCATGAGTACAACCTGTTTGTGCTTCTGCTCTTATAAATGAAGCGATGAAGGTCTAGGGAAAGTATTGGTCTGAATAGCAGGCGGACAGTGAGTTCAGCCACCAAAAGCTACACAAACGAGTATGATTCTGAGTAATGTAGCAGTCACAGACGCTGATAAGAAGAAGAGCACAACCTGTAAAGCACAGCAAGGGTGAAACGTTTAAAAGCACATCGGTGTAGTGCACAAGGGGGACATTCTTGAAAGGCAGTCACAAGCCCATACATTTACTTATACAGGGCATGTGCTACGTGCTGCGACACAGTCACACAGGTGCAACCTCTACACATACCAAAGGAGTTTGCAAAGAAAAGCGTCTGGACTTCTTTGAGTTGCTTGAAGACGTTTCACCTCTCATCCGAGAAGCTTCTTCAGTTCTAAGGTCAAATGGCCGAGAGTCCCAGATTTAAACCCAGTGGGAGTATCCCCCCAAGGAGGGACAAAGGACCCCCTGGTGATCCTCTAATCACATGCGCCAAGGTGTGAAAGCGGGTGTGGGACCTAATCAGCCAGGGTTTCGGGTGAGCTCATTGTGAAACCTGGCCCCACCCTATCATGTGATTTCCTGAGGTCAGATGGCCCAGGATGTGAGTGGGCGTTAAGGCGTCTGGGGAGGGAACTCAAAACTGGATTATAGATGGCAGACAGTTGGTTTCTCCAAGCACGACATCCCAGTGTACTTCAGACCCAGCAACACACTCAGACACAAACTGGTTCACCCGAAAGACAAAACTCCAAAACACAGACTGAACAACGTGGTGTATGCTGTACAGTGCAGCGAGGAATGCCCAGACCTCTACATTGGAGAGACCAAACAGCCACTTCACAAGCGCATGGCACAACATAGAAGAGCCACCTCCACAGGACAAGACTCAGCAGTCCATCTGCATCTTAAGGATAAAGGTCACTCTTTCGAGGATGCCAATGTTCACATTTTGGACAGAGAGGACAGATGGTTTGAAAGAGGAGTGAAAGAGGCCATCTATGTCCACTGTGAGCGACCATCTTTGAACAGAGGCGGTGGTTTACGACACCAACTGTCTGCCATCTATAATCCAGTTTTGAGTTCCCTCCCCAGACGCCTTAACGCCCACTCACATCCTGGGCCATCTGACCTCAGGAAATCACATGATAGGGTGGGGCCAGGTTTCACAATGAGCTCACCCGAAACCCTGGCTGATTAGGTCCCACACCCGCTTTCACACCTTGGCGCATGTGATTAGAGGATCACCAGGGGGTCCTTTGTCCCTCCTTGGGGGGATACTCCCACTGGGTTTAAATCTGGGACTCTCGGCCATTTGACCTTAGAACTGAAGAAGCTTCTCGGATGAGAGGTGAAACGTCTTCAAGCAACTCAAAGAAGTCCAGACGCTTTTCTTTGCAAACTCCTTTGACTACGATGACCTGGATGACTGAGAACCTTCACAGACCTCTACACATACCTAACCTCCTGTCTCCTCAGAGAGAGCAAGTGGGGTCATGTTTAACTGCGCCACTCAATCCTCGCTTTCAGAGGCATTCGCGGGTGCAAGAAGAACTGTGCCAAAGGGCTGTCCATCTATTTGACAGGCCCGGGTCACACAGAGAGGATGGTGAGGGATGGAGGGAAAAGATACTGGCAGGTTCTGTAGAAGTAATGAGGGTGCGTGCAGGGCACGGAGGCAATGGAAAAGAAATAGCGGTCCTCTATATCACAAATAACGCCAGGGAGATATTGGCCAGAACCGATGGCCACTGGCTCCCCTGGTTAGTTTGTGAAATATAGCACTGCTGGCTCACCTGCAGCCCTTGTCGATACTCAGCTGTCATGCGTGTCCATGGGATGACCCCATTTAAATGCATGAGAGGACCTCTCGCAGCCAGCACAAATAAAATTAAAGGAGACTGTAGTTTTATTAAAAACATTTTCTTTTTAAAGAATCAGTCTAAGCAACGTAAGCTGCAGCAGCCCAGGGAGAAAAAGCAAATGGTAAATTGTTGCCTTCATTAAAACGTTTCATTATAAAGGTTCAAAGGTAATGAAAAAAGTGTCTGACTGCTTTATCCCACAGTCTCTCACAGCCTTTTTCCTCTTCTTCCTCGACTTGGATGGAATAATGGACAGTGTGACAACTACTTGTAATTTTGTCCCTGAAGCGTTTTTGTATATGCATGCGTGTATAGCTGGCGATGTGCTATAGTGCTCACGGCAGACATAATGAGGCATGGCGGGGCTTACTGTTGCCCTTCACCAAGCCAGTGCTTCTGCAGAGATTTTAAAGTGCTTTAACAGTAAACGCCGACTTCCGAGCTTCCTCTTATTATTAAGAATGTTTAGAGGCTAAAATTAGTTGAGTGCGATAGAGATGTGCAGTTCAAATGTGTTTGAACTGGCAACTCGACATGCATAATTGATAAAGGGTTGTTCTAAATGTATGAATAATTGCTCTTGACAAGGTAGTGTCAATTATCACAACTAAAGGCTGGAGTCGATGTGGAAGAAGCCACCTTAAAGTGCTGGCTCCAAAGTACTGCAGATTAAAAAATACGACGTCCAGAATGTTTTGAACTGAAATTATGGTCAACTGCTTATTTTACTTCTGAATGAACAGTGATTTGTCTCCAGAAAGAAATAGCTGCAGTAGTTCTGCATCTTTGTGATTAAAGAGTTAAGGCAATTACACACCAAATAAAGCGAGAAAGCAACACGAAATTCAAAATTTTCCAGATCCGAACTTGCGTGAAAAAAAGTTTGCCCCCTCTGTGATTTCCTATTTTTTAGTATGTTTGTCACACTTACATCCCCAAAAGCTGATTCTCTTCATCTGCAAATAACGATTTCAGTAGAAAAAACGTTTCATCACTCATCCAAGTGACTTCTTCGGTCTCAGCTGACTGCAGGTGTCCCCAAACTTAAAAACAGTACTTTTGCACAATGACTGAAACTAACACCACTAGTGAACAACGGGCTGTGAGGTCAGTTTCTTGATCATTAATATGCAAATGGATGATTGGATGATTAAGCATGCATCAAGACATCACACTTAAATGTTTCACATCATCAAACAAATTTAAATATTAGACAAATATAAGACATGTAAACACAAAATGCAGTTTCTAAATGAAGGTGTTTATTATTGGGAGTGACCTACATGGTACTGTGTGAAAAAGTGATTGTCCCCAAACCTTGGGCCAACCTTAGCAGCAGGGTTTTTAGCATGGGTTAGGTTTATAATAAAGGAGTTAATAATAAACCCTTTCATTTAGAAACTGCATCTTGTTTTGTGTAGTTTAATCTTTGTCTAATATTTACATTTTTTGATGATCTGAAACATAAGTGTGACAAACATACAAAAAAATTGAAACTCAAGAAGGAGCAAACACTTTTTCACACAGTACCATGTAGGTCAAGTATACACACCAAAAATGTAGCATTTTTGTGAAAAACACTTTCGTACATATTTGTTTGAGCTCTTGTTGGCAGAGTTAGGACCAAATCAGAGAAATAATTTTAGAGAGCTGATTTACCCGGAGAAGTGTCTAAGTGTCTGAACTAAAATAGTATTATTTTACCATCTCTATATCATTATATATTCAGTACCATTGTGAGCTACGAGTGCACTTGCTGCCAAATGCATGGTCTGATTTATCAGATCCGTTTATTCGAATCCAAAAAATCAAGCTATGAATAAAAATAAATGCTGCAAATTTATCCAGAGAAATTACGCCATCAGTGTGATCAGCTGCATTATGAATAGGTAAGTCTGACAAATATTTTTAACACGTGAAAAATTTGAACAAATTTTATGGCAAATTTTATGCCTCCGGTGGTTAAAGGCCTTTAGAGTACCTTTAGATAGTACTGATGCTACACATCTCTCACCACAATGTAGATAAAGTAGCAACTGGTTAGCCCATAAGTGCACTGGTTGGTATTTCTAGTAAACTTATTAGTGTTCTACACTAATATATGCCACAAACTGTAAGCTGAAACTCTGTGTATGTCAAAGCACATCTATAAGCCAAATCTACAGTTTTTGTGTCATTTTTTTGGTCTTTTTGTTCTTGTTTCTTTCACTTTTCCTTTGGCATCATTTTAGGTAGCAGACAAGTTGATATACCCCACACAGAGTAGTAAAAACAATACATAAGTACTAGTCCATTTCTAATTTTGTCCCACATCACACATCCAAGTCTAGTCATGACAGATGGCCGTCCCTCCCTTTGCCTGCCTCTTCTTTCCCTTAGTTGCCAAGTGCTTGCTCATAGGGGTTCATCTGATTGTTGGAGTTTTCTCTCTAACACCGCTAACACTCAAGGGTCTTTGCTTTGGAATATAAAGCACCTTAAGGCAACTGTTACTGTGAAGCGGTGCTATATAAATGAAACTGAATTCAATACTATGAAGGCTGGTGTATACCATCAGAAGAATCTAATTTGTGCTAAAGAGCCATATTTCATGTGTCCCTTTGTGGCTTTAAAGACCTTGATGTGCAGTAGCATTGTCTTGTGAAGTTGCTGTAGACACTGTGGAGCTTTTACTGGAAGAAATTTTTGTTGATGTGTTTTTCTTTAGTTAGTCAGAGCTTCATTCTTTCTCTTTTTTTCAGATGGGTAAAGAGGAATCATCCAGTAGAAAGAATGTAGTCTGCACTCCATGGCTGGGGGGCAGTACAAGCAATAATGTGTATGTGGGTGTGATCATGGTGTTGAAGCAGTGGAGCCAGACAGACTGCCGATATCTAGAATTAATGAAAGCAATGCACTACCTAATCCACTCTAAACCATCAAATTTCTTTCAGTTCAGTCTTTCTATCTCCCTTGTCTCTCTGTGTAACCCTATGGTTAGTGAGAGAGGAGGTAACAAAACACCTCGGTAACTGCACAGATAAGAGGTGGTTTGAGATGAATAAGTGGGAGGGCTGTGCAGAGGCAGAAGAAAAGAGCAAGGAGGACTTGAGATGGGAAGTGGTGAAGAGGAAGATAGTGGGTAGATGGCTTCACAGCCACCACCGAAAGCTTCTGATTGTCCCATGATAATTGTAAAAAGGTCAGTCCTCCTCCTCACCCAGAATGCGGAGCAAAAGATATGTGCAAACACAGAGACACACATACGTATGAGTCTGCACACTCTCTCCTGTCCTCTCCCGCTAGCGTGCTCTTTAGAGTGACACAGCTGCCTTTGGAGAGTTCTGCGGATTAGCTCTTTAAATATCACGGCATTGTGATACAAAGATGGAAGACACGAAAGGAAGAAAGCCTGGATAAGTGCTGAAGACGGGAGCATTTGATGGTTGATCTTAGTCAGGAAGTCAGTGATCCTGAGACTGGATAAAGGTTGTTTCTTGTGGCTAAGTTAGAGTCAGTAATAATGTTAAGGCTCATAATATTAAATGTTTTAGTCTGATTTTATGCTGTGGCCAAAAAATCCCATACACAACATCCCGCTGTTGTATTAATTCTGCCAGCTCTCCGTGCTCCAGAGCAAGTGTCTGCAGTACATTAACATGTGCCACTTCTCAGTGGACGCAACATATTAAAATGAGATCACAGCAGCCCGGGAACAGCTGTTTATAGGACTATTCAATTTGTCTGCTTTTTTATAGTCATTCTGTCTCTGTGACATTTATGAATGGATAATGCCATATGTCTTGGAGGGAAAGCTGCTCACAAGGAAGGCTTGGGCGATAACTTGTAGCTTGAAGAGATAATTAAGACTGCCTGGCTAGACTAGTTTAAGTAAGAACATGCAGTTCAGTCAATAGAATTTGCAGTCTTAGTTTAGCGTGTTGCAGTCAGATGGATAACGATCACAATATTTTAAAAAAATATATTAATGGCTTGATTCATGTCATAAAGGTCAATGCAAATTCTAAACCGCTGACTCTTGCTCAAAAACTACAGTATGATATCAATGCTGATTTAAATCAGCTGATTAAGCACGATCATGACTAGAGTGGGAAAGGGAAGATAAAAAAAACAGAAGAAAACAAAAATAAGGATCCAAAAGAGCAGCTGGAGACCAACACAGGATCAATAGTATTGACATACTTGAAGGAATATGGGAAACATCCAAGACACCCCAGCATGCACGTAGACACACATGGATTCATTGCATAATCACTAACATTAGGAAAGAGCAAGTCAAAGTCAGTGCAGCTGTTATGCCTCATTTAGTATGGGATGCACAAGCCAACGGAATGACTTTCGATCTACTTGTGGTTAGTGATTACGCCAATGATCTGAAGCACCGCACACTGAAAGCTGAACCACATGCTGGCTGTGGACACCATTATTTCACTAACTGTTGAAACAGCACGTCAAATCTTGGATACACAAGTGGACATCATTTCTGATTGTGGGGTCAGCAGCTGCTGGAGGACTCTGTTGCAGTGCCAACTAAATAAAATAAAAGTTCCAGCCGTGTGGAACGAGTATTACAAGACGACCTCATGAGATGAATGAATCACTCCCTGGCCTCTGCATTTTATGAAATACATTAGCATAGCATGGTAAGAGTTGCTGAATTTGCTAAAACAGTGCTGCTGTAGATCTGGTTGCATAAAAGGCTACAAGAAAATTACTGGCATGGGGATTTAGGCTATATTTAGGTTTATGTCTCTTTTCATGTGGTACTTTCTCTAATATTAATTGGACTTTGCACTGCACCTCCTCCTTTTTTTGATTCACAGAATATCTGGTTTAATTGCTCAAAATAATGTAGTAGTGAGATTTAGGCCCAGAGCTTTTTGAGGCGGTTCTTTTGGACTAAATGCTTGCTAACAATAACAGTACACGTGCCATAAAAAAACATAACCACACTTTGGCCACATCAAATCAAACAGTCAAGGGTTTCGGGTGTCACAATCCCAAATCATCCCTGAAAATGTCCATCCAAACTTTTAATACAGCCCATCCAAAAGAAACAGACAAGCAAATGTCCAGTTTAAAGAACTACTATCACTTTTTCACATAAGGTTTGGAAACGTTTTTTTCCTTAGTAAATTAAATCAGTGTACTAAAAACACATTTTGTATTAACTCAGGTTATATTTGTCTAATATTAACCCTTTCATGCATAGTGGTCACTACAGTGGACAGCTATTCAAAGGTGGTTTTCTTGTACTTGTGTCAGTGTTGATGGTATACTTGCACATAAACCACTACACTGGACACTGATGTGTCACTCCACACCCTGCCACCCACTGGTCGTTTAATGTTACTATAGATGTATGTATTATTGTTATTTAACCCTTTCATGCATGAATTATGACAACCTCAATCAGTATTTTTATTCATCTTTTCATGCCTAAAGATGAATAAAAATGAATAAAAATGTTGAAAACAAATCCTGATTGAGGTTGTCATAATTCATCCATGAAAGGCTAAAAATTTGTTTGACAATGTGAAACACTTAAGTGTGACAAAAATGCCAAAATTAAGAAATCAGGAACGGAGAAAATCCTTTTTACAGCACTGTAGGCATGCAATACTGATGCTGTTTATTTTCCAAAGACTAAAAAGCTGTAGCCATAAATGCCCATGATCACTGATTTGTCTTTATTTGTACCAATCCTGCCTCTTTATTCTGCCACAAAGGAACACGCACTATCCATGGCAAGAACAAGAAAAATAAATTGCAGGCAGTACCTGCTTATTTTTTAAAGAGGCTATTCAGTAAAAATACGGGACGTACTCCATCAATCACAGAGACAACACTTCTGATTTTACTTTCCTGATTCATCTCTATTGTACCCACTGCTATTTATATGAACTACAATGTTCAACAACACTGGGCAAGTTAGGAAAAACTGTTCATATATATTGTATTTACAAACAAAATACCTCTTTTTTTAGTCATATCACATATTTATTTGAACATGACGTATGCTGTTTGATTATCCTTTACAACTACATTGTGTCTGCTCACTATCTCACCCTTTTGCTCTCATCTTATTTTGTTTAATGGCATCAGGGGAAGTGATAGTGAGCAAGTTGGAAGCATTATGTCAGGTGCTTCCTGATTCCCCATTACGTGCAAGGTGTCCTTTAACATTGGTGCTCCAACGTTCCAGTCATGGGTGCTTTGGCCACTGAGAAATAATGACCACATTTTTCAGATGTTAAAAACCCTTATATGGAGGTTGTTTCCTTGTTGACCTTGGATTTTACTTATCACTTGCTGGATAGGGTTAGGCCCTTAATGCTACTGCAAATATGCTTAGTTAGCTTTAGGCTCTAAAATCAATACAGTCTTGGTTAGGTCAGAGTTTAAAGCAACCCTGCTGATTCACAAAATGATGAGTTGAGATCACCTTCACTTAACCCAAGGACACCTTGTGCGTAAATAAGCTGACTGAGTAAAAATTCTAAATACCAACAGAAATGGTAAAAAAAAACAAAACCCACAAACCATTTCCCCTCAGGGATTGCTATTAGATCTATATACATCTAAAGTGTACTTTTTATTAGTTGTTGAAGTGGTGGAGAATTTCGCTTGAACTCTATGCACACTCCAAAAAAACCCAGCAGTGCAGAGCAGATGTAATTTAATATTAGTTATATGAGGTTCAAGTTCAAAGTCTGTCAAGTGTACATGATTAGATAAAACCTCTCCACAGGCTATGAGAAAGTGAATCAGGTAGGATTTTACATGCAATGTAAGATATTCTGAATCTAATATTAATCTGCATTTGTACAGTGGGAGAAATAATTAAATATTTTAATTTTAATGGATAGAGACAGAATATGAACAAAAAACCCAAGGGAAACACTTAACGTAAAAGTTATACATTGATTTGCATATCATTGAATAAAATATAATATATATCACCTAGCAAAACACAGTTTGTTGGCAAACACAGGGGTAAGATGTTTCTTGTAGTTGGTCCACTCTTGTCTTTACAGAAACTCTCTAAATCCTTCAAATTTCTTGGCTACTGTTTGGCAATTTAAAGCTTCAGCTCAGTCCACAGATTTTCTATGCGATTGACCTTGGAGGCCACTCCATGACCTTTATGTGTTTTAGTTTAGCCACTCCTTTTTTGCCTTGCTGTAATGTTGTGGGTCATTGTCAAGCTAGAAAACCCATCTATAACATATCTTTAGTGTTCTGGTCTAGGGAAAGATGTCCTTGTCTGAGATTTTATGATACATGGCCCCTCAATGCAGTGAACTCGTCCTGCCCTTAGCAGAAAAACATCTCCACAGCATCATGTTTCCACCTCCGTGTTTGACTGTAGTGTTCTTGTAAAGGTATTGCAACCCATTCCAGCCTTGTGCAGGTCTACAATCTTGTCCCTGGCAGTCTTTGACAGCTCTTTGGTCTTGCCCATGATGGTGGAGAGGTTGGAGTGGGGCATCAAATACTTCTTTCACTCAATGACATGCAAATCAGTTTATAAGTTTTATCTAATGTGGGTTTTTTTCGGGTTTTTGGTTGGTATTCTGTCTCTCTAAAATATTAGAGATTGTTCGATTCCTTCTAAATGAGCAAACTTACACATTTAGCAGGAGATCAAATAATTATTTTCCACACTGCAAATCTACATTCAATCACATACACACTCTTTTAAGTAGCTTTAGGAGCCATTAAACTT
Organism: Oreochromis niloticus; assembly: GCF_001858045.2. Lineage (NCBI taxonomy): Eukaryota > Metazoa > Chordata > Actinopteri > Cichliformes > Cichlidae > Oreochromis > Oreochromis niloticus. The sequence continues at coordinate 9,352,753 of NC_031979.2, forward strand.
TCAAATCATAAAAGCATTGTCTTAGACTGGCCGATCAACCAAATTCTGTGTTTCATAAAAATCAAATTGGATTGGGGTGAAAAGCCCGACCTTACATTACGATTCTTGTCATGTGCAGTGACCCTGCTTCCTGGTACCGCTCGTCTGAGCCCCGCGAGTCTGCCACTTTTTCATCCACCACAAATTTACTTTGTCTGATCATTTGTTTTCCAATTACGTCCCTGTCCCTGCTAGCAGAAAATTGTCAGCTTTGGTTATGTGAACCTGCTCTTGGGTCTGTAACCAGGGGCAATGTTTGATGCTTGGAACATTTTCATACCCATTAAACGATGAAGGCGGGGTGAATTATTATCCCGCAGAGCTGATTGGGTTTTGTGGGGGTAGCTGTAGGTTGCTGCTTGTAATGTCATTATAGTACCACAAACAAAGAGACATTGTCCTGTCCTCTTGGTAAACAACCAAAGTTAGAGTACAAAAAGAGTGGACAAAACTAGCAAAAGCTGAACTTAAATAAGCAGTCGGATATTTGCAAATCAGAATTGAACTTACACTTATTTAACCTGTATGCTGCATTCACTTGTTTGAGCACATCTACATTCATTATCTGACCAAAATTTCAAAGTAAATAAAAAGTCCCAGTAGTTGTTCACAGTAACACATTCACTGTAATTGCCAGAAACCTACGCCTTCAGTACTGCAAGGCAATTTAGATGAAAGATGCTGAAGTGAACCTAAAGGAGAAGATTACACCCACACAGCAGGGAAATACAATAGATGAGCATAACAATGGCATCAACACTGAATGGGACTTTGAGAGGCAGAGCAAAGGACAAAATAGCAGGGAAAGAAAGCAACAGAATCAATGTTTGGCCATAACCGTCGCATTAGCTGTGATGAATGAGACCGCCGTCAGAAACTCTGGAAGTCGGCACAGGACGTTCCAATGATCAAGCAGTGAATAATCGGACACAATGGATTCTGGGAAAGAGAGGCAATTTGCTGCCATGGATCCCAGAAGAGCAGCATCAATTCACATATTGACCTTTAAAAATGCTGTTAATGGATGATATCTTCAGTTCATAGCTGGATGAGAAGTTCTTCAGTAGACTATTGTGTGTGGTGAAATTGTACTGTGATGCATTTCATCCACTGACAGCCTGTACTATTTATCTGCGGGTGGGTTTCACATCTCACAGTAAGGAGGTTCAAAATGGAGAGGGCAGTTAAAATAAAACATACTCCAGCACTGGTGAAATGGACTGAGCTGCAACATTAAATGTATCAAAGTACATGCTGTATACAACACTCCATCAACATTTACTGTCAGTTTTTGGGCGACGGACAACTGACAGCTCAGACATTCACAGCTTGAAGGAAAAGCATGCAAAACTTCAACCCCCACATTCATGCAAGCAAACAAGGACACCATAGGAAATCCAATTTTGAGAACTCATTTTGCATGCATGTATAAAATAGACTCTTTCAAAGAGAAAATTCTGTCAACCAGCTGTGGCTTTGAAAAAGCCAAACTGAGAGACTTTTGATCGATAATAAACTCTCCTTTTTGCCCTTGATGCACAACTCCGTGTTTGTATTGCTCTTATTGTTTTATAAGCGATTCATAAAAGAAAAACAACTTACGGATTTAAACAAGGCTTGAAAAGGCCAACCATTACCCTGAAAAAGTGTGCAGCTGCTGTATAACAGCCAAGTTTGAACATCAGAATAAATGTTTTAATGAGACTGTTATCGCCAAGATTATTTTCTGGCTGTGATTTGCTTTTCTGAGACAGTGTGTAGATATAAATAGGCAGGAAAAACTACAGGCAGAGAAATTATGTTGGAAATGTTTAAGGGCATAATAAGACAAAGAAAATCATAATAAATACCTGAAAGTGTTTATTCGACTGTTAAGTGGTAATTTTAGAAAGAAAATCCTTTGATTTTCAAATTCAATATTTTGATGTAACGTAACCTAATATTCTGTCTTATCAGAGGTTTACTGGTACTGTATGACAATAACACAGCTAGTGCAGACAAAATATCATTTACCGCTTTTCACTGTAATTTTAAATATGACCCCCCAAGACATGTTAGTACAAGTGAGTTAGGACATCAAAGTAAACCCGTCAGAGAAATAACAAAAACTTTAGGAGTGGCCAAATCAAGAATCTGCATTCTTGAAGAGAATGAATGCACTGGCCAGTTCAAGTGTATGATGACAAAATTATTTCTATGCTTAAGAAAAATAGCTTTCCATAACAATCCAAGTGAGGATATATACAGGAAGAAGGAAGATTACACTCTTTGGGCATGCATGGCCGCCAGCAGAACTGGGCCAGTAGTGTTCATTGATGTTGTGACTCCTGACAGATTGTACAGTGCTGCCCACATTCAGCCAAATAATTCAAAAATGATTGCAAAAGCAACCCAAGAGTTTCATAAGGCAGAGAAATGTGATACTCTTTAATGGGCAAGTCAGTCACACCTGATTTTAACTCAACAGAGAATGCCTTAAAGTTAGTAAATACAAAACTGAATGCAGAAAGACCCACAAATAAGGAACAACTGAAAGTGGCTGCAGTAAAGGCCTGGCAGAGCATCACTAAGGAGGAAGCACAGCAGTTGGTGATATCCATGGGTTTTAAACTTCACACAGTCTCTGACTACAACAGATTTTCATCCAAATAACAATACTTGAATTTGAAGCTATATTAGTTTGTCCTATAACTTTGGAGCCTCTGAAAATGGTGGACTATAGTGCTGGGCGATATGGAAAAAATATTTATCACGATATGAATTATTTTATATCACGATAACGATATATATCATGATATACCACCTGACCTGTGCTCATCTGGAAAGTACGCAGTCTGTAAACAGGGAGTGGAGAGGGTGCAGTCTTTGTTTTGACTTACCGTAAAGTATGTCGCAAATCCGGGTGCACGTACAGCAGCACCATGTCGCAAACCACAAAACGGAGTTTCTTTGCAAAAAATATCATTTTTTTATACTTTATTTTCTCTTGCATGAAGTTAAGAGCATGAATAGTGAGAAGATAACACTAATATATTTGCCACAGGCTATTTAACCCTTTAAGACCTACCATGAGACCAAGTCCACCAGAGCTTATCTTTATGTTTTTACATGCTGTAGTGCCATTTGTGGGAGCATTTCAAGTTTCTATACATCAATACAACCGTTATAGCCCAAATTTTAATAACATGTATGCATTAAGTCCATAGTAACTACATAAATTGCAAAAGAATTATGTGCAATAAACTACAAAAAAATTGATAATCGTTTTTGTTTTTTTACATATATTTCTAGTTAGAAAAATTTCAGAGGTGTATCCCTCAAAACTGTAAATACAAAAAAGTTGCACAAAATAGTTTCCAACCATGAGAAATTTATTTTGAGTGTCTTCATAGTTTTATTTTTGAGATACACTAATTCTTATATACTACAGGAAAAATGAAAATAAATATTATAATGCATCAAAATAAACTATTTCCAACAGTGTAATATGAGTTCTAAGCATTCCAGAAACGATACAGAAAAGCATAAAGTCAAACATGACTTTTAAAAACACCAACATAGGCAGGGCTCTAGAGTGCGACCAATTTGGTCGCAAATGCGACCAAATTTTTCAATGGTGCGACTAAAAAAAATATTGTTCGGGTAACAAAAAGAAAAAAAAAAAAATCTCTGCAACTCTCCGTGTGGTCAACAACAGACACACATTATGCCCCTATCGTGGACTAAACCAATCAGAAAGTCAGGGGCGGGACCTCTCTGATTGGCCGTGGTCCAGTTGAAAGTGCAGTTGAAAGAGAGAGGTGAGTAGCTTGAATAAAGCGATATCGATTCATTAAATCCTGAATTGACTTTTAAATATAACTGTGTTTTGCCAGAAAAGCCAGATTCTCAGATTAAAGCTATTTCAACAACCACCAAACAGCAAATGAGAGCAGGCACACGGATTCCACACAAAGACGTAAACACAGAGCGGACCCGACGCATCAGAATCAGCTTTGTCTTTCTCGGCTTTCTCACCCGACAGCCCGTACACAGACATGCCGTCGGAGCTCACCGATTCTGATGCGTCGGGTCCGCGCTGTGTTTACATCTTTTTTGCGCTGATTCTGAGCTGCAGGTTTTGTCTCTCCAACCAAAATTCGCCGAGCCAGCAGCAAAAGAAGCAGCAAACTACGCTTCACATTTGATCAATGTCGTCATGAATTCACTCTTACTTTTGCTGTTTTGCTTCCACCACCATAAAAATCACACTTCATGCACAGCTCTCTCTCTCTCTCTGTACTTCAAGAACAGTTTCCCGTCTCAAGTCTCTGTTTTCTGCATTATTCATTCGCTTATTACCCACCAGTCTACCCTTGTTTACAGCGCTGTGGCCGCTGTCTTTTTCTTTTCTTTTTCTTTTTTCACTTAAATGACCTCGGACAAGAAAGCCTAATTTCTGCTGTTCAATACTGAAGAAATTTAAACTTTTTAAAATTATGCAAAATTGCAGAATATTTTTAAGGTTATCTGCTATAAAAAGCCAGACCAGAAAAAACTCCTTCATGTTTTTCTGTGTTTTATTCTCAGTTACTTTCACACAAAGGCATCTGCTGTGATGTTCACAATTCTGATGAAGTCTCATGTGTATCAGTACTGATAAATGATCAGAATTATAATATTTCTGACTGTCTGAGGCTAAATTGAATCGAATCAGGACTTTGAGAACCGGAATCGAATGGATTATAGAAATCAGTGATGATACCCAGCCCTAGTGAGCAGCCTAGGCCCGACAGAAGTGGATGTAGCTGTGGGTAATAAGAAAAGATGAAAAGAACTATTGATAACTTTTTTGTTAAGTTAAGGCCTGATCCGTCTGAAATTCATAGCCAGTGCTCTGACACGGTGCCATCAATCTTTGAATGCTGAAAAAGCACAGTGTATCCAGAAAACACATTATATGCTGCAATAAATGCACTGCCCAAGTGTCCCCTGTCCCCACTGCCTTTCAGCAGCATGCAACAGCAAACAGGTCGTCAGAGGAGACCGAGATGATGATTAAGTTGAACATTTTCTACAATATTGACAAAGCACTTTAAGCACAAGATTGTTAGTTAATCATTTAGAAATGAATAGTGTCTGTATGGACAGCAATTTCCCCCCCCAAAAAGTGCACATGTAAAACTGCGGTTTAAGCGATGCAGTTGAAAAATTTGAGTGCGCCTAACTGAGTGCGCCCATGGCAAAAAGTTAGTCTAGAGCCCTGATAGGCTTATAAGGCCCTTTCGCGAAAATGACGTCACTTCCGGTTTCGGGCAGGTAATGGCGGACACGAGATAGTTCTCGCTGACGTATATGCCAACGTAGGACATGTTATGAACATCGGCAAAGCGTGTTTCTGGAATATTATGTTTTTGTTGCTGCAAGTGCTTCTTATGCAATTTTTGCAAAGCTATATGTGGAAGGAAACTGTGACCTAGGGTAAGCTAATGGCATAAGATGTAAATACAACTCCTCCGGTTTCACATGCAAAAAAAATTATTGCGCTACCTTACGTGGTTCCAGTTCTACAGGGATTTAAAAATAGTTAGGCAAAACGGAGCGTGCCTGCTCCGACCGGTTGTAAAGGGTTAATTATATATTTTATGTAATAATGTATAAAATTTGGGTTAGAAACGATAGAAACGATAGAAGACAAATGGCACCATAGACACTTTTCTATCGTTCACACGATATATATCGTCATATCGCCCAGCACTAGTGGACTATAAATAAAAATGCCTTCAATTCAATTCAATTTCTAAACACAAAAGGCAATACTTCTGTCAAACACCTTGAAGTAAAGCTGAAAGTCTGCATTTCAGTTTCAACTTGTTTCTTTGACTTAAAAATCGATTGTGGTGTGATCTGGGAGCACTCACTTTTCTTTAGCAGCAAACAAAATTTACTCCTGCTTTATCTGTTATTTGGTTTTCAGACATTTTGGCACATCCAAGGCCATTATTAATTTGTTTTAAGCACCACAGCCATTTCCTGTTATCTATGTTGTATGTGCCATGTAATTGAACTAAGATGTTCTATGTTGAGATAATAAGTCAAGTTTTAAGCCACAAATTCAAAATTAGTTAAGAAATTTATGTATGGGTCTGACTGTCAGCAGATATCGCTTCCCAGCGCCTACAGGGACCATTCACAATTCCAGTTAAAAATGGGGAGTAATGAACAGCTTAACATGACTGTGCATTGAGGCTTATACCTTTTCGTCAGGCCTCTCAGCTAGAAAAAGTTGATGATTTCACAGAATTGTTTCTTCTGTAATCTCATGAGCCGAAAGCCTCATACCCACAGCAAACTTAAAAAAACTAGATTTAATAGGGAAAAATATCACCGTTTCTCACTCTTCCTGATTACCTTCTGCTCTCATCTTTGCAGCTGTACCAATTAAGGAGACACAACTTCACATTCTTTGAAGTGAAAAACTGCTTAAGACTTTTAAGTGCACTTAAGACTCAGCTGAAGTAAAACAAGGCATGCTGTTTCTAGGCCGACATTTCCAACATATAGTTTAAGAAAATCCTCACAAAATGTATTCCTGTAATTTCCTTTGCAGACACCATACAAAACAAATGCAATAACAATGAGTTATTGCATTGACATTTGTGTATGCTGCTTGTGAACTCTTGGACAAAGACTTCATTAGATATTTAAAATATACTTTTAAGTGTGCAATACATTGACAGGGGCAATTCACTCATGTTCACATTCTGCCTTGCAGCAGGAGTTTGTAGCTTACCTTGTACAATGAGGTAGACCTGTGAGGTCTTGGGCTGCTGCTTAGTCTGTATGGAGCAGGTGTACGAGCCTTCATCATAAACATCCACCTAACACATTAAAACAGAATATTAGTTATTAGTGTAAAACAACATTTAATCTGTTGCGACAATGCTACTGGGAGAATGTGTACATTTTAAATAGATGATATCTTTTTCCTAGTAGCAAACGCATACATTAATTACATTAAGACAAAAGCAAAAAAGAAACATGGGTGGTAGATGTTAATTTAAATGAACAGATAAATATTGGATTGGTTGTATGTAAACATACAGGAAAATGTATTTACACGTATGTTTGAATGTTTAAACGACCATTTCAATTGTCCATTTTCTAAAAAATATAACTGTACTGCTACGTTTATTAGCCAGACACCCCCATTGAGTGGACAATGAAACGTTGTTAATGTTGGCAAGACTTTTTTCAACTGAATATGCACCCATATAATTAAAGATTAAAGCTTCAATTTATCTTGTTCTGATTGCAGTTTATATACACCGTGGTTTAGCTACACAGTACATGTCGATACCATGCACCTGAAAAAAATGCACGCTAGAAATCCCATTTCCCTAAGTATGATTATATTGTTATTTATCTGACATTAAATGTACAATATACCTCCTAACAACAGTAAACTTAGTCATACGTTAATGTGTCAAATGATATCAAATGATGACGTTCTAAACATCAGAATTAGGAGACATCAAAATGTAGTAAATTAAATATTTACAAAATTATATGTTACTGTTGTGAAATCAAAATGAGGAGATTCTTAAAAAGGTCTTATGTGCAAGAATGTTACAGGTGGGTTATTTCAGCTTGTAGGCGGTTACTAGGCAACTTGATACTGTCATAACTGCTAGGGTACCTGGGACGTTGAGTCAGTGTTTTGTGTTTTTGGATGTTTGAGGCTTGTTTATTCATAATTGTTTTTTCTGTGTGAATTGTTTCCTGGTTGCATTTCTGTATTTGTAGTTCAGGTTGTCTAGTTAGTTATTAGGTCCCTTTTCATGCCCTGGTCTCGTCTTCGTGTCCTGTTTGTCTTGGTCATGTCTCTGTGTGTCCCTCTCTCGTTCCTTGCTCTCTCATCCTCTCTCATCCCTCACTCTCTCGCCCTCGCTCTCCTCACTTTTTTCCCAGTGTTTTATCTGTCTCATACTTCCTCTTTTAGTTTGACAGTCTCTGTCCGGTGTGTGTCATGTTCAGCTGTGGTTCCCCTGTCTCGTTAGTTAGATTATGTTCAGCTGTGTTCCCCCATGTGGTTTGTTCCCTCGTTTGACAATGGCTGTGTCCCAATTCAGGGTCTGCACGCTTGAAGTACGCATTTTAAGTGCGATTACGTCACCGCCACGCGACGACGGCTGTCCCAATTCGAAGTGTACTTCAAATGCGCCGTCAATTTCCCCAAATATCAAGCGTGGTCCGGTGCACGCTTCGTGGTCCCATATATCCCACAATCCATAGCGCGGCGGTGGGTGTGGATAATTTTGCCGCAAATTACGGCAGAAAGGAGCGGCCGAAGAGTGAACTGTCAAAAGTAAGTACTGAATATCATGTCACTTATTTATGTGCGAATGTTTAAGAACATTAAAACATTACTGTTGGCCACATGTCGGCAAAGTTGTGTGACATTAGTGATGTTTGTACTTTCAGCGTTAACTTGGTTTTAAAGCCTCTACTTCTAAATATATATATATAGTCGACCTTATCTTACAGAGAATGTGATGATTTTATGGATAATTAAAGTCAGTCATATATCCAAAAACACAACAAGCTGAAAGTCAGTGATGCTGCTCGGTTTGCAGTCCTGAATATGACGGCACAAGCAGGATTCACCACACTGTTAATGTTAGCTATGTTATATTGCTGCCTCTGTTCGGTGGTGTCGAGCCAAACGGACTTTAACGTGTGTTTGAACGAGCTGACGGTTCACTCGTTAAGCTGAAAGAAAGATGCTTTAACCACAGGAGTCACACATGTGTCCACTGCACCATCTGGGAACTCTTCTTGTTTAGCACTCGTAATAACACAAACACTAAATCCTCCTTCTCTTGTGCTGTTTTGTAGCAGTGTATACACCTGAGACTGTCACCTGTCTGTCTGTCCTGCACTCTCTCTCTGTTTCTTTCTCTCTGATTGTGGAATAAAAGTATGAACATGTATTTATAAGTTACACTTGTGTTTGAATCCTGCAGCTTATCACACATTTGATTTCCATGTGTGACAACTGCAAGTGTCCAGAGTGAGGACAGACTGAGGGACCCACTCATTAACATAACTAATTGTCTGTCCTGAATCAGTCTTATTAGGTAATGTTCAAATAATTTGATCATTCCAGTGTTTTCAGTGTGGGAGAAAGTACTCAGGGCCTTCAAGTTACACACTATGAAAGACAGCAACAAGTTTAATATTCAGAAACCTAAAGTATGTATCAGCAGCAGAATGGAGCTAAAAATAAATGTTTGTTTCAGTTCTATGAAGCTTTGAGTATTTTGGATTAGTAGCACTGCTGTGTTTGTTGCATCATATTGCTGTAATTGTTTATATGCTTTATATATTCTGAGGTAAGTTTTATCTATAGTGTTACATCATATTCTATAAGGATGTTATGTGTTTGTATAGTTTCTGCCCAGTTTGACCCATTTAGCAGAAGTCGGGCTGTTTAAAGCTCTGATATCTATTCTGTATGACTTAAAGCAGTTATGACATGGTCTGATTTTCTCACCCAATAAAGGAATATTCAATATATCAGTCTACTCTTCATTCTATCACCAACAGTTTTCACAGCTCGTACATTTTCCTTTGTACACATGTATGTAAGCATTGAGCCAAATGTAATAATGCCAACATATTAAACAAACAATATTTGTCTCTTATGCATAATACATCTATATATACACTGTCAAAGATACTTGTCTTTGAGTGAAGATTTAAGGTGATAGGAAATATAAATAACTGCAACTTGAATCTTTGACCCAGAGTTCAAGCTCACTGCTGTAATAAATATATATATATATATATGTATATCTGACAATACTATAATATTGGCCATATTATATTTACATTACCACAGTGAGATGATTTTAGTCTCATGAACAACATTAGCTAATTGTTATTTACTAACTAATCTTGAAATGACTGTTCAGTACAGAAATGAAGCCCAACAATCATGTTTTACCGTCCCGTGGTCTCAGCCTCAGATACTCAACTAATCAAAGTGATGTCATGACAAAAATGAATGACCAACAAAACATTCTTTCTCCTTCATTTCTGTCAAACAAAGCTGTATGTAACGTTTCTCGCGGTTAGTATCATGGTTGCTAGGCAACCTGAGCAGCACGACGAAGGCTAGACCGTCCCATTTCACAAGCCTCTCACTTCCGCACTTCTCGTACTTATAGTACGCACCGTACGTAGTGTGCGTAGTGTGCGTACTTCAAGCGTGCAGACCCTGAATTGGGACACAGCCCCTGTCTGCCCCTGTCCTGCGTTGCGATCTACTTCATTCCTGCAGGTTTAGGAACTAAACCTGCCTGTTTAGTTCCTAGTTTGTTCCAGTTTGCTTTCATGTATTTTGTAATCAGCAATAAAGCTGTGTTTTGAGTTAGTCCTGCGACTAAGAGTCTGCATTTTGGGTCCTCAATCCTGCCTGCTTCATGACACATATTTCATATCAATAAGAACCTTCAGGGGCCTAAGATGGAGATGTTTGCCAATTTTAGTTGCTCAACCCCTGATCATGTAGAGAGAGTTCACAGGCATGCACACAACCTGATACAGACTTTATGACAATACAGCAAGATTCAAATGAAAAGAGATTACCAAGATAAATAGCTATCTGAATATATATCAACCCTGAGAATGAGAAACCATGATGTATGAGTGGTATTTTTGTTGTATTTTGCTGTTCCCCACAATACCTGAGTTCCCTCATTCCTTATCCTGCTACTATAATTGTGGAGCAGTCTGTGTGTCTGACTAATCCTTACTCCACATTCCCTCAATCCCATCCAAACTTAATTCAGGGGCAGCCCGGGATTCAAATTTGGATGGGAATTAGGGATTGAGAGACTTTGCATGTGATGATTGTTATTGTCTTTTATAAGTTCTCCTAAAGACAAAAAAGGAAGTCACTTCCCATATCACAAAAATGCTGAGTCATTTTAAACTGACATCCTCTTTAATCTGACTTACACTTCACTCAAAGACAGTATTTATCAAAGACCAAGAACTGTACACTGATTAACCACTATCAGAACTTTCTCATCAAACCAATAAAAACCAAACAAGTATTTGTTACATAACTATGACATTGCTTTTATTCATTTCATTTTTCATATATTTTGTTTATATTTATATTGTTGCTTTTAGTGAAAGTAGAAAAGGTTCCTGAATGATCCCTTCACTGAATATTTTTCTGCCTCTTAAATATCATTTTTGCTTTGTCATTGCAAACTCTGAAGTACTTTGTTTCGGCTTATTCATACTTTAAGTCTGTTTAAATGTGGTTACCATGACTATTTCACTTACTTATTAAGTTGTGAACATTACATTTTATATATTACATTACATATTAAATGTCAATGCTGTTAGGTGACATGAAAGTTGAATCATTAAAACAGGACATGAAATAGTGTTTGTAAGCCCCATTAAAGAAATGGATCGAGGAAAGCACTTACAAACAGTTGTGATATTGAAATGACTAAATAAAAGTTGGGGTTTTTTTGGATGAAGTACAAAATGCTGGCATTAAGAAACTGTGAAACAGCTGACAGACCATCAGTTTTATTAAAAATCCCAGCTGAAGTTGTTGCGGGGAAGGCATATGAACTTTATTGTAGTTTAATGTATGCTTTTTTCCCCCCTCAGATTCTAAAAATGTCAGATTTATAGCCACACCGCCAGTCACCCCTATCCACGTCCCCATAAAATAGCAGAGCAACTCTGTCTCATGCAAATTACTTTTCCATATTAGGAATGCAAAACAGCAAATATGTTTGGAAATAAATGTAATGGAGCCTAGGTTATGTTTTCCATTAACATAATGAGGAAATGTTGTGAATTAATGGACTTGGCAAATTCCAAAATGTTGATTTCCTGAGTAAATCAACAAAATGTGTTTTATCCTATTATAATGCAGTCTCGCCATAAAAAAAAAAGTGTGATTTTGATGTGTCCATGGTTATGCACACCATTGTTGTCTTGGCTAAGCGACTTGAAGAACAGGGCAGGATGTGTTTACCTCATTGTCATTCAAACAACATTGCTTTTGTTGCCTAAAGCTAACCACACTTGGGACTCAGAATGCAAATGCCCGTCACTTATGCCAAGTCTTGCACTTTGTATAACCTCTGCAGTTGTATGTAGCTTTGCTTTGCTTGCTCTCTATAGCCTTTCCAAATTTTACATTTGAGACTTTATACACTACATATTATGTTCTGTCCTTCTGTCATGCTGACAGTAACAGGGTAAGTTTAAAATAAACACTTCTATTTGAAAGTATCTCCAATATAGAGATGAATAGGTTGATGGAATAAGCTGATTTTTAATGCTTAGCCCCTTTACTCTGTTTCCCTCTGTCTTTGTTTTATGCTAAGATAAAATGAATTCCGGCTCCAGTTTCATATTTAGCTGGCAACCAAGTTTCCCGATATGTCAAACTACTTCTTCAGCATTAATTTATGCTAGAAGAGATTTTTTTGAAAGGGATGTGAGAACACTCCTGTATTTCCCATCCTGTTGCTGCTTATGTTTATACTTGTGAAATTATGCAGACAGTGAAAAATCAAAAACTAAGAATGTAGTTTAAAAAAAGTCCCTCTGACTGAACCTGCTGCATAAATAAATGAATAAATGAATAGATTAATATTTAACAACATCTGCTGCTAAATAAAGAATACATTTAAGTCAAAGTGTGTGTTTAATAAGGTTGTGTTTCATGACTTGTTGAATAACATCCCTGAAACTAAAAAAAAGAAAGAAAGAAAAAAAAAGAAATTCTCTTCCACATCTAAATGCAAATGACAACCCAACTCAGCTCTGGTTGAATCAGTTTCGCACAATAATTCAGTTCAGCTTTTAAATCTCTATTGTCAACATTACCTTTTGTATGCGTAGGCTGTACTCCAGCTGTCCTTTAGTGACCAGATCTACTCTGGGGTCCAGGGACCACTTGTCCTGGCCGGCAAAGATGATGTTGGATCTATTGAGCCAAGCCACCTTGGAGACTTTGTCATCAACATAACACCTACAGACAGAATAAAAACTGGTTAGGTGAGAAATAGCAAGACCTGGTTCTTCATTATGGGGGGAAAAAAATGGATGCAACTTTTTTCCATTTCATGATATGTAATCCTATTAGGCAAAATGAAGTGCAGAGTTTTGTAGATAGGGAAAGCAAACAAATCACAGCAATTATGCAATCCAGCTGAGTAGGCGGGGGTGTATGGAAGTCAAAGGTGCTTCGAGTAAGGTTTATACAAACAGTTGTGCTGAAATAATAAGCCAAGCTGGTTATGTTTTAATACAGTTCAGCACTGCTATGTTTGATACCGCTGACTAACAAAGACTGCTAAAGTAAGCAGACACCTAAGGCCTCTACTCATTCCAAAGTGAACGACCATTTTTTCTCTTCTCCTCCCACACACCCCCTTGTATTGCCTCCTGAACCCTTCACCTTCTTTACCACCCTTTTTCTCTGATGAATACATCTCCTTTAACAGTATGTTATTCCTGTGGATAAGAAGGGACACCGGTATCCTCTTGTTTACTTCTTGTTGCATGCTGTCAGCGCATTACACCAAGTAAGCTCGAGCTAAGACATCTTGCACGGGAGCGAAGGGAGCCGAGCATCTTCCTAATGAATAAATGTAAATGTGAAAAGACGTCGGAATCAATGAGAATGGATATCAGCTGTAATGCAAGCCGACAGTGAATGCGCCTCACATGCAAATTCCGGCAACTCCCCGAGCCTTGGCTGTGCACACCACTTTGGATTGTGTTGAGCTACAAGAGAGTAGCTTAGTGAAGCAGTGGAGTGAGGCTGTCTTTGGCAGGTGACCCCGGGTGAAGCACAAAAGTGTTGGTGCAGTCACCCTAGTCTGCTTCACAGCGGGAGCTGGATGTCAGATTTGTTGAAGGTTTGTACTTGCAGCTTTAATCCCTACTGATGTTCCTTCCCTTTGTGTGGAACCAAGATAACTCACTGTGTTTACTGACTCGCTTTGACAGCTATCTTCCTATTCCATTACTCTAAAGTGTTCCTCCAGTTTTGTTTCAAGAGTTTTCAGTGTTCTAATTAAAAGAGGCAATTCAAAAGCTCGCTATGCTAATTCAGATACATTTTTCTGTAATCAAAGAAAGTTTTATGAACTGCCCCTTTCCAAAGCTAGCTAGAAGCCAGAGGGAACATGGGGTGCAGCACAGACTGACTCATATTCAAATGCATAAAATATAAATCGTTTCAGTTCATTAGCCTCTCAAAACGAACCATGAAGTATGTCACAGTGTGGAGCTGGGTTCATGCAGCTTATATGTTAACACCATCATAAGCCTATTTATAAGTTTTGAGCTTTGTTACATTTTGTGGTTACATGTCCTGGAAAAGGCAATCAGACGATGGTTACACTGTCATAAAGAGATGGACACACTCAGTAAAGGTACTGAGGTAGCAATGATCAGTTGGTACCAAGTCCCCAAAATGTGCCAAGGAAATATCCCCTGCACCATGACACCACCACTACCAGCCTGAGGTGTTGATACAAGGCAGGGTGGATTCATTCTTTCATGTTGTTTGGATTAAATGCCGACTCTGCCATCTGAATGTTGCAACAGAAATCGAGATTAATCAACCCATAAGTGGCAACTCAATGCATTTGGGTTAAAAAGCAGTTGAAAAGGTGTACCTAATAAAGTGGCCATTCTGGTGTGTGTATGTGTGTGTTCACGTGTAACACCCAAAAGAGTTGATCCTTAAGAGCATATGACATGTCTATGGCTGCTCAACACAAAACTTTCATGCAGCTAAATAAAAGACCTATAGTTCACTCGCTAATCAATTTCCCATGAAACTACCATTTCTTTCTGACCACAATCACATTAGTATTGATGAAAGTACTTTGAAAGCTTTGTAAACTACCATTCACCAACTGGCAACTTTGGTTTCACAAAATTGAACACCTGCCAAAAGCTGTCCACTTGAGGCTGGCTTGAAAAGTGAATCTACATTCATAGGCTCCCACATTAAAATGCCAAAAATTACAGCAGAAATAAACATGCTTGTTACCCACTACAAAAAACCCTTTGGTCTCTGCTGCCATTTTTCTCCTTTATAGTGATTCTAGAGACTGTGATGTTTTTCTTTTAATCCTTTAAATTATAGTAGCTAGAAAAGGGTGTGGTCATTTCCACTGACAGGAGAATGTGGACGCTGCAGCTGTAGCCTCTAGCTGTCTGCTGGGCAACACTTGGCTAATTTGAAATACTACACTGGATCTGTGTTTCGTGTCTCTGGTGTTGGCTGCTTTTGATGCATTTTTTATGTGGTTATCTGACAAATAAATTTGAGTTTCAGTGTGGTTAATTATACTAACATCACATCCAGGAACTCTGTGCTCCAGTTTTGGTGAGTAAAACGCTAATATTTTACTTGATTTGTTATGTAACACTAATTAGGCATACACTCTACAGCCTGAACTGATAATGCCAGTCTCTTGTCCAAACATGGTCGTACACATTCCAGGATTACATTAACAAAGTACTGACCACAGTCCTAGACCCTGCGGATGATGTCCTATTGGTCACATCCAGGAACTAGTCCAGGTGGGGCGGGTATTCCATCAAACAGGTAGTAAAGTACTAGTTTAATTCTGTGTAGTTCACTATTCCCCAGCACTAATAATCAAAACTTTCTAGTGCTGTTTTTGAACCACACAACCTGCCGTTCTAGATGTTAATCGTCTTCAGCTCCTCCACATTAGTGCAAGCTATGGACACACACTGACAAATTGCTTGCAGTGAAGCAATAAACTGCCCTGGCTGACTGAATGCTTGCATCTTGTTTCCGTGTACTGCGCTTGTTTCCTCTCCTTCCTCATTACTGCTTGTCGCCTACTGTGAAGTAACCACGAGGAGGTGGGAAAAGAAAATGAGATGAAAAAGACGACCACACGAATGGACATGATGCTCGTTTAGAGTTACGGTTTAATGTCGTTTTCTCGATCACATTAAAGCGTAGCCTGTTACTGAACCCGAACTTTTTTACTGGATGCAATTGTTAAAATCAGCATATATTAAAATCTACTTTTTGCTATAGCACTGACAAATCCACATTTTATGTTTTCCTGTTGAGAGGAAAACCATCCTGACTGATGCCATGTGGCTGATAAAAACTCAGTTCTCAGACTGCCAACTGATACTCTGCCACTTTTTTAAAACATCATAATGTAATTATTATGTAAATGTTAGATAATTGGTGGTTTTGACATATGATTAAAAATTCACAGTGTGGGTAAGGGCAGCTATTTTAACAGAAATTAGCATCATAAAAAAGAAATGGAACTTTCTAAAAAAAACCCACAGCAGTGAAGTTGATAGAAACAGCTTTGCAGATTATATAAAACACATGCAAGCACATGTAACAGTGATGATAACTGAGGGCGCATACTTTATTTTAACAGACTCTCCCCCTGTGCATTATCCAACTGTATAACCACTGTTACTGAATATGACAAAAATGCTTTTTCCCCGCAAAATAAACTCAAGATTACTTACAGTGACCTTTAAAATGTTGCATGTGCTGAGGATCCAAAGACTGACTTTAATACCCGATGGCTCTTTATAATTCATACTTAGAACTTTACCTGAGATCCTGAATATACATCTGCATGCTTATCACCCTGCTTTACTTCTGCTGCTTTCCTGCATACATATTCATTTATTAATGGTGACATTTTTTGAAAAAGGCTTTTAGAGTGACATTCAACTCAGAGTTATATATGGGCTTATTTTATGATTGCTCTTGCCAGCAACCTGAGCACTCTGTGTCATCAGCATCACCTAGACACAGAGTAGTGGCACTGGTTGGACTGGGCGCTCCAGCCATTCAAAACAGGTCTCCAGTTTCACCCTAGTCATCCAGAACATATCCAGTAGCTACTACATGTCTTATGAGGGCAATGAGACTTTATGTTATGTTATTAACATAACGTAATTATCTTTATGTTATCAGGTTGTAGTCTAGAAGTTTGGAACATCTGAGACCTATTACAAATTAGCTTTCAACGTCAAGTTCTCAGCTAGGCTCAGAGTCAGGTGCTTTAATTTCTGTGAGAAGGCCTGCCTCCAGCTTAAGCTTCTTAACATTTTTTTGTTTAGTTCTGGGTTTTCTAAGGAGGTATCCCCAGGTCATCACAGACAATGAATTCCTCCTTTACTGTCTAGTTATAGCCATATTATTGACTTTTGCTTAGCTCTAATTTTAAACAAGACAAAACGTGAGTATTCAAGTACTCTGTGCGCTGATCAGCCACCAGTCATCTTGTTACTATTTTAGACATGACTGTGTTTTCATGGATGAATGAAGTAAAACTAGTATTGCAAGAGCAGTACCAGTTTTAGCTTACATGCCAGCTTGTTAACTAGTGTGGGATGGGCATGAACCTGGAGCCATTTTGCCACAATTTTAATCTTTACTCGTTCACTTAAGGATTCTAGAGAAAAACAAGAACTCACTGTGGTGCTTAAATAAAACCAGCAGCTATTGGCAATACTTACATTTACTGGCTCTCTAGCATGATGTATGTGTTAGCGGTGATTTAATCTTTCAGTGCTTTAGAAATGCATACCCATTTAAACTAAACTGCCTTTTATTTCCTTATTTACAGAATTTATTAAAAAGTATCATAATTTTGGTACAACTACAGTAATAAGTTAGCATTGAGGAAGAAAACTTACCTGCACAAAAAAGCCTGCATGTGAAGCTATCGAGTTAGCTAATCAACAACTCAACTACGCCCTCTGTTTCAGTTAGCAAAGCAAGTTTTAAATTTCTTCTTTAATTAATGAGGTTCATACTGTGAATGCGCTTCCTCTAAATTGAGCTCTTCGATTACTATAGGTGACTATAAAACACCCAAGTCTGTAATACCTCGTTTATGTTAGCGCCCACTACATGCTGTTCACTACGGGTCAAGGAAACAGAGCAGAAAACTAAATCCATTACACTTGATGGAGTAAGTATCACAACAGTCAGACTTTAACTACGGCTATATTCTCATCTTGAACAGATTGCAACAGTAAATAATAAAAATGAAAAAAAATATTAATTGACTTGCATACATATTGGGATTTTGTGCAACATCTTGCATTTTGCTATTCTTTAGAACTGCTCACACCTTCAGAGTGTGGTTCTGGTGCATGATCAGTAGTACCTATGTTCTGTTCTCACTAATGAGTGAGAAAGTGGAGGACTTCCTATTACTTGTCAGTGCGGTTGTTTGCCTGTAGCTCTCGCTTCTTTCTGGCATAGAAACTGTCAAGGTATGTCTTTGCAGGGTCAGGTTTGTCTCGACTTCACTGGACCAGAATAGAAGATCACAGCTGTCTTTGGTTGGTCCGCTCGGACTTGTTCAACAAGACGCTTGCAGGAAACTTGATTTAATTGGAAAGCTAGGTGTGGTTTAATGATTTGTAATGAAAATCTATCTTATAAACTGGCTGCGGTCCTCACAATGATGCAGCACCTCATCTGTGTTATTTGACCAGTCTGACTTTAGTTATTTGAAATAAAAATTCTTTCTCTAAAAGTGGATTTTGCAGAGTGCAATAGTTGTTTACCAGTCCCTTCAGAGACTCAGTTTGGCCTATCCAGGGTCTGCATGTGATGGATGCCTAGGCTGCTGTCCTGTGCTATTTTACCCCAAGCTTTGTTGATGGATGCTCTGCTGTGCTATATTACATTCCTTTTCTGCCCTGCTGTGCTGTGCCAATATGGACTGGCCAATAGACTATGGCTGACGGTGGACTGTGTGGGCTGACAGATGCCTGGGCCTGAGCTGCTGAGCTGGGCTTGTGTTGACAGGAGGGCTGGGCTGGATGGATCCCTGCTCCAGGGCTAGCTGTGGGGGAGGACCAAAGAGCAGGACGGAGCCGGGGAGTGAAACTGTAATGAGAGGAACGATGTGCCAAGATTGACAGAACAGTCACACCACCCGCTATTCCCATCAATACCCAGTTCTCCTTATCTCACCTCATCTTTTCTTTCCATTTTTTCTGTCTCTGACACTTCTCATCTCTTTACAAAACGCCTTTTTTCCGCACTTCCTCATTGTAGTGCTTCTGTCCTGTTCTACCCTCCACCCTTTTCAACCTTCTGCCTCCTACTCATTCTCTTCCCTTTCTTCCCTTTCATCCTCGACTGGACAGGCTGTGTCACAAAGATATGGTAGTGTGCATGCACGTCTTTCTGACTAAGTTGCAACTAATAGTGTACCTGCCATTTATGAAGAATCTCAATTCTTTCCTCAAAAATGGCCAAACCCTTTGCTTCAGCATTCAGTAAAAAGTAAAGGTGAGAGTGGTGCACCAGCTATTTAGACCTGATCTGCCTAACTCTAGCCTGAAGGGCAAGAAGTACCACTAACTTCATTCATGTGTCAGGAGGCAGGCACAGGGACAGAAACAAAAGAGATATCCAGTCAGGCAAGAGACTAGATGGTAGAAATAGAAAGGATGCACCAGAGAATAAAAATACTCCAAAAAAAAGGTGCGAGGTGAGAGCACAGCTAAAGCCGGATATCAAATCAAACCAGGGTCTCCTTTATAGCCCTCAAAGCACTTTCTTGCCCCACATATTTTCTGAGAAGCAGGTTAAAAGTATTTCAGGTAAGGTCTAAGTTTTTCCCCTAGGATGAGGCTTAAGCAGAACAAAGCACTCATTGAAACACCTGCTACAACCCTGTTCTGCTGCAGAGTTTACCTTCTATTACGATCCTCTCCACTTGATTGATACGAAGAAACTATCATTGAAGAACACAATTAACAATTTACAGAGAAACTAAGAAATAATTAATAATAGGTGTTAAATTATAGAACTGCAGAGTGTTTTTTCTACCTGTGCATCTACATGTGCCCGTGTATGTTGCGTGCTAATTGACAACTGACAGGTCAAATCTTCTCCATGCCTTTGTAAACTGGTGTCGACATCAGCTACAAACAGGTCACGTTAATTGTTGTGATTAGAAAAGGCAGCAGCAGAATGTCTGAAGCTTGTTTGCAAAATCTTCTTTGGAGGTTTAACGAGGCATTTAAAGCAAGGAATGATGAAGGTGATGTGCTGAGGGTAATAAACTGTCTCCTTTTATTAATAGTGATTTCAAACAAAGCTGCAGTCAACAGGAAATAGCCCTCCCTTGACCCCCTCCCCTGTAAGAGGCCCAGGATGGAAAAAGTTCATCTATCTGTTGATGAGGCCACACTATGCCTGTCTCTGTCTACCTGTGCCTACAAGTGCAATTAGCAATTTTTTCACCTTTTAACTTCTCGATACCACAGAGCCAGTTTGTAGGGAACCCCCTAGTGATGTAAATGCATGGGAATAGACTTAATATCTGTTGCTCCAGTAGATTTTTTTCCCTTCACTTCAAAGCCCCTAGATAGCCACAAATCCTCATATAATTTTCATGAAGCCCCTCCATCTTTGGTTGGCATGCATCAGTGCTTAGAGCAAGCCATTAATCAGGTCAAGAAATGATTGTTTTGAGACTTGGCCTGCCAAGCTAGAGGGGGGAAATTATTAATCAAAAACGGTTATAAACAAGTCAGGAATGTGCAGGTCTGCTAGATTCAAATTTGCTTGGCGCAGGTGTGATTTCACCTCGAAGGCTTTGCAAGCGCCAGAGCAGTTTAATTCCAGCGTGCGCACTCTGCTTCTCAAAGTTTCTGAAGCTAATCCAAATGGATGTTGTGCTCGGGTTTGCTGTGCAAGATCGGAACTCTCCCGAGCAACATTATGGGCCAGCAAAAAAGCTGATCTGATCAATGTTCTCACTCGATACTGTACGTCAGTGGTGCAGAAGCCTCTGACACTTCTCCTGCCAGTGGACCTATTCCTTCTCATTTTAAAGTCAGCACGACCCCAATCTGTGCCTGTGTTGTGCTTTTTAGTAGGGTTGGAGTGTGAGGGAGAAGTGACTGGATGTAACGAGCCCGTGACAGATGGTGCCTTACTGAGATGTAGGCAGTAGGATCTATGGTGAGGGCAGGATGCTGCTATTAAATCTCAGGAGTACTGTGCTTCCTTCCTCGGGCACATCTTCCTTCCCCTCATGTCACTCTCATTCTGCTTTCTTATCTTTGTGCAGTTTTGTACCATCTCTGTTTGTTTTTGCTTCTCCCCTTCTGTCGTCCATATTTATGCTTGCCTCATAATTTCTGCTTTACTGCTCCCCATCTTAGCCGTTACCCCCTTTCTTTCCCATTTCTCATTCTTCTTTTTCTTTACCCACTTATTACTCCCCCAAGCAGCTGGCCTGCCTGTATAGCAGTCAGCGTAAGTACGAGATGAGCAAAGTAACAGCAACCTGTAATTTCGTCGTACTGCCTCCAGTTGCATAGTGGTAATTAAACGGTCTTAAATCTTGACTCAAATAAAAGTTACCATACATTTGCTCCGCTCGCAACACCTTGCAGCGCGTTGCATCAGAATTTTCTATCTGCCCTCATGCCTCTGTTTTTGCTGTTTTGTGTTGATGAGAGTTCACGAGCATAGGGCAGGAAGATATTATTCCTAATGTAATCCACTTGGCTCTCACAGCTGCAAATTATGCTCATTACTCTGCATGTGCTGGCGGCAGAGGGCTGGCCTTTGCCCACCTTTTGCGTTCTTTAGGCCGCTTTTTCGTTTCGACTCGCTCTGATTGCTACGGGATGTCACATAAGGCCTTGTCTCAAAGTGTGACACTGTGGAACTATTGCCTCATTTCTCTGCTCTCCACATTTACCTCTTATGCGATCCATCACTATGTTCTGCTTTGGTGGAGTACGGGCACAAAGAGGTGAATCAGTTGATGATGCAGCAGCACTGAATGAGAGCAGAGGCAACAGAGGGAAAAAAAGAAATGCTCTTGTAAGTGGTAAAATACTCCAGACCTGGCTGCCTCTATTTAGGCTGCGAAATGAAATGCGGCATCATAAATTCCGTCTGAAATGAAATAGGCTTATTTGAATTTGTTGGCCCGACATGCTATGTGTGTTTCTTGGGAGAGCTTCTGATAGTGTACGAAGCACGACTACCAGGACCCCGCACTACATCAACAAGATTCCGCACACATCTTGGAGAGCTTTAGCAAAGCTCAGAAAATCATACAAACATAAGCCAAGAGCTTTGCTACCTCTTCTTACTCAGAGTCTGTTTTATCTCAAAGGTAACACTTTGAACCGAAGATGTGCTTTCAATAATTACGTATGAATCAGAGCTTGGGGCGCAGGTCGTTTCATCATCATTTCCTATGTGAGTATTGGCTTTTATACACTGTTGCCACACTAATCAGCAGTTCTCCCTTGCGGGCTCATTTTCAAAAGCACAGCCTGATTAAGCAGCTTGTGGGGGACGCTGAGTTGACGCCGCATCTACGATGTTCAGCGTTTGCGGGTCGGCTTTAAAGGTTAGCCAGCGGGATTCGGAATGTCAAATGACTGACTGACGGGTGCCATGTCAAGCGAGAAGGTCAAAAAGCTCTGCTGCTAGGCATAAAAGAGCTTATTCACATGCCAGTGTTCGGGGAGGAGCATGACATGTTGACACCTACGTATGCATCAAATTTACGTGAAAGCTAATAGGGAAGCTACCCATTTCCTTAAAATATATAAAAGGTTAGTCTGAGTGATGTACTGCAGTCAATCAATACAGCAGGCTTGAAAAAAGCAATTACTCGATTTGTTTTTTACACGGCTCAAATTATTTTTTACTTTCATTATGATGAATTGCCTTAGGCCATGAGCAGTAGCCTGAAACACAGCTTACTTTAAGGTTATTTTTTAAATTATATTTTTCACTATAAATACCTTATAACATCGGCTTCAGATCTCAACTCTTATTTTTACTTTTAATTTTTATTTATGGCTACGTATAATATTCCTAATTTCTTTTTTACTGAGAATTGTTGTCTGCGTTCCATTCCCACTTTAAGCCAACTTCCTTCTGATTGATTGCCCTGTGTAATAAAAGATCCTAACATCAGGTGTTTCTTTTTTCTTCAGATCTGTGTGACAGAGATGATTTGATTAAGCATATCCACTCTCACGGACAACAGGAGCATGAGCCATTCGAAGTAAAGCAGCTGTTGAAACCTTTTACATGTGAGTCTTGTGTGATTCACCGTGGTTGTTAACATGAGTGAGTCCTTCAAATGTTCAGGGCAACAACTGAACTGAAGAACTATCCTTGGTGCTAAGGATACCTCAACCACTGACATAGGGCCAGATTTATTAGCAGTCTGCACTAGTGTGAAATCTTGTTTTGACACAAAAATACAGCATGTCTTGTTTGACAGGCACTCAAGTTACTTTTTAGACTGAACGATGGCTTTGGAGGGTTTCTGTTTTTTGTGACTTTTTTATCAGTCCACAGTGAAGACACCTGTGTGCACAGGGTTCTTTTGTACAGTTTTTGTTTTCTTTACCTCGCTATATACCTATCTACTATATATAGTCTTCACTATATACTCTAATGAAATGTGTATTAAAATGCAGGTAATAAAGGGACTCTAAAGTGAGCTATATGAATGGCTGAGTCTTACAATATGTAATGTTGACTTTAATAAATACCCACAGGCTGCTTTTGGCTCTGTAACAACCACATCATTAATACGGGCCTGAGACAGGATCTGATGGTAAATGTTGTTATTCTATACATCCTATAGGTGACATGTTACAGACATGTTTCATGTTTATATGGCAAACAGATGGCCGCACCTCCCTGAGCCTGGTTCTGCTGGAGGTTTTTTCCTGTTAAAAGGGAGTTTGTCCTTCCCATGGTCACAAAGTGCTTTCTCATAGTAGTGCTATGATTCTATTGCACAATCAAAGGGGGTAGTTGAGTTGTGGGGTTTTTGCTCTATTATTGTACAATCTTTACCTTACAATATAAAGCCCCTTGAGGTGAGTGTTGTTGTGGTTTGCTACTTTATAAATAAAACTGAACTGAATTAAACTGAATAATGTGAATGTAACAATGCAGCCCTCCTGGGCTCCATATGACTGCCAGAGAACAGCTGTCCAAACCTACAACACCACACATGGTCCCAGGCAAATTGTTCATCAAAAACATATTGATTCTCCTTCAGCTGCCTCTCATTGATATGGAAAACACATGCAATACTTGCACCTACACTGTATCATTCTGGGTATAGTACAATGCTCTCTCCCTTATCACAGCTGCTGATTTTGACCCAGTAATTTGTGCTGCTTAGTAACACCGGCCCTAAATCTAGTCTGCTTTATCCGCATTATGGGGGATACGATTTGGTCACATTTGACTGGTAGTTGAACGATGGCAAATCTCATCTGTAGACCTGTAATGTCAAGACAGTGACAACTGTAACTGCACTGACTTTGGCAGAAAACAGTTGAAGTATGTCACTGTTATTGGTTTAGTGGATGCACGCATCCTAAAATATCAAGATGTCAACACATCTCTGAACACCTACATTCATTTGATGCCTTCATAGGCAGCGT
Organism: Oreochromis niloticus; assembly: GCF_001858045.2. Taxonomy (NCBI): domain Eukaryota; kingdom Metazoa; phylum Chordata; class Actinopteri; order Cichliformes; family Cichlidae; genus Oreochromis; species Oreochromis niloticus. The sequence continues at coordinate 9,377,335 of NC_031979.2, forward strand.
GGATGCAAGCTAAGCCTTGGAGCAGTTCTGGGGCTGTAGGTGCACTTGTTACATTTTGAAGAGGGATTCACTGGTAAACATAGACCCTAAAGACTCACTGTAAAATCTGTGCTGCTTATAATCACACAAAATTTGTTTGCGTGGAACAAGAGGGCACCATCAGCTCCTGCTGTTTAATTATAGCATCAACTGATGTAGCCATGGCAACAATATAATACACTCACAACATGTGCTGCAACAGCTATAATATTTAGTATTTTTCATGGCGTCTAATGATAAGTTTTTAGAAGGGCCATTTCAGACTGTGCTACATGCGCTCAGCATGAATCTCACTGTTTTCACAAAGGGTTTTCACAGCAGTTATCGCCAAGGATAGCTCCTCAGTTCAAGTGGTCTCCTGAGCCTGTGCAAGGCTAAATAATGTTAACAACCTCTGCAAGCCACAAAAGGCTCACATGTAAAAGGCTTTGACTCTGTCAGTGCAAGGCTGTTTTCTTAAAATGATCTTTAATTACTCACTTTAAGCTGAGTTGTCGTCGGTCTTAAAGATCAAAGAACAAGGAAACCATGAGCCTAATACAGTCTGATGTGCCAACACTGACCTTAGTATCTATAGCGCCCTAACAGTCCTTTATAATAGGTAGGCTTTACCACTGCGATGTCTTCCGAATCTCAAAGGGTGATGATTATGAAGTGTACATCTATGCAATTATTGATTCGGTTATTCATGCGGCAACACATGGCCCCTGAAGTGCTATTAGATCATATTTTAAAGCTCATTGCCACAAAATAATGATACTTTAAGACCATAATGGAGACACAACGGGGGGTTATAAATGAATGGAAAGAAATTATTATCTTATCATGGAGCTAAATTGCTGTTTAATTAGATAGCAGAGTTTAAAAAATGATGAGAGGCTTGTCTTCTTAGCACACTGTGATTTACCGTTATCACAGACAGCTTGGTATAACAGATGATTTTATTTGTCAGCGGGAATATTTGACACCTTGTATTGTATGAATTACTCGAGCACTTAAATGCAATAACCAAAATAGCATGGTAAAAATTAAGCTAAAACAAGCAGAACAGTAGTTTGTACTGTAAGGCAAAGACCCTGCAGTAATATAGATCCCCCAAAACCACCAAAATCACATGACCCCCTATGAGCAAGCACTTGGCTACAGTGGGGAAAAAACCTTTTTAACAGGAAGAGGAGAAAACTGGGAGAACCAGGCTTGGGGAGGGGCGGCCATCTGCCATGATTGTTGGGGCCGCCCACCCCTGACAACATAAGAAAACCACTAGATTTGTTTTATTACTGCTGAAATGGTCAAGTTTTATTTTTTCTTTATCATCTATTGGTATATAAAAAAGAGCACATCATCACTTATAAAGAGCGGGATTGATTTGTGGAGTAAATAAAGCTGTCAAAACAAATGTAGCAAACAATATAATGGGTGAAAAAAATAATGACAAATTCATTACTTCATTATTGCTAATTGCATTCATCTGAGTACCTGCTTCTAAAAAACTTACAAAAGGATACAGGAGAGAGCAAGCGAGAGAAAAATAGGACATGGCAGACACAAAAGATGTATCTATTTATTTATATCTATCGATTTAATACAGAATGGAAACTCAGCCTAAAACATAGAACTTTGGCTGAGAATAAAACGACTCATGTTTCTAACCCCTGTCATCTGCAGCAATGTGTGTGACAACTCTGAAGGCCTCATCTGCAGAGCAAGAGAAGCTCAAGTAGAACGAAGATTCTGGGTAATGATCCAGCAAAGCGTTATTATCAGAGCAGTCCAGGAACCTTCTCTGCAACACCATAAACACAGACAATCACAAAGATTCCCTTTTAATTGCTTTCTCTTCTGTGCAGGGCGAGGAGAAAGAGGGGTGGTGGTGGTGGTGGGGGGGGGACGGAGGGCGGGAGGAGACTTTTGCTTTCTTCCTCAGAGCACACTGTTCCAGCAGATAATGCCAAGTAGCCCTGACAGGGAAAGGGATGAGAGGGAGCAGGAAGAAGAATGTGTTTTTCTGAGCTTGAAATCATCCCTTCTTTTTTTGTCTCCTCCTGCTTGTATCTCAGAGAAAGAGAGTAAAGGCTTGAAGCTAATAATCATGCTAAAATACTCAATAGACTCTAGACAATAAACAAGCAGAAGAATGTAATTTCATCACAGTGGTGGTTTAATAACAAAAGAGACTATGGCCCTGCTGTAAAACGCCAACTCTGTGCAGGGGGAAATTAGCCTCTGGCACAAACAAGGATTAGGAGGGTTTTTTGAACATTAAAACAAAATGCCACACACTGTTTGCTTTTTCACATAGTACTGCTTAATGCAACAGAACAGCATGTAGAAATCACCAATAAGCACAATGAATACTTCAGATCCACAGTTTTTGCCAAAGGCATGGTTTACTAAACCTGTAAACAAGGTTAAATAGGCACCTTAAAATGGCCATGCAGGCTGTTTCAGGGTGGTACATTTTTGAAAAATAAACTCCATCCTTCATCAGGTCTCAGCATCGGTCTGTTAAAAGGTACTCATGGAGAGAGGGGAGTAGATAATGAACCAAACTTTCCACAGCCTATAACATTGAATTTGCAATATAAGAGAAGGTAACCAGCAAGCCACTTGGCCGCCATTACTACTCGAAGCAATCCTAACTCCTGCTGATTTTGATTCCCCTCCAACTTTTGCTTTGGTGCTCTCGCTCACATCAGCTGAAAAACCCATTTTGCGGGGCCTCAGCCCGGCCAATTTCTATCTGTCACAGGTAGTGGGGAATTGACTGTGCGACATGTAGCATATCACTTTAAAGTGACAGTAAAATGGGAAATCACTTTGTGCCAGGCACATGCTCTTGTCGCCTTCCATAAGAACTTTGTTCAGTCAGAGGAAAAAAAAAAGTCCTTAGGGCGAAACGGTTTGCTGGGGAAAGATAGCGAATCAGCGCCAAGTTCAGTCTCCTTGCACCCACTAAGGACCCACAGAGAAAGAACAAACTAGGTTTTCCCGATCGTATACGCGAAACTGACAAACATACACAGGACATAAACTGAGACATTCAAACGCTTATAAAACAAACAAACAAAAAACCTGCTTTCAGTAGATACATTCAGACTGAAAGACACACTAATGCACGTACAATGATCATAAACTACTTACACAGAGAGTTGGATTTAACAAGCTAAACTTTGAGGACACAAAGAGGTCTTTGCTATTTTGATCGCTGTTTACTAAACCTATTAAGCCTTTATGAACGCTTCTATGGCTACACAATCATTCACAGGCTATCCTCTGATTCAGAGAAGTGAGACAAGGGAAGTCTTTTCAAGTATAAGCAGTGCGACTACATTCATGCATGACCCAATACCAGCCAGGTGATTTCTTGGATTCTTAGCTTGTCATAGACAATCTAACAGCAAATGGAGCCTGAAATGTAACCGCTGAGAAGTGGAAATAATACTGTGATCCGTGAAGACATTTTCATAACCACGAATATTTCATTATAGATAGTGGCTCCCTGAAACCAAACACTCCAAAACACTTAAATCACTTGTTTTCTATTATCACTGATTGCCATTACTTAAAAAGCATAGAAAAGAACAAAACATTTACTGTATTTACTGGCATCGTAACACAGGAAATGATGTTTATTTGGTTTATTTGCTTAAAAAAGGTTGTTGGCAAGTAGGGCTGGGCGATATGGCCTAAAATCAATATCACGATAAATTGAGCAGTTAACCTCGATAACGATAAATGGACGATAACCACCCCAAGTGCCAAAAAAACAAACGTTGAAACAAACGAATCACATGGTTGTGCTGCAGGTGGTGGAAGAGGTTGGTTGTGTTACCTTGACTTGACGCAACAGTCTTTTTGCAGAGTTTACATTTAACAATTTTTTGATCAATATCATCCTTGTTGAATCCAAAATGTTGCCAAACGATTGATGATGCATTTTTTTTGTTAACAAGCGTCTCCTCTTCCTCCTCCACCAGCTCTACCTCCGTCGCTGCTGCTTCAACATTTAAATCGTCCTCCATTTGTTCACCCGTGTCTCGTCTTGTTACAGGTAGTAGAGTCATGTGACTCCACCCCGTCAAGTCTGTAACGTAGCACAGCGTCTTAAAGGGACATGAACATCGCCAACCTGCACATGCCTTTTCTTTTTTTTTTAAATACCGAATTTACCGACATGGGCAAAATGACGTCGATGAGAGTCATAAATTTCGGTAACGATAAATTTTTGATATATCGCCCAGCCCTATTGGCAAGCATTTTATAGGTTTGTATGTAAGTGTTTATTAATGTATCTGTGTTCATTAACATGTATCTGTACAAGCTTTGATATCGTTAGAGTATTTAATGATAATCTGCCCAACAGTCAGGGACACGGCCATGTAAAGGGAAACGTCTGATGTATCTGATAAAGAGTGAGTGTTAATCACTTGGACATTGCTCTGCTTCTGCTTTAATTCAGAGAAAAATATCTAAGCTGTGAGTTTATGGATTTACATGTAGTTGTAAATGTTCTGGAGAAAGGAGAGATCAGAGCTACCTGGACAGAATCAACATTTGAGCAGCATTGTTTCACAAAAACAATCAAATAAATCTCAGTGATGAAGTAGCTCTGTCTTAGATGTGAATAGAACTTCATGAAACAGATTTATGAGCTTTTTCCTCCAGCCAAATTTGCTTCAGGTAAAAGTAGCACAGTTCATGCCAAGTTTCAGGGTCAGATAAAAACTCTTTGGGGCCAAAAACTTTTTTCTATATATAGCAGAATCACTGTAATTTATGAATAGGCTTTGCTCGCTAAAAGCTGTGGTTTATCCCTTCAAGCGTACACATTTGTGATAATTTTCTTTTATGCTACTGTGCTTCACAAAGGCCTCCTTGAGGTCTGACTTTTGTACAATCTGACTGTTGTGCAGTCGGTTCTTTTTCTAATATTATGTCTTTACATAGTGGATTTTAAATCAAACAATCAAAATGGGATTCAAGTACAGACTTCCAGCTTTAATTCAAGGGCTTTCAAAAAATACTGCATTACTTGTTTAGCAATTAAAGTACATATACTACCCCATTTTCAGAGACTCAAAAGTCATTGGACAAAGTATATAGATTGTTAGTAATACTTGGATGGAAATCCTTTGCTGTCAATGGCTGCCTGAAGGTTATAACCTATGGCTATTACCAAATGTGTCTATTCTGCTGTGAGAGGCACTGCCAGGCTTTTACTATGACAATTTTCAGTTGCTGTTTGTTTCTGGCTCTCCTGTTTTCAGTATGCTTTCAGGAACTGAAAAGGATGCTATGCTCTGTTGGGTTAAGGGCAGGAGACTGACTTGGTCACTGAAGAATATCCTTGAGATTTTCTTTTTTGCAGCAAGCCTGCAGCAAGCGTGTTGCTCTTAGATAACTTACCCAAACTCATAGAATCCGGTTATAGTATGCGACCAACATCTGATTTTCATGGTCTTTTACTTATTTTATTTCCACTGTGTAAAAAACTTTAATGTAATATTAATTTTGGGATCTGTCAGTTATATTTTCAAACAGACAGGGATTTGCGATGTATTCTCTAATTTCTGCTAACTTCACAACCATCCAGTTTCGTGGAACAACCACAGAAAATACAAAGGGAAACGAACACTGTTAGAAATATATAACAAACTAAAGCATGCACTGTTCATCACTCTCTGTGTGTGTTAAGTTAGAGGTTATTACGCTGGCTTTGACACTGGCTAGCACAATGTTTCTCCTAACTGCCTTGTTAGAGTGTATTGTTGGTCAAAGATGCAATATCTAAGATACAAGATGAGTCAAACATGAATCTTTCCGTCTGGCATGACTTGTAATTTTGGACACAATAAACTGTTTGCACAGTTGCAGACAAACTCAAGGATTATATGAAAAGAATTTCAAAGGGAATTCGCTGCAGTTGGTGCTGGCAGCAAAGTAACGGCCAAATCAGATCACTCGAGTCAGAAATCCGTCCAACGCCACAGGAAACAGTTGAGTAGAGCCAGAGACGAGGGCACATTCTCTGAACTGATATGTCAATACTCACCTGCACTGATAAACATCTAAATAAAATACACCTTATCTATAAATAATATAACTCTCCCTCCTTCTCTTCAGATAGCACTCAGCATTTTAATGAAGTCTAATTACAATTATGGAACAGAGTTTAAATGATTGATATGGCTTTTCAAATTGCCCTTTGTTTTTACAGTAATCAGGGTTAAAAAAAGAGAAACACCACTGTTAATAAGACAGAGCACATTAACAAGTAAGTCATCAAAGTATCAGACTCTCAAAACAGCTGGACTGTATGCTTACATCTGGAAATGCCTCTGGCTGTTAGCTGCCCTCTTTCTGTCCACAAAGAGAATTTTATGAAGCTAGTCTTTTTTTTGTGAATTTTTTTTCTTCCACATGAAGCACCTCAGTATTTGAAAGGGAGTTTTGGCTTCTGCTATGTTTCTCTCTGCACTCTTACAGAAATACATGAAGGCTTAGAAAGAGAAATTCTTCAAGTTTTTTTTTCCTCTCAGGGAACAGAACTTCCACCTTTGTAAAGTCTTTGTAATTAAAGTTACATGACACTCAATTCATGTGGACTTTTGAAAATGTTACCATGCTGTCATCAGTGATGTGATCGTTCTCATACATTGTTAAATAATTATTCTTACTAAAATATATAATTTAACAATCATTGGTTTTATTTATTAATTAATCCTGAAACATCAAGCTAATATTTTTCCATCCATCATCCATCCATCCATCCATCCATCCATGTGTTCTTTGCTTAACTTGACAACCATCATCATCCACTGCACGTCACAATTAGTAAATCATTGCTGGGAACCACAGTAAATGGACTGGCATGCACTGTTCATCACTCTCTGTGTGTGTTAAGTTTGCCTAGCACATGTGCGCTCTTTCTTTCCTGCCCTGCACTTAGTGATGCCTATTCTCCAGCTAGTGCAGGTGAAGCTAATGAGGGCTGTACTTATAGGATCTGGTGTAGCAGTACGTAATCATCATTGCATTTAATACAGGCTTTGCCTAAGTGCTGTCACTGTTGACACAAGGGCAAAGCTGGATGTGCCAAATACCCCACTGGAGACCATAAGATCCCCCCCCCAAAAAAAACCCACCAGTGTTTAAGCACCTTATGTGTCACACAATATAAAGTGAAACTGATGCCAAACTGCAATAAACATTGAGTGATTGAAACCGACAGAAACACCCCAGTGTTTGCCCTAGAGGGGTTCTTGTGTGTGTGCGTGTATATGTGTGCCTTTGGTTTCCTGTGACAAATGAGCAATCACTCACTGATGTTATTTGGACTAGAAGTTCTTAAGAAAGCTGTAACCCAGAATCAGCCTGTTCTGTAAAGCCAAGTTTTGATCTGGGACAACAACAGACATTCACACACACACACACACACACACACACTCACACACACACATGCATTCAGCAATTTATAGTTCACCTAACTTAATTTCTGCCTGCATCTGAAATCTTTACACTACTATGCACTACTGCTGAATGAGTGCTGTGTTAGCATACAAAATTATTGCCAGTGTAAACAGAGGGGTGATTTTATTACATAAGCCATTTTTATTGTACAGTAGAAGGAATAAACCATGGCATGATCCTAATCAATTTTGCAATGAACTATAAGATAACTGGTAATATCGAGTACATCGAGATAATATGAAGTATGCTTATGGTGGCTGCAATAAAAGAAGACTTTCATGATCATAGTTGTCAGCATAATGCGTAGCGCTTACTTAAAAGATTACAAATTCAAAATTGTTTTAAAAATCATTTTTCTATAGTACATGGGTAATGCTTGGATCAGGAATAATTCATTTATTAGAGGGAATAGAAAAGAAAAAAATTGTGACATGAACTTCTAATGAGAGTTGTGTCTGGCCACTTCTAATTTTCCATTTTTGGGGAAAAGATATTTGGCTTTTTAGGTGCCAGATGCCACACTATGTTTGCTAACTGTGTTTGTCTGCTTGGAGAATGTTGCAAAATAGCAGTGAGAAAAACTCTCCTTTAAAGCTTTGTAAAGCAAGGCGGAACTTCAGAGTACATGAGGTCATTAGAGCAGGGATAGCTCAGTAGGTAGAGTGTCTGCCCCATGATCGGAAGGTCGGGGGTTCGACCCCACTGAACGGCTACCCTGAGGTACCCCTGAGCAAGGTACCGCCCCTACACACTGCTCCCCGGGCGCTGCACTGGTGGCTGCCCACTGCTTCACTGGGTGAATGGGTTAAATGCAGAGGAGTAATTTCCCTTCGGGGACTAACACAACACACTTTACTTTACTTTACTTTACTCTCTGTGGGTGACAATAAGTGACTACATTCAAATTACACATTAGTCATTTAATCCACTGCTGTTAAATGGTAAATGGACTGGTTCTTATATAGCGCTTTTATACTCATCTGAGCACTCAAAGCGCTCTACACAACTTGTGCATTCACCCATTCACACCACATTCGCACAAGCACATTGTTCTAAGTGCTTTCTAAGGAACATTCACACACATTCATACTCCGATGGATGCATCGGAGAGCAATTTGGGGTTAGTATCTTGCCCAAGGATATTTGGCATGCAGACTAGGGGAAGCCAAGAATCGAACCACCAACCTTCCGATCAGTAGATGACCTGCTCTACCGCCTGAGCTACAGCCACCCCAGGACACTGTTATTGTCAGTGTCCTGGGTCTGAGCGACCCAGGGTCCCTGAGCAGTTATGGACTTGTATTATATTACGTGTTTTTGGTGTTGCTGTCCCTTGTTCTCCCTGGTGGCAGGTATATGTGTGTGTGCGGGTGTGTGCGGATGCAGGTGTTTCTGAGAAAACCTGTTTACAGGCACCTTCAGGCCTGCTAGGTGTGGCCCTGCCAGGTGGTTGGCCACACCTGAAGACCATGACACACCTGCAGCTGATCAAGCCTCGTCGGAGGAGCTACTTGAGAGTGTGGTGGAGCTCTCTCCGACACTGGATCATTGCGTGACTTCACGTTAGTCTCTCGGCCAGTCAGTACGGTTAGTCTGCCGCATTGTGTGTGTCTTACGGCTGCCTGTTTGTTATCTCCCCAGGAGAAGCGTGGAGACGAGAGGACAGCGAGCACGGGGTGCTCAGACACTGAGGAACGGGGACAAGGAACACTGACACTGGGAAGAGGACATGTCACGGGAGTCGGGAAGGATTTGGTTCTGGAATGCACTGAGGATTTGGTTCTGGCCCTCCATCCAGGACGGAGGGCCAGAACCAAACCCAAAAACAACAACCGTGACAGTTATGAAAGTACCAATTATATGTTTTCTTTTTATGGTTTATTTGTTGGATTTCTGATAGTTATCAGTCTATAACATATGACAACTGCAAATGAATGAAATGTTAAATAACTACAAACCACTTGTGCCACTTTAGTTAAGTGACATGTAAAACCCAGCAGAGGTATGGGAACATTCATTAGGTTTTGCTACGGGATGATCATATACTGCTTAGCGTTCGCTCTCTCTCTCATGCGCACATACATGTAGCCATGATTACATTTGTTGTTTCAGTGCATCTGGAGTTTATGTCTCACCTCAGTGTGACAGAATGGGATAACGTCATGGTCATATGGTGAATGCTATTCCTGTAGCTCGGGTCTGACTCCAGTGCTTATGCTTTGTTGAAAATCAATTCAGAACTTTATTAAGCACAGTATGGATTTCTGATCCTTTTCAGTCTGGTTTTCAGAAGCAGCACTACAGGGAAACTGCTCTTTTAAAGGTGTATAATTAATGGCATCTGTTCCAGGAAATTGCTTTGTACTTGTGTTGCTGCCTGTGATACTGTTGACCATAATATTTTACTCAATAGGCTTAAGGTTTTGGCTGGTATTTCTGGCTCAGTACATGAATGGTTTTCCTCCTATTTATCTGCAAGGACATTGTTTGACCTGTGGGGTCCCTCAGGGTTCTATCGTGGGTCCATTGTTATTCTCCGTTTACATACTTTAGCCGGGATCATTCAATCTTTCTCTGGAATTTTTTTTTACCATTTTTATGCCGATGACATTCAACTGTACATGTCTTTTAAGCGTCTTGATGCATTCTCATGTCTTTTAAGCCTTACCAGCTGGATAGGCTGTCCGCCCTAGTTAACAGTTTATCCCGGATTAGTGACTGGCTCACCAATAATTCCCTTGTTTTAAACTCTGACAAGACTGAAGCCATGATCATAGCTCCTCCTGATATACACTCAAGAACCAGTCAAGTGATTGCTTCTTTTTGCTCATCTGCAAAGACTAGAGTTCATAATCTTTTTGTAGTATTTGATTGCTCCTTGAGCTTGGACACTCATATAAAATCAGTCTCCTGTTCAGTTTTGTTTCATTTAAGGAACATTTCTAAATTGTGAGCTATAGTCTCCTCCTCTGAAATGGAAAAAAATGTTCATGCATTTTTATCATCGTGCTTAGATTATTGTAATGCCCTCTTTACGGGGATAAACAGATCATATCCATCACACCTCCAAGCAGCCAGACTCCTGAGACACTTGGCAAAGTGAGCTCAGATTACCCCTATTTTATTTTCTTTACATTGGCTCATAGTTGATTTCAGAATTTGTTTTAAAATTCTCACACTTACATACAGAGCACTAAATGGACAAGCTCTAAACGATTTGTCTCAGCTTCTTGTCAAACACACCACTGCTCGCAGTCTTTGTTCACAAGCTCAAAATCTATTAGTTATCCCTTGTACAAGACTGAAGACTAAGAGGGACAGAGCTTTCACTTTGTGGAACCGAGGCTCTAGAACAGTTTACCACTCCACCACAACTGTTAATAACTTTCTGTTTAATCAGACTCCACAAGAAGCAGGTAAATGTTTCAGATCATCAAACAAGTTTTAATATTAGACAAAGACAACCTGACTAACACCAAATACAGTTTTAGGATGATGATTCAATGGATTAAGCAAAAAGAATCTATCCACACCTACCTGATCCTGTGTGAAAAGGTAATCACCCACTAAACCCAAGAACTGTACTAAAGCATTTGTGTCGTTCAGCTTTTTGTTTTATTTTGAAACTAGGTTTTTTGGAGACCTGGAATATAAACTTGCCTGTCTCTAAAGCACTGTGGTCAGCTTCTGCTGGTTAAATGTGCTATACGCTGTAAATAAAATAGACATGACAGTCAACACAAAAAGGTTCCGAGATTTTTTATCGTACATATTTGAGTTATATTTTTTCGTTTCCAAACAGAGAATATATAACACAGTTCAGTAGACTACACCTAATATTGGAGAATAAAAAAACTATCAATATCTATTGTGCTAGTGTAAATCCAATAACAATTCCAGCGGTGTTATCAATACTTTTGATATTCTGATCAATCAATGTCAGTAGGATTTAAGTCTGGACTTTGACTTTGACCACTCCAAAACCTTTATTTTTTTTATTTTTTAGTAATTCAGAGGTTTAGTTGCTGATGTGAATCACTGTCATAACCCAGGTGCTCTTAAGCCTCAAGGCACAAACAAGGCTGGGCATTCTCCTTCAGGGTTTTCTGGTAGAGAGCAGAATTCTTGGTTCCATCAATTATGATTAGTTTAGATCCATCACAGTACCACCACTACCATGTTTGACCGTTGGGCCAGGTTTACCACAGATGTAACAGAACCTTTCAAAAAGTTCAGTTTTTGTCTCGTCAGTCCACAGAATATTTTCCCAAATGTCTTGGGGATCATCAAGATGTTTTTAGGCAAAAGTGAGACGAGCCTTTGTGTTCATTTTGGTCAGCTTTGTTTTTCACCCTGGAACTCACATCGATGCCTATGTCAGATAGGTTCACACAGTTAATTCATGACTTAAGAAGTGGAGGGTAAATAACTGTTTCATATAGGTCGAGGTAGGTTTGGATAGCCTAGATAGCTTTCTATTAAATTATAGAATTATAGATATTATTAAAAACGGCATCTTATATTTATGCAGGTTAACCTCGCCTGACATTAAAATTTGATGATCTGAAGCATGGTATGACAAATATGAATGAAAAAAAAGGAAAACAGCAAGGGAGAAAACACTTACGGGTTGCACAGAACTGTATGTAATCTGCTCTCTGCTTTTGGTTTGCTTTTAAGCATTCTTCCTATGGAATCACAAAACAACTGAAATTAAAAGAATATTTGGTTCGATAAACAAGCTGCCTGAAATTATGGATCAGCTTAGCTGTGTTTTTATGTCACTAACTCAGCAGGCTGGTTAAGCATTCATCCTCTCTGCTCGTGCTCCGCTGCTGTTACATATGCCTCTCACATCACACCACCATAACAACTACAACTGATCTGTTATTTGCTCTTATTTGTGGCTCTTTTAAAATTGCGCTTCACAGGAAGTGATATGAAACTGATTTTGGACGGCAATGTACAATACAATTTTGCAGTTTATGTGCCTGACTTGTTTCACAGAAATGGATTATTTGTTCAATTTCTACCTGACCTTAATGCTAACACAACAATTGTCCTGAATGAGCTACTTTCGGGCAGGCTTATGCTTGTCATAAAAGATTACATGAGAATATAAATTAAGTTAAAGCCATTGTCCTCTGCTACATCTGCCAACATGCTGACCTTAAGACAAACACACTTTTAAAAGCTTATCTTTATAGGAACAACACTAGTTTCACATTACTGTCATTCTTAAACAGAGAGAAAGTGATCCCATTAAGAAGACAGTATGTGCATGAAAACTGTACAGGTTTCTAGTGCTACTCTTTCAGACTTGCTCATTAATAACACTACACAAATATACATGTGATCTTTGCGGCAAACACAACATGCTCATGCTTAAAACATAGGCTAAACTCATGTAAGCTGACTGCTGTGTAGTTTATGGTGTATGTTTTTAGCATTAACGTTGGTCACGTCTCAGGGACTCGTGATGTTTATCCTTTCTTTCAGAGCTGTCGGTCTGTCAGTAATTTCTGTGCACCGTGTTCGCTTTTTATCTTTACACCTCCACAAGTCCGTAGTGTCTTTGTGAAGTCACAGAGATTCAATAAAGTAGTGGAACATTGGATTTATCAGAGAAAAGCAGCCAGCCCTTGTTAAAAACAAAACAAAACAGTAAATTCTGCAAAACTGCACCTGAGGATCAGCGGGATGCACATTTCTGCCTCACTAAAATAGCTCCTACAACCATTTAGCGTCATATAATTCAAAAAACCACATGATGTCTGTCAAGGTTTGCCTTTTTATAATCAGACTATTGTAGCATATTAATATACAGAAGAGAAATTACGTTGATTTTTTTAAATAGCAGATAGTTAAAGGGTATATCCACACCATTTTGCTCTTATCTGGAGAGCATCGTTCTCACAATATACACTACTTGATCTCATATTTTAACACATTGCCCCAACAGGCAGTTATGCTTGTTATTCTTTGCAGAGTGCACCAGGAAGTCATGGTCAACCGTTGCTACTGGGCTGGAGGCAAGACTGTATAAACAGGTCAGTTGGTCAAACATTTTCTTTTGTTGTTGACAGTTTTGCAGTACTTCTGTAGTGCTGAATACAACTGACAGAAACAAGCTGCAGACAGAAGTTTGCCTTTCAACATCTGAAAATGTGAGGGTTTATCCAAAACCCTGGTTTTTCCTCAAGCGGTTAAAAAATAAAAATAAAATAAAGACAGTAAATGTAATTTAAAAAGATAAATAAAACAAAAGTTAAAAAAAATTTCACCAGCACCATTTTGTGGACTTGTGTCAGTTTATTTTAAGTGGACAGACTTTCAAATGGACATAAAACACTACATGTATTTAAAATAATCTAAACTATCAAGCTCTCCTCTAAAAACTCCTCTAAAAATGTCCATGAGGCTGAATTTTAAGAAATAACTTTACATTTTTAGATCATGTGTAGGGTCATCTTGTGCCAGTCCATAATGTGACATCACTAGGTTGTGTTGTTGCATGCTGCTAATAGAGTTACATTAGTTTATGTTAGTTAACTGGTGATAGAACTGATAACAAAGTGGAAAATAAGGAAACTGAAACTAAAAAAGCATCCTAAGGTGGTCACTTTTATACTACCCCGCACTGTTGCAATGACTTTCATGTTAAAAACAACAAAGTACTCTCCACTTTCAATCTGTCTCTTAAGCAGATTGTCAGGTCCCCCTGTAGTTTACCAAACCAAAAGCTGAAGTCCGTCTGTGTCCCCTCTATGTCTGTTTTTTCCACATTGGGTTGGATATAAAGACTGATCAGTGCAATCGGCTTGCAGAGCAGTAGTCCACAGGATCAGAGCTATTTTATGTAATATCAAGGTGTCATTTAACCCTCTGGTTTTAACTGGGGGTTACCTGTTGTTACATGCATATCATATAGGTTCTGACTGAAGCACGATCGGTAATCCTAACATCCATCAGCATCAAACTCCACGTTAAAGTGGTATCCATTGCAAATTGCATGGCTAGGTGTTTGACTTTATACAACTATGGCAATGGTACTGAAAACACCTGAATTCAGTGACTAAGAGGTGTGGCCAAACACTTATATATGTCTATTTAGTGTCCTCATATCAGTTATTTGCATTTACAATTTCATTCATACTTTCTGATGCAGTTTCATTGAGAACAGAAGGTCTATAAGTGACATCATGTTTTTTGTATCCATGGGAAATTAAATAACTGACCTTACTGATGCCCTCTGAAGTGTAAAGATAAAACTGAAAGATAGTGCTCAGGATTAAAAAAAAACAAAAAAAAAACTCATGTTATATTCAGGTATGGCTTTATCAGTATTTTGATCAGAAGAGCATCGAGGTGAGCAAACACTATGAGAGTCTCATTTCAAGTGCAGAGTTCAATCAATATGATGCGAGCTCAGCGTGTCGTTTTATGTAACTTTAGGCGTGAAGGTTCAGCTTTAATGTTGTCTGGAGGTCTTCGGCTTCATGGCATCCTTCCAAGACATCACTGGGAATCAGAAACACTGTTTGGACGCCTACTGATGATTGTAATCTCCTTCCAGCACAGTGTCAGTTCCCTCTATTATTAAAGGGGAATCCCCCCAGTGTCACAATGTGACATTGGTAAGACTTGTATTTTTAGACATTCACAATTATATAATTTGCAACAGTTTGCAACAGCCCAACAGCGATCACATCCTGACACCAGACAACTCTTTGAAGGGTGTAACCCACACATCAATGAAATCAGTCATTAGGAGCCTACAATGATGATAATCATTCTAAACCATCAAAAAATATTTCAAGCTTTTTAAAAGTCAATTTTGCTTTTCTCCAAAATACAGGGTTAGGAGATTATTAGGTTCATCACCAATGATGACCATTATATTACGCCATCTTTGTCATGGTCTTGGGCCACGTTGGCCCAGTATTCTTAGTTTTCATGTATTTTGTTCCTTATTTAGGCCATGCTTCCTGAGTTGCTCTGTTACGTTGTTTCCTTATGTTTTTCCCCTTGTGACTCCTACCCCCTGTGTGCCCTCTGTGTATCTGTGAGCCCTCATCTCTCCTTGTGTTTTATTCCATGTTTTACCCAGCCCGTTATGTCTGTGCTCTCCCCGTGCTCTCTCTCCTCCTGTCTGAACCTCTGTGCACTTCCTGTTTTACTTTGACAGTCTCCCGTCAGTGTTGCGTTCACTCCTGTTGTGTCTTGTTATGATTATCAGTGTCACCTGTGTTTCCCCGTGTGCTCCCACTTCCCTCGTTAACCCTCTGTGTATTTATGTCTGCCTCTCCCTCAGTTCTGTGTCGCGTTCTCCCTCATGGCTGTGTTTCCCTCCGTGTGTTTCCTCGTGAGTCAGTTCCTTAGTACTTCCCAGTGTAGTTTCATATTATTTTGTATCGCCTTTAGCAATAAAGCTGTATTTTGAGTTCAGTCCTGTTTCCCTGTGAGTTTGCGTTTGGGTCCTCATCCTGCCTGCCACACAGCGACACATGACAGAAGAACGCGACCACGAAATGGACCCAGCAGGCTCCGCCCGCGAGGAAGACCTTCTCCGTGTACAGAGTCTGGTGAGGCGAATAACCCACGCCTCGGACTCACGGACAATTTCCGTCGGACTTAAGGCCATAAGGGCAATAGTCGAGGGAAACCCCTTCCTTCGCAAGCTCTCCTGCTACGAGGGCTTTATTGATGAACTGAGCCGAGCCAAGGAGGCGTTACAAGCTCGTGAGCTGGCAGACCGCGTCTGTTCCCGGGATTCCACGCCACAGCGACAGCAAACGGAGATCTCCGTCAGACAGCCGCCGCCGCAGCAGCAAGCAAAGCTCGCCGCTGCAGCCGCCGCCGCAGCAGCAAGCAAAGCTCGCCGCGACGGTATCGCAGCGAACGGGGCTCTCTTCAGCCCTGCTGCAGTCGCAGCATCGGACCGTCACTCCCCTCACGTCTGGTTCCGACCACCCCTCACCTGCCTCATGCCTGGCAGGAATGTGGTCGGAGGATGAGGGGCCAGTCACCGTGGCTCCGACACCTTCAGTTTTTTCTGCCACTCCCGTTTCTAAGAGGAAACGGCGTTCACGCCGCCGTCGCTCCTGTACAGCCAAGCAGGCTGCACCCGTGGGAGAGAGTGACTGTGCTTCACACACTCCGCCCAAGCTTTCTGATTCCGGACTCCATGACTTATCCCCCACTGTGAGTAGCACTGTTTGGCCCTCCGTGCCTATTGTGCAGCCTAACTCGGACAATTCTGCCGTTTTGTGTTTGGACTCTAAAGACACTATTCAGCGAGGCACCTCCGTGTCAGATGATTCACCAGTTGCTCTCACTAGTAATCTTCGTGTTTCTGAGCCCTCAGATTTTCGTAATGCTCGCAGTGTCTCCTCTGAGTTAGCTAGTATGAATGTTTCACCTGTAGAGTTAGCTGAACCTAAGATTGTTATCCTACATCAGACTCACCTACATACTGCTACCAGCATTGTAGCCCCGCAGAACTGTTTTAATCAGCCTGTATGTTCTGAGGTTTCCCAGTCTGAGCTCAGCCACACACCACCACCACCATCAGCTCTAGATATAACAGTGTATGCTGTGGAGCACAAACCATCCGAGACTGAGTGTTCTATAGCTGATGCTCCTTCAAATGACTGTTTCATGTTCCAGTCCGTTTTGTCTTTAGACATTTCTGATATTTCTCAGCCCACTTCTCAACCAGCCACTGCTCTCTCAGCTCCTCAAAGAGTTACTGTGAATGAGGCCTGTGTTGCTGAGCAAGCCAATTTACCGTGTACTCCTAGCGTTCTGCCTGAGCCAGGTGACACAGAGACTATTAGCCATTCCTCTGCTATGAACAGTTTAATCTTTAAACCAGCTCTTGTATCTGTGACTCCCAGTGTTGCTCCGTCAGTTTCTCAGGCTCTGGTTTTTCCTGTGCCACAACTCGAAAGTGCTAACTCGGACACTACCTGTGTAACCTCGCCTTCTCCCGTGCCTGCTAAGCATGAGACTGTTTCTGTTTTTCCTTGTGGACTCCTTGAAACTGTGTATTCCATGCCTGTTAAGGTTAAGAGCCGTAAGGTTTTGTCTGCTATACATACACTGGCAAAAGAATTTGGTTTGAGCACTGCAGAGCTGGTTGAACAGGTTAACTTTTCTGTTCCCCGGTCATGTCAGTTTAACTCTGTGCGCCATGCTTTTCGGCCAAGTTTCATGGACTCTGTGTGTACTACGTCTCAAGCTACATCCTGTACAACTGTGTGTAGAGTTGCTTCACACCCAGGTTATCCAGACACTACTTGTGTGAATTCCCCAGTACCTGTGACTGCTCCTAAACTCACTCTTCCTAAGACTGCTAATTATGACATG
This sequence comes from Oreochromis niloticus, assembly GCF_001858045.2. Lineage (NCBI taxonomy): Eukaryota > Metazoa > Chordata > Actinopteri > Cichliformes > Cichlidae > Oreochromis > Oreochromis niloticus. Next base: position 9,395,218 of record NC_031979.2, read on the forward strand.
GACAACTTAAGTACAGCAGAGTTGCTTGAACCAGCCCACCATAAGTCGCGGTTTGCTGAAACTGTGTTCGGCACCATCAACCTAGTTTACCCTGTGTCAGTTGCTGTTCCTGTGCTTCGCTCTACACCTCCGGTTCCTGTACCCAGGGCAGCGCGGGCCCAGCTTCCCCTTGCACCCGTATCAGTTCCTCGGGTGAGGGTGGCTGAGGTCCAGCTGGTCCCTGCATCTGTCTCCAGCTTGGCAGAGGCTCCATTCATCCCGGCACCCATACCTGCTCATCGGGTGGGGTTGATGGACACCCAGCCATTGCCTGCACCTGTTCCGGCTCTCCGGGTGAGGTCAGCTGTGACCCTGCCGACTCCTGCACCCGTCTCAGTTCCTCGGGTGGGAGCGGCAGAGGTCCAGCTAGCTCCTGCACCTACGCCGGCCCCCAGGGTTAAGGCTGCAAGAGCCCAGTTCGTCCCTGCACCCGTATCTGTTCCTCGGGTGGGGATGGCTGGTGTTCGGCCAGGCCCTGCACCCGTTCCTGTTCCCCGGAGGAGAGCAGCCAAAAGTCAGACACCTGCTCAGTCACCGGTTCAACTACCTGCTGTTCCACCAACATTACAGCCATTGTCACAACCACCACTACAACTCGTACAACTCGCACTTTTGTCCATAGCGCAGTCATTATCTCAGTTATTAGCCCAGTTTCCTGTTCTGTCACCAGTTCAGTTGTTAGCTCAGTCACCAGCCCTGTTAAAAGCTCAGCAGCCCATTCAGTCACCACCAACCTCAACTGGAAGCCTTTGTGAGCTTACTCAGCCAGCTGAGGACTGCGTGGTGCTGACACATCTTGGACAGACTGTTTGCCCCGCACAGCCCCAGCCGTTGCATCCCAAGCCGACTGCGTGCCCTGTGCAGCTACAGTTAGCGTCCGCTGAGCCAGAGGTCTCCACACCTGCTGGCTCTGCATCTCTTCTCGCTGGCGGTTCAGGAGAACCGCTCCAGCCATCCTTCGTCTCCGCTGGGGGTTCAGGAGAACCGCTCCAGCCATCCCTCGTCTCCGCTGGGGGTTCAGGAGAACCGCTCCAGCCATCCCTCGTCTCCGCTGGCGGCTCCGGTGAGCCCGGCCAGCATCTCCTCGTCTCCGCTGGCGGCTCCGGTGAGCCCGGCCAGCATCTCCTCGTCTCCGCTGGCGGGTCCAAGTCACCTCCGCCTGGTCCAGCCTCTGCTTCAGCTTCACCCTCGTCTGGTCCTGTGCCCACCAAGCCTCAACCAGTACGCCTGATGCTTGAGAGCCGCCGCCGTCTTCCACGCGGCCGGCCTCCGGACCTGTTCTGCTGCCACTTCTCACGTGGCCGGCCCCCGGAACGGCCGGACTATGAACTTTTGTGCTGTCGCCCCTCGGGTCGACCTTCTGCTCTCCATGGACGCTGTGTCCCTGGACTCCAGCATCTTCTGTTTTGGACTATTTTTGTTTGTTTCGGGGCTCGGTTTTGGTCTCATGCTCCTTGTGTTTGGTTTGGTTTCGGTCCCTCCGTCCTGGTCCCCCGCCTCCCGCCCTGGTTGGGTTGTTTTCCGTTTTCTTGTCTTTTGGTTCTCGGGTTTGGGCTGCCTGGAGTCAGCCCTTAAGGGGGGGGGGTACTGTCATGGTCTTGGGCCACGTTGGCCCAGTATTCTTAGTTTTCATGTATTTTGTTCCTTATTTAGGCCATGCTTCCTGAGTTGCTCTGTTACGTTGTTTCCTTATGTTTTTCCCCTTGTGACTCCTACCCCCTGTGTGCCCTCTGTGTATCTGTGAGCCCTCATCTCTCCTTGTGTTTTATTCCATGTTTTACCCAGCCCGTTATGTCTGTGCTCTCCCCGTGCTCTCTCTCCTCCTGTCTGAACCTCTGTGCACTTCCTGTTTTACTTTGACAGTCTCCCGTCAGTGTTGCGTTCACTCCTGTTGTGTCTTGTTATGATTATCAGTGTCACCTGTGTTTCCCCGTGTGCTCCCACTTCCCTCGTTAACCCTCTGTGTATTTATGTCTGCCTCTCCCTCAGTTCTGTGTCGCGTTCTCCCTCATGGCTGTGTTTCCCTCCGTGTGTTTCCTCGTGAGTCAGTTCCTTAGTACTTCCCAGTTTAGTTTCATATTATTTTGTATCGCCTTTAGCAATAAAGCTGTATTTTGAGTTCAGTCCTGTTTCCCTGTGAGTTTGCGTTTGGGTCCTCATCCTGCCTGCCACACAGCGACACATGACAATCTTAAACTTCCAAGGATCTGTATATTTCATCCACATCATGCCATGAAAATACACATGGCAAATAAAATATCTCAGGAACTGTGTATGCTATCACCAGACAAAAGGTATTGTTGTGAATAAATACATTGAACTGGGAGAAACCCTGGGCCATTTCGGAGGAGATGACAGATGAGTTGTGCCAGGTCAGTGAGTGAGACTACCCTCAGGAAGACTGAGCTGTGTGATGTCTCACTGCAGACAAACGCTGCTTTGAGGCATGGCACAACTAATGTTTAGCAAAATAGATGGAAAGCACAAAGACTTCATGGGAAAAAGTAAATAGTCATTTAAGTGTGTGTATATATAGATAGATAGATAGATAGATAGATATATATATCTATATATATTATTTTAAGTGTGTGTATAAGTGTTTAAGTGTGTGTGTGTGTGTGTGTGTGTGTTATTATTATTATTTTTTTATTTTATTTTTTTAAGTGAAAGCAGCGCTCTACACACTCCGCAGACAACTGCATGAGTAACTTGTGTTTCACCTTGGAAGGTAATCAGTAGTGAGGCTTTGACTTCAGGCACAGATACAAAGTTTTAAATGCACAGCTCAACTTAAATACACTATAGACACAGCCCAGTGAATAAAGAAGTAATAAAAGCAAGGTCATAGTAAGAAACCTTAGAGCTTTTAACAAAGAATATATGAAAATACTTTGCAGCTATACACAAAATCAAGTCGGCTCCTTAAAAAAAGGAAAAAGAATTTAACTCAATATTTGTTCTGGCAGCCAAAAAAGTGATGCATAAGATTTACAGATTTATCTTAATATTATTAAGAAAAATATCACTTGTTTTTTGTTTTTTTTTTAAAAAGGGGGTTAATCTCCAAGCGGGTACAGTAGTGACATACAGTGGTGTGAAAGAACAAAGAGAGACAATGCATCTATCTGAACTCCACAGGAATGACAAAGGACAACATTCTCCTGGCAGTGAAAAGGCGGAGAGGTGAAAGGAGCCTGGCAATTATCCCTTGGGTGTCTCTCAAAGGTGAACGTCACAGGCAGCATTCGCCAGCGTGGAAACCATTCGCTGGCAGTTGATCTAGAGTTGGGAGTTTTGATGCCCCTGTCAGTTTTCCATGCTGGCATCTACTTTCCATTCACAAACCGAATTGCTAATGTTGTGTGCATGTACGTATACTTTTGAGCATGACTGTGTAAGAAGTATCCTTTGAGAAAGGAACAGCAGAGCTTATTATACAGAGTGCACAGTAGCTAGTCATTTCTGGCATTCAGCTCCTTGGCTAATGAAGTGCCTTGTCACACTGTCTGCAGAGCGTGTGTGTTGTGTATGGAGGAGTGTAGCGTGTCCCAGGGGTATCTCATTTGATAGTACATTTTAAAAGTCACTGGATGAGAAAGTATATGTAGTCAAATGGAGAACGTTTTCAGCAATGTGTTTTTAATACTAGCAAATAAGAAAAAAAACAGCTTGTCGAGCTTATTAGCTAAGCCCTTGTCCCTAAGACAATACTACTATAACAATTCCCTTATTTTTGTTTGAGTGTGTAATGTTTCTACAAACATTTTGATACTGGAAAGTCTTGTCAGGACTTTCTGCGTAGCTTTCAGGTATGCAGTTAGTGGTCACATCAAGCTGCTATGTGATTCTTCCTGAATTGTGTGCTGTTTCGATTCTTTTCTCTCTTCTTTTTCCCTTCACACTTTATAACCACCCTCCGTTTTTCACCCCAATTTCATTAAAAGCTTGCTCTCAAGGGATTAAATTGTGGGGTTCTGATCTATCATCTTGATCACATTATTTAACCTGAGACAATTATTGTTGTGAACTGAGTTTATACAAATAAACCTGAACTGAGCTGTCCTTTTGGAGGATTCTCATCTATATCCATCATGATAATCTCTTTCTAGTATAAGCTGGGTGATTCGTTTTGCAAGGCACCACGACTGCAAAATCCAACTCTTTTTCTCTCAACAAACTGCAGCTTAACTTGAACCCTACCATCTTCGATTTTGGAATTTCGCTCTCTGTATTTTCCTTTATCCATCCTCTTTTCTCTGACTTTGCCAGCCTGTGTGCTAGAATCCCTTAGCTCTTCTTCTTTGAAATTTGAAGATGTCTGACTGGGCGCCTTTATTTTCCCCGTTCTCTTTATCTGAGTAACATTTTTGACTGCGAGAACTTTTATGTGTATTCGACTTGATTTTCTTACTGCAGATGACATTTAAAGCTGTTAGAAACGATGCTACAGTGTGTATTATATATATAAACTATATAACAAGACAACAGGACTTTACTGAAGCTCAGCAGAGGTGAGGAAAACATGACTTTCAAGCACATTGCTTTCACCAGAAATCGTCACTTTTAAAATTGCGAGACACATAAGGATATTCACTGTCAGGATAAAAATGTTTCTTTTCAACCGTGCTTCCAATAGGATTAGCTAACTCTCGCAAGGGTTTCTCAAGGGAGCAATATCAACATGTTTCTCCAGACAACTAAATGCTTCACTTTTGTCAACAACAAAGACACTGATAAATGACTGTAATCAGAAATGTCGTATTATCATACAGAACACCCACAACATTTTGAGGGATACTCAATTATTGAAGCAGCTGTTGAAACCAACTCCGTGAATAGGTGACAGCGTAATTTCCATGCTGTCTCATGATTGCAGTATAGTTACATCACTAAATTTGTATTAAGCCATATTTGTCCTCCTGTCAAACCCACACTACACAAAATTTCAGTTCAGACCGTTGAGGTACCTGTCTGTTCTGCAGGGGTAGTTGCACGTCTTTGCCAAAAAAACGAAAATACTCTCTTCTTTTTTTCTAGGCTTAAATGCCTAAATAGACATCCAGGAGCAATAAGATATGTAAGACCTTCCACCTACCCATCATGCAACGCATGAAATAATATTTATTTTCACCAGTTTGCTCTTCCACCTGGGAAGCAAGTTAAGCAGGGGTGGTCTCCAAAATGAATGACTTGCCCAAGGGCTGCTCCTAGATAGCAGTGATCCTGAGCACACGGGCTGTGCCACTACAAATGTGTGTACTTGTGCATGTCACTGTGTCTGTGTGCTGCTGAGAAGTATTTTAGTGCTTCAGGGCTTGTTATTCTGTCTGCACAGACAAGAACTCGAAAATGTCAGGATTTTTCCCCGAAGAAGAAAAACAAATACATGCTTGCGATTTTCTCGCAATTGCATTCGTGTAGGAAAAGCCTGAATGGGAAAAGTTGACATGCGTAGTGTATCTTATGAAGCTTCAAGGGGCTTGTTGGTGCAAACAGAAAGCATGGTGGCCACAATGTCTGGTTTAATTTGATGCAACAACTTTTATGATGCTTTAGCTGCTGGATATTGACTCGGGAACTGAATAGACCAGTTTGAAAGACCTGATGGTTGTTTGTGCCGATGGAAGAACAGATGGATGGGTAGACAAAGATATGACAGACAGATTCACACCGAGAGGAATGATGGGCAGATGATGGATGGATATTTTTTCTGTGTTATGTTCTTACTGAAAACGTACTGACAGACTATGATGCGACACTAGCTGGCTACACCTGGCGTACGTTCTGCACCAACAGCTGTTTGCTCATCCATCATCTGCATCTGACAAGATACATGAGCTCCTGCTCACCCCTCCTAATCACGAATGTTCATTTAAAGTTGTGGTCAAAAGTTTACATACAGTCATCATGGGCATGAATATTATGGTAATTTGGGGCTTTTAATAATTTATTAGACCTCTTCTTTTTCTGGGATAAAACAACTGTCCAGCATACACATGTTCAAATGCTTTGATAAACAAGAACTGGGTGCACAAGTTTGAATTTATTTTAGATTTACCTACACAGAGTCAAAAGTACACACACAGGTTCACAAGTATACATACACCCACTAATATTGTTTTGATAGGGAGTCAAGTCATAGTTGGCTCGCTTTAATTATCCTATGAGCAATTGTGATCTAATTTTATGAAGCACACAATATTACTTTGAGATGCTGGAGGTGTGCAGCTTGTTGTCTGCGGCTCTTCCTCTACCAGCACACTGTGGCCACTCTTTCTTCTTCTGATTCGCTGTGTAGCCTTAACTCATTGACATACAGTGATTTAAAGTATGTTTTTGGCATCACTGTAAAAAAAAGAATGAAGAATGTAAGAATGAATTACACCCCCACACTTCCTCTAGTCTTTGATTTCAGCTTTGGCCAATCATAAATCTTCTGAGACCAGCCAAGGAAAATATTTCATTCATTCATCCATCTATGCTGCTCATCCACTTAAGGTTTGCAAGGATGCTGGACCTTATCCCAGCCTTTTGCCCTGTCATAAGGCAAAAGGCGCAGTACAGTACACCCTGAACAGGTTGCTTCATTCACATCTACAGGGAATTTAGAGTCACCAGTTAACCTAATATGCATGTCTTTGGAATGTGTGAGGAAGCCCGAATATCCTGCGAGTACTCTGGAGAGAACAAGCAAGCTCCACATGACTGTGCACTTTGCATTACAGACAGTAAAATGTTTACTACTATATGACACAAACTCTGAGCCAAGAATATTACAATTAAAAATCCACTATTTCAAAACAAAAACAAAGCAAAAGTGCAAATCATAAACTCGAGTAGTGTCAGCTCAGGGATGCGCAAGAAAAACATAAAGTTGGCTGAGCCTCATTTAATGTGAATTTGAATCAAATTTGAGACAATTATAATTCCAAAGTAAACTGAATAAAGCACAGACATGTCTTTAAGAACTTCAGCAGCTAATTATGATGCAAACAGAATCACTGAAACACCCTGTCAATGCAAATGTTACAAACAAACTTGGTTTTCCAGTTTCTTATCTGCGCTGTCTTAAACATCACCTGCTGAGGAATTTATAATTCAACTCTCTAATTAGCTGCTTACACCAAAAAGAGAAAAAAGACACTATGTAGATATTTAGAAAGCTAAAATATCACTAAGCATAAATATAGCAGAAGTAACTTTGCTTTACATATATTCCAATTGAAGTGTGGAAAATCCAAACAGGCCAGACCAGTGAAATCCCTCTTTCTGTCAGTGAAAAGAAGTTTAACTAATCCCCGAGATATCTCATTATATTAAATGAGGGTCGGTCAGTGTTTTGATTTTTGTATTATTATTAAGTTTTGATTTCATCATGGTTTATCATTACTAGTCTTTTGGTTTATAGTTCTGTGATTTCAAGTTCTTGTTCTCTCTGGTTCCAAGTCAGTCATGTCTCTGTGTGAAGCCGTGTCTTTGAGTTGTGTCTGTAAGTTTAGTTGGTGCGTTTCCAGTTTTACTTTGAAAGTCCGGGTCTTATGTCAGTGTATTCAGTTTTGCTTTCCTTGTCTCGTCTTACCTAATTAGTCCCTGCTGTGTTTCCCTTCTGTTTCCTGTTTCCTGATTATCCTGCCGGGTAACTTGCGCCCCAAGTTACTCCCTGTTTCTGAGTCCTGCATTTTGGGTCCTTCCTCTTGCCTGACACACAGCACTAGCTATGACAGGTAGCCCATTGCCCAGATGGTCCTGTAATTATGAAACTCAAAGTATCTGTTAAAAAAACAGGAAACTTTCTGTTAGTTAAATTGTTTATATATTACTTAAATACTTTGATGTACTATGAATAGTGAAGGAAAAGCTGCAAAAATTACGAAAATATATTTAAAAGTAAAAAAGAAAGTTTTTGTCAGGCCATTTCTGGCCTTACGTTGGACGCCCTTGTTCTAATACCTCTAATGCTATCAGTCTGAATTTTGTTAGCTGTCTTGCTGCTGTCTTTTTCATTGCTTAGATATACAACCTGAGTCATTGTGTCATAGTCTCATGCATAATCAAAAAGCATTTATATCGGGGCTATATTGCCATAAAGCTGTCCACTCATGGACAATAAAAGTGACTCATCTGGATGGACTGATGCAGATTCAGACAGCCACGGTACTTTTTCCCTTCTGGATGCTTGAAAACAGCCAGCTGTGGATCAAGTATACATATGAGGATGTTAAAACAACCCTGAAAACCTCTCTGTCATTCCCTATTGCCGTCTCCATCGTGTCTTTCCCCAGCGTAGTCGTCCTCGCCTAATAATCTCCCCCATTCTCTTCAGCTTCTTAACACCCCCTTTGTTGTCTTAATCATGACTCTTCTCTGGTGAATTCCTCTCTTTTCCTCCAACTCCCTCTTCCTCTTCTGGTAATGTTGAGGCTGTAGCCTGTGGACACCGCTGGAAACACAACATCCTTCTATCTATCTTGCCACAGGCCATTCCCTTATCCACATTAGACAGGATTTAGGGGAAAGATGCCGCCAACAAACAAATGTTCCACCCGCCTACAGATGCCACAACACATCTGTATGGACACACACGCACATAACACAAACACAAACAGGCATTGAAAATCACAGTGACGCATATGTTGATAATAAACTTTGTAACCCAGTGCCTAAGGACAAGCAAAGTTTTCTTCTTTAACTCTTGTATGTACATATGTAATATAAAGCTCATTTTATGGGCATGATTCATCTGTTAATCTCCTGGTGCTCTCATTCTGGTAATTTGTTTGTTTGTCACATATGGTTTCATTGTACTGTGGTCTTTAATGAGCCAACAGCATTAGTTATCCCTTTGGATTCAATTTGAGGATGCAATGAGCTGTAGTTAAACCCAATAAGTGTACTTTTTAATGTGTGTTTGCATTGTTCTAACGATATTGTCATCATAGTTTACTTTGCTCTTTGAAGCATGTCTTTATGGAGTCAGCAGTTCACACTTTTATTGAGTTCGCTTTATGCTTCAGTTCCATTTAACTTGCCAATAACTATAATACAAAGAGTCTATGCGAAAAATAAAGGGCTGTGCAGATGAGCATATATTCAGGCGCCACACATCACCTTCTAGCAATGACAGCGTCCACCTTTGTTTTATTCTTTAGTTTTTCTTCTGCTGGTTGTGCATTTAACATCATTGCAAGGAAAGCAGTTTGGAAAGAGAGCAAACTTCCCTTTGATTTTTTACAGTGGGTTCTATCCAACTACCCTAATATTTTTACACACACATCTAAAGCAGAATGACAAGAGAAGGAAGTTCTAACCATCAACCATCATAGTGAAGTGAGTTGAAACATAGCTTAAAAGCAGTCTTTGATTTCAGGTTATACCACTCCATGTCAACGCTCCGTGATTCTCCCATGCCTGCCCGTCCTGCATACCTGTGGGGTGAAGTTCTTTGCTTCAAGCATAGCACTAGGACCTGTGATGACTAGATGATGAGATGACAGAAGGAGTGTGAGTGCAGGGTTCAGGGTGGGGGGTAGTGTTTCGGTGTCAATCTGTCGTTAAGCCTTCAGGCAGGGTAAATGATAGAGAAAAAAGCAGGATGGAAATGTAGTGGTCTGGGAAAGAAATAGAAAGCAAAACTGAGAGCTACAGATGGCAGAAAAAAGTGCCAAAGAATGAGATGTAGACGAAAAGAGTCGGGGGACTAGAAATTGAGCCCCTTTTCTACACTTCTTTCTACACTACTTCTTTTTGACACCATCTGAATATGTGGGGTTCATGTGTTAACGAACACTCTGATCACTCTTCCTTATAAGTCAGACAGGTGAGGGCAAGGCTGGAGCAGTACTTACTGCACAACGTTGCATTAAAGGATAGGCACACTGAAGATAAAAACTCCACATCTGTGTTTTTTTGAAAGAACTCCTGAAACCGAAACAAGAAAATAATTCTCCTGGATAGGTATATGGTACTGTAACTCAGAATGAAATGGGGTGCAGTACTGATATATAAGATAGAGCCACTATATTATAAATAATACCATCTATACTTTAAGCTGGTATACTATATAATGGATCAATAATCAGCTGCCTCTCCAGCAGGGTCCTCATTTAATAGATAGATTTCAACTACATGGTCTTGGGCTGCTGGTTACTCGATTAGAATCACCGATTGAGTAATGGTTCTGGTTAAAGTCGTCCAGTTGTAGTAGTAAACTGTAGTAGATTTGAGGCAGTAGAATTTTATTGGGGATTAGCACAACAGTAACGCGACCAGTCTGCACCAGGCTGATGATTTTCATGTGGTTGCTGGTAGGCAACAGAACAACAGCAGTGGCTGCAGTGATTCTAGACATGTTTGCAAAAGTATTGTATTGTATGGGCATGTGCTGTGCGCCCAGAGGGAGATATTGAGCACTTGTGAACATTGTAAGTTTTGTATGTAAAACTTCATATTCACCCATGTAGTTCCAAATTTATTGCATGTTTCTATTTCCACTACAAATATGACCTTTGAATTTTATTTTTTTATGCAGGCTACAATACCCGCGAGGTCTGTTCAAGTATGGCCAGTTTTTATGGTATTTATTTATTTTTTACATAAATTCTCACACGTGCTGTCTCCCACACTGCAGCCCATGCATTCAGGGAATCAGACACAAACACAGACCCTGCTGTTGTGACAAATGCAGAGATGAAAAAAGTCCCGGCACAAGAGAAACAAATCTTTTGAATGCACGACAAAGCCTGCATGCATACCATGGCTGTCTTTGTCACTGTCAAGGACATGTCAGGATTAAGATGTAATAAACTCTGGTGTGAAAAACACACACGCACAACCACACACATACTGTATTTATACAACAAAATCACCTTTACAGGGCAAATTAAGCAATTACATATTTTATTTGTGAAAAGAGGAGTTTCAGCTAACAACTGGAGGCTTTCATTAGAAAGGACTGTGTCATATGCCTGAGTAGGTGTTTGCCTGTGTGCAGCCCCACTGACCAAACAGGACTAAGCAGAGGACTGAACTTCTGTTGTTGATGACTGAGGTAACTTGAATCAAATCTTTCACCCCCCCCACCCCCCAAAAATGGTGAGATAAACACTGAACAAACCTACTTCTGTGTGCGTGGGGAAGTGCAGGTTTGGGGGCTTCATAAAACGGCATTAGTGAAATGACGGTGCTACAATTACACAACGTATTCAAAGTGTTTTTCCCCAAACTCTGTTTACTGAGTCGGTTTCCTAGATTGAAAACATTACTCACCATTTACGACACCGTGCTATATTTTCAGCAAACAGATGGGAAACTGCGTTTGGGAAAAGGCATAGTATGGCCACAAGCCACAGTAGACACACACACGCAGCTCCCTTGTGTGTGGAACTGTACAGATCTAGTTAGGCTGAAAAATGCTAAGGCATAAACAGTTAGGCACTGTGTTCCAAAACATGGACCGGGGATGGGATTTTGTTACCACATGGAAAGCTGTAATCAGAGGAAAATAGGAAGAGAGATAAAGAGAAAGAGAAGAGGAAGATGAATACAGTAACCTCCTTTCTCCAGCTCCATCATTGCACTGATCAGCCACGCCAAGAGCTGAACTAAGATCAGAGCCTCTTTTCCATCTGGTATCAGATCCCATCTGGTGTCACCACATTACTCCAGCACAGAAATCCAAAAACAGACTAGACATATTGCAGTAAAAGCTGTTTTTTGACACTAGAGACAACAAGATGGGCTGCACCCTTTAATCGAATCTACATACCTGTTAAGCAGTTTGGCTTGTATGAAGTTCTCTTGGTGAAGTTACCCTTTGTGAGGTTATGTCTGGCGTACTACAGGTCTGGAGGTGAGCGGAGAAGCACATTTGCTGCTTTTTCATTTGGCATTTGATAAATTTCATAGAACAAAAATTATTTCAACAGTCCATTACTGCATGACATGGGTACAACAGTTGTAGTTTTTCTTTTTCTTTCAGGAAATCCATTTAACATTGGTTGAACTTCAAACAAATGTCCAAAGACTGAAGCCTAAACAAACTACATGACCTTCCCTTTTTTCCTGAAATATTGTTATGCCTCTTTGAAGTCATTTTATATTTCTTTCAGTGCAGTTCTTGTATTGTTTTGAGAGCCGTTTATGCCTATAGTGATTTCACACGGAAGCTCCAGCTCTCTGTTTACCTAGTTTGCTTGAAATGGTAATAAACAAAACAATAACAAAATAAATAAGAAAACTAATAGCAAATGTTTCATTAAGAATTTTAAATTACACATCTACAATAGCAAAGAAAAAAACAACAAAAAAAGAAAAAAAGTGTAAGGAAATAATGCAAGTATTTAAAACTGCTGCTGAATGAGCATGCTGTAAGCAGGATAATCTGTCCTAAAGTGTGCATAAAAGGATTTCAGAGCACTCTGATTTGTGCTGGGTGGTTCCTTCCCCTCTGTGTCGACTATTAAATGCTGTGGCAGATTATCTCATACATGTCAATCAGCTATTAAAAAAAAGAGTAAAACCTTCTGTCTATATAGAAAATCTGTCTGAAAATCAATTCTTCTATATAGTCTGAAAGTTTTACTGTTCTGTTTACTGTGTCGGTGGATATTTCTATACTGCAATCAGAGAAATTGACTTGCCTCAATGAGAAGGTACCCTTATTTGAAGTATGAAGCTAAACAAATGAAGTGGGGGAAATAATTATTTGAAATTTGGAAATAGAAGAAAAATAAAATGACCATCAATCGCTCCATGCAAGGTCTTTCCCTCATGGGGTGAGGATGATCATGAGAAAGGTGGTGGATCAGCCTAAAACTACACGAGAGGAGCTTGTTAATGATCTGAAGCCAGTTGGCTCCACAGTCACCAAGAACAGCACTAGTAATGCGGTATGGACGGAAATAGAAACATAGGACCACTTTCCCGCACTAAAGAACCAATGGCTGGGCCATGTGCAGTAAAATCTTGGATGCGAACCTCCTTCTCTCAGCCAGAACACTGAAGATGGGTTGTACATGGGTCTTGGGACATCAGAATGAAATTATGGTGCATTTACTCACTGTCAGACTGCACAATATTAACTGATTGTAAATTTAAAGTGGAAAAAACATACATCGATGTATGCATCCACTCTCAAACTATATACCCTGCTGTAGCACCTTCTCTATCTATATTTAAAGTCCACTACAGGTTCAAGGCATTTCTTTAAGGTGACTCCTTCAAAGTAAAATGCTCTATGTCCTATTACATCACCAGTAAATGCCAGAGAAAAAGCGTTTTCCTCTGTGCGTCTCATATTGACACCAAATGGCAAGAAAAAGTTTCTGTTTAACTTTTAAACCTGTGATTTTTTTTTTTTTTTTTTTGTAGAAATGTTGCAAAAAACTAAATTGGCAAGGGAACTAAAGACTGACTTTTGTTATTAGATATCTTTGTGTCATTCAGCCCAACAGACGGTGGTCTTCCTAATACAATTTCAGGGACTTGTTACTGCCTATCCATCTCTACTTGGCTGAAATCAAACAGTGAGGATCAGGGTGCCCCGCGGTTACTCCAGAAATGTGCATCCAAGAGAGAGCTTCCAGTCTCTTTGCTGAGTTAATTGCAGACATAAATTAAGTCCTGAAAAACACAGAGCAGGTTCCAGCTGATGCTAACTTCGTCTCCGTGGTTGCTGCACAAGCCAGTGGCAGGTTTTTCTATGTGTGGGTATGAGTGTGCGCGTGTGCCTGTACACAGCACTCTCGGCAAGCGCAGGCATTATTAAATGATGGTGCCATTAAAGGCACGTCAGCTAGGCGATGGAAAACAGCTGTTCAATTTCACACTTCCTCTCACGCGCTCTGTACATACACTCTCTTTAGTTTGCATTCCCCTCTCTCCTGCCACCACCTCCATCTCCATCTCTGTCCAAGCCTAATGCTCCTCTTTCCCCGCTGAATATACAATGATGCCTTTCAGACAGAAGCCTCTTAGGTTGTTTCCACATACACCAGGGTGGCACACATATACACACACATAAGCTCAACAACAGCTTGTTCTGACCCAGACCACTGGGCTGAGTCAACATTTCAATTATTTATCGCAACTCCCCAACAACACAAAGGGCTGGTCCAGCGGGGCATTGGGCAACTTGTCGCCACAATAACAACAGCAATGAGCTCTTGTTGCTCTGCTCAGCGTTTTTCTACTAATACAACAAAATATACTTCCAGTAGTAGAAAAATCATTATTTGTCATCATTCAGCAAAGCTACTTCCCCTCTCTTTCCTCATGTTCCTTGTGCCTCTCTATAGTTTCTTCCTCTGTCACACACAGAGCCACACGAGCAGGGTGTCCTATAAGCTCAGCTATCATTGCAGATGTAGTTATAGTTTCTCAAGTTCAGGCGAATGATTGAGCGGTGCAGATTTTTCAGTGGAATCTGAAACAAACACACACAAACACCTCCTGTAGCGCAGACAGAAACAAATGTGTATTTTTTTTATTTTTTAGGCAGGCTTTCAATCCTGATATTTGAAAAATAAATAAGAACACTGAGAGCATTGCAAACTTTTCACACAGGGCTGAGGTGAAGTTATGAAGCAACACCTGACAAAATGCATTAGAAACGGAGATGAAAAAAAAATACAGAAAAGATGCAGATAAAGCTCTGCTAGAGAGATGAAAAACAGCATCATATGAAGAAAAAAAAAACAGTGTGCGGAGGGATGAGGAAACCAAAACATTTATCAACTGAACACATGAAGCAAGTTTTTAAAGGATTGTTTTCCACCTTTGGAAGTATGGAGGAGTGCACTTTTAATTACAGCTAATTGCTTCAAACTGTGCTGTCTTTTTTTTAAATCTAATTATATTTTCAAGTGCTTCAGTGGCACCTTGGTGTCACCTACTGTTTATCTTGATGAATCAACTCCCGAAATTCTTTTAATTGCATTGGATGGAAAGATGCACGAACTAGCTTTTTTTCTGGAAATGTAATTAAAATTAGAGCCACATTTGTTACACTTCTCAGCTTGATAAATCAATACACCCACAAACAATGGTTAATTGTTTTTTTTTGTGTGAAAACCTCAGTTTCTTACACACAAAACCCACACATGCACACTTTTACGTGTTCTTCTCCACTCAGTTTATTGTATTTTCCTATTTTAAAATGCCAAAAACTGAAAAAAAGCAGATTATTGTGCAGCCACATGAAAATAATCCCATCTACCTCAGTGTAACCTGCCTTTAATTGCTGCTCTTAGCTCTAGAGTCAACCGATAAGCAACAACACCCACATATTGATTCATAAAAACAGAGACAGATACACACTGATGGTCAGGCACGAACTGAATCGAGTTAATCTCACTGGGTTTACAGAAGGGTTTTAGCTCAGAGAGGAAGGCAGTAAGTTCAACCTGCTCAGAAAGGTAACAATATGAGAGAGTTTATCCCACAGTAAGATAGGGACGACCCCCCCATGAGCACACACTTGATGACACTAGGAAGGAAAAACTCCCTTTTAACAGGAAGAAACCTCCAGCAGAAGCAGGTTCTGGGTGCTGGTTCCACAAAAGAGGGACCTTTAAGCTGAAGCCCTCCTTTTCTACTTTAAAATATTGTAGGAACCACAAACAAGCCGGCAGGAAGAAACCTGCTGGGGTGATACGGTACAATAAGATCTTTGAGATATGATGGCACTTGTTTATTTAAGACCTTGTACGCATGTAGAAGGATTTTAAATTTGACTCTGGCTTTAACAGGGTGTCAAAGAAGAGAAACCAATATGAGAGAAATGTGCTCCATTTATACAGATAAGCAGAGACTGTGCTGCTGTCATTTCCTGTTCTCCTCTAACATTGTCATGTATGTATTTTGATTACGAGTAAACCCCTTTTCCAAAATAGCACGATAGCTCATGTTTCGTATCAAACTTTCAGTTTGCCACCAGAAAATGAAAACTGCAGGAACACCGAAAGAGATGGAATGCTCGACTCTTTCTACAAACCTACTGACAGAGGCTCCATATAGTCTTCTTTAGTCATCTCATTATGTGATTGGGGTTGATTACAGCGGCACCAACCAGCACTGTCTATTACACAGTCTCCAAAAACACATTAAAAGATTTTAAGGTTTTTTTTTACTCCAATAATAGTGTACACAAGGTCTTCTAATATTAGAATCATGATTGAGATTTACAGTGTGTGGCCATAAAAGCAGGAAATGAGTCAGCACTCTTAAACTGCGGGTTCAAGTTTACTTTTCCCCTGACAGGGGCCTCGTATTAATAATAATAATAAAAAAACGAGTTTAGTGGTTAATACACAACTTTTTCTCTAAAATGAAATATGATAACACATAAAGTGCATTTGTGATTATTGCCTTCCAATATAAAACTGTTGGCAAATAGTGTCTCCAGGACGTTTAATTCCACCCAAAGGACATACCATTTGTCCTTGATGACTCTGTATATGCTGGACACATTTAGGATTCCTCTTAGGACATCTTAACTGAATTGAACTCTTGACTATAAAACAACTATTTCACAGGAATGATGAGAATGCATTGTCTCTGACTGCTGATTTAAAACATCCAATTATGATTCTTTTTCCTTTTAATCCTGAAAAAGTGAGCTAAGGATGAAGTACAGATAAACTTGGTTACTGCCATATTGACTTTACAGCGTCTCCCTTCATGCACGTGTGTCATTGTTCCCCTGCTAACTGAAATAGTTCCATTTATTCCAGGTGATCGCGCCACTCAGGTGCCAACCAGACAGCACGGTCACACCTCGTGTTATTTTCAAGATATATTCCGAGACACCATGTCACACGCAGGCCCAAACTCGAGCTTCCCCAAGAGAGGGGTTAAAAATATGCCAACCATGACAGCAGCCTTACATCAGCTGAGGATCTCTTTGTTATATCACTGGTACAGAGACCGGCTGCTCTTTTCCCTATGATTTATTCACTTTTATCTTTTTTTGAGAAAAACACAGATCTAGCAGTGAATAATGCGCCAACTTACCCCGCAAAACAAAAACGAGCATAATCCCAGTATATAATTTTAAACAGTGATTTCTCTGTACCCCCCAAACCCCCCTTTAAAAAAATCCTTCATACATTCTCTCTGCAAAGCTATCACAGCTAACAAAAGAAAGTCAGGCTTTTGATGGTGATTGTTGTTGCTTTTAAGGGATATGGTTCAGCTTCTGGTTCATGTTGTTTAGCGATAAGGAAAATGTTTAATCTGAAACAAACATTAACAGGTTTTTATTTTTTTTCCAAGTAGATTCACTGGAGCATGAAATGGAAGCTCTTCCTCTGTTTCTTAATGTTCACGTTCCTATTTAAGCAGGGACAGAAAAGCTTTAAATGTTAAGAGCCTGGTAATTAATTTTCAGTTGCAACTTTAAGAAATACAAATGTCATTGTTTAATTCACATTACCTTAACTGAGTTAGATTTCTCTATATGATTTCTATGGTACTCTAAATTAAATTTGACTTAATAAGCAAACAGCAGTTTGGATGGAAAAAAAAATATCAATAACTACTGCATTAACATATAAACTGGGACTTGTGGTTGTCTACTGTAGCATTTGAAATTCAGGGTTTTTTTTTTACCACTACAACACATCTACACAATGCAAGTTTTATATTGATTTTAATGTAAAAAAATAGCAAATGTAACAAATCTCATAACAAATCTGTACATCGTGTAATTAAAGATTTCAAGGGATTTAACAAAAGTATTGTATTACCTGTCTATGAATTATGGCCAATTTTCTATATGGTCCCCCATTTTCATAGGTTCAAAATTAATAGGCTTCCAGTTAACTTATAAGGATTGTATTTAATACTTTGAAGAACATATTTTGCAGTCTGGAAAGCATTTGCATCACCAAATGCTGTGCTTCCTCCCTTGAAATGCTCTGCTAGGCCTTAGTCCAGGTGTGTTCAGTTGCTGCTCATTTGTGGGTCATGTGACTGACTTGGTCATTGAAGAATCTTCCACTTATTTGCCTTGAGAAACTCTTGGATGGCTTTCGAATTATGCTTTTTTGTTATGCTTCCAATCATGAGCTGTTTCTCTCCCCTCCTGTACCTTCCTCTTTCCATCATTCTGGTCATCGGCGTAACTTTGTGCTGAACACTGGGGGGGTTAAGATCTCTGTCTAAATAAATCAATCTGGGTAAATTCCAAGATGATTAAACATGCAACTATTTTGCTGGTAATACCTGAAATGAGTAAAGAAAATCAACAGCCTATTTATGCAAGATAATTAATAATTTCATTGGGGGAGTTATATTGGTTGGGTCTGATTATTGGGGGGGTCATAACCCCCCTAACCCCCCTGGAAATTACGCCCCTGATTCTGGTACAAGTTCATGTTGGTTTCATCTGTCCAAATATTTGTTTTTAAAACTGTGGAGGCTCTTTTAGATGCTTCCTGCGAGAGTCTTAGTTTTTTGAGCTGAACCAGTGGTTTGTACCTCGTTTACAGTTGTCTCATGAATGCATCTCAAATTGTACAGCTTAAGAGTAACACTCTAAAAAAAAAAAAGAAACATTTGCACAAATGCATAGACTACACAAAACTTTTCATATTGGAATTATGCAAAAAATCACTTTTTTAAATCCCTCAAGTTTCCCCATCCCCATGGTTTTTGTAATTGACATTAAACTACACAGTAGGATTTTGAAGGAAAATTGTTGCTGGTGTACCTGGACAGTTGGTTATTCTTTGGTTAGGCATTCTTTTCTTAAGATTTCTTAAGCTGCATAAATATGGAAATATAAACCATCTCAGCTTGTCTGTGTGACTTTTCACTCACAGCAGTGATCATCGTCATCTTGTTTTCGTCACTGTAACCAACATAATGAATCTCTTTTTAGCAATTTTCAAAAAAAGAGTAGAGAATAAAAAGGAAAAACCCTGCTAGTAAAATCTATGGACAGTACTGCTCTGCCACCTGTGGTCTTGCTCTCCTGCTGGAAGCACAGCTCTCTCCATCTGCTCTGATCAGTGAGTGACAGCAGCAACCACAGTACCCAGAATGACGTTGTGCAGTGTTCTACAGTAAAAGGCAAGGCATATTCTCTTTCTCTTTAGGTGCTTATTTTACATGTAAACGTGTATAGACAGCACTGTGTAAAAGCCTTGACGCACCTCTGTCTTCTTGGCAACACTTTATAATAATGTCACACTATTAAGCATTAGTAAGGTGTTAGTAAGTGCTTAATTCATCATTTGTAATGCATTACTTCTGATTAGCATGTAATTTATAAATTCAGATATAGTTGTTTATTCTTGGAGAATAAGCTCATTGATAACACATTTGTCACCTATAAAGTCATTCATCATTTATAAAGTCTAAATAAGTGATTAACAATGTATTAATACACACATTTTCATATATAATGATTAAGATATAAGCAATGCTAATGTATCAGCAGCAAACAACACGGCTACAAGGCTAGTTAGCCACCTAGCTCAGCTCAGTCTCTTAAACCCCTTGTACAAACTCTGGTTTACTGTCTGGTCCTACCTACATTTTAGTATTCTGTAAACCTCTGGTGGGTTATGTTTGTATCAGGCAATAAATATTTGATTGTTCTGTATCTCTTTGTGCTTTGTTTGCATCATCTTTCTTTTTCATTTATTAATACTTTATAAGATAAAAAATAGTCCTCACTTTAGATGAAGTCACACAAAACACTTAACTAGTAACTTCCTAAATAAACCAAATAACCAATATGGAATAAGTATTAATAAAAATCTATTAATACACTCTTAATCATTATATACAAATATAAATGTGCGTATAACTACCTTGTTAATCACAAATATAAAGAACTGAGAGGCTTGGCAGTACTGTATATGTATTACACATTCTTCTTCTTTTGGCTGCTCCCTTTAGGGATGTACAACAGATCATCTCCCTCTGTCTCACCCTATGGCATACTGCATGTTTATAACATTATATTTCGGTTACAGTGTCATTATTCTGCACTGTCTTTACTGGACTTGGACATATTCAGCTGCCCCTATCGTCCATAGCCTTAATTGGTAGAAGTATTTATTTTAAAAATACTTAATAAATATCGGTGGATGAAACTGAAATTGGAGAGTTTTAAAATACTCCATTACATTAAAAACAAGGAAGTGTTTACTGAAGTTGTGCTGACCTTATTTTAAAATTATCCTTGGATCCCTTTTCATTAAAAAAAAAAACTTGGAGGTGTGGGACATGAACTTTATGCCTGTTGAAATGGGGCATACCACAGAAAGTTGCAGTGTTAGCCCACATTACTATTATCAATAAGGGCTGCATTATGGTAGAGAATTGAGCTTGTTTGTAGGACGTGTGGTGTGACCACATCAGAGGAAAACACTTGTCACAACTGTTCCTAACAGACACACTCGAGGAGGGGTGAGAAATCTAGCGTATCATAAAAGAGGCCATGGAGAAAAAAAATATCTGAATATGGATATGGCTGTGAAAATTGTTTTTACATTCACTTCTGAAAAACATTAATGGTGTTGCATATGGGTGTTAACTTGAAAGTGACAGAGCAAACACAGTGACACTTGTACTTAATTTTGTTGTAGGACGATTTCAGAAGATACGCAACAAGTTCTTAGAGACAGCATCCAAAGAAGCCGGAGGAGGTAAATAATTTACTATTACCAAAAGTCATGAATGTAAATTGTGGCACATAAAGAACATGGCAACATCAAAGACTGAAAACATCAAAGAGCCAGAGCCATCCATTACCCCGGGCGTGCTGCATCTAACAGAAGACAAACAAAGATAGCATAGTGTTGCTGGAACTTTCTGAACTGGTACCACAATGACATTATGCAAAGGGCATGACACTTGCATACTGATTCTGTCTTGTTTAGTAAGTTCCTCAAAGATGAAAACAATGTTTTATTTTGTTTATTAGAACAAAACAGTCTTTTATTCAATGCATCATAATGAATAAATGTGCTCTGCCATTATGTTTTTGTTTTTGGCTGTCTAATGATCTGAAGGAAAGCTAAATGTATCAGGGTCCCCGGGTCGTTGACCCAGAGTTTAGATTTTTTTGGGGTTTATGTGAGTTCCTAAGATGGTTAATGCTGTTTTGTGCTTCCATTTGTTCATGAGTTTTATGGTTATTTTGTTGCTGGTATTGGCTTCCTATGGTTTAATTATTTGTGCCTTTAATTTTAGTTTAGCTAATAATAATCTTGGTTTTATTAGTTCCTTTTTTTTTCAGTCTTGTCTCCATGTCTTTCTGTGTGACATTTATATGTTTGAGTACTTGTCTCTTTGTTAAGTACTTTGTTTGTTTTACTTTGGTAATACCTGTCCTGTTTGTTTAGTGTGTTTTACTTTCCCCAGTCTCATTTTTCCTCTTATGTGTGTTTATATCCCCTTTGGCTGGTGTTGCATCTGTGCTGTGTTCCCTAGTGTTACTGCATTCTTTCATGGATTATTATTCACCTTCAATAAAAGGTTCTTTTAAGTTTAAAGCCTGCCTATGTATCTGCACTGTGGTCCTAGCTCTTCCTTACCTAGAATAAAATGATACTAAAACAATATTGTTTCCTCAATATAATCAAAAAATATCCTTGGACTCCATCTGACTTTTTTATCTGCTGCTTCTTTATCTTTTAAAAGAAATTTAATTAAGTGTGAATTTGTTGATTGCAGCATGACTGCACACCTTTAAAATGTGTTTAGTAAAGTATGGCTTGCATTTAATAAGATGATATTTTACCATATTTTTCAAAAAAAGAATCTTTAGCCTCTTCTTGCATGTGGCAGTGATAACTGAGTGTTCATTCCAAGGGCTGAATTGCCCTCAACAAACCAAATTGTTTCAGAAGTTTTAGATATGAATGCCACCATTGTGCTGCGGGTTATTATCACCCTGACCCTGAAGGCACAAACATCAAGTAGCTCCATCAGCTATGCACAAAGGTATGTCAGGCTGGCATGCACATACCTGCACACCTGTTGGCTCAAAGTTCAATACTGGACTACAGTTTCGCTGATTTATTCTGGCCAATCAGTGGACATGTGAATAAACACAATATAGATGCACACAATAACTTATATCTCTATCTGTGGCCCTCTACCTATCATTCTCAAAATGACAAAAAACACATTATTAGTTTTAGCTGCCTTCACCACTCGGGAGATTGTATTGTTGCTTGCTTCTTAATAGAAGCCATATGGACAAGAGTGCTTGGGGCTGGGAACTCTTGGCCAGACACAGCTGTCCCCTGGCAGCATCCCCTGGCAGGCTGGTAGGCCACCATCATTAAAAGACCTAGTGGATGTAAGGGGAGGATCTCTCCAACCCTGGGGTGAGCAGTCTGTAATGTTCATGACCTGATAAAAATATCAAATTGAGGCAAGAAGAGAAAGCAGATAGAGACACAGAAATATCCTATTATCACAGGAGGAGAAAAGTGCAAAATGTCAGCCTTTGTATATGTTCGCACACACAGACATGCACACAGACGAGCGTGATTTTAGCTATTTAAGCTAACCCTTATGTTTCAGCCTTAAACTAAACTGGTCTTCAAATGAGTAATACAAGTTGAATGATTTGATTTCAAAGCAGGAAAATAAACACTTCCATTAGCTATAAATGTGCACTGGTGAATTTGATTGCTCTCAGTATTCAGCTGGTGGTCCAAGCATATTTTGTTTTTCTAACATGAAGGCTATTAGTAGAAAAAGATACCAGAGCCTACATTGCATTGACACTCACATTAGTTCCACATTTTTGGTCCTGACTACAACACAGGCATGAATTACTGAGGATCTTTTTAATGGAATCCTTATTCTAGTCAGCTATGAATCCCCATAATGATTATTTGGACCATTATCTTCATTTCAGTCCTCATTCAGGCTATAATGGTGGATGCACTGGTAATACTATTATCTCTATCAAATATGTTCTGTTTTAAACACAACGGTTTTTCTGATAATATTCACAGTTTTGCCTCCTAATTTGAATGCTAACCTGAATCAGATATGAACAAACCAACAACCAACTAACCAGCCAGGGCGTGACTGTTGGGGAAGGTTTTTGCTATTTGTTAAGTTGTTTACATTGATTAGTAATAGGGGTGTCATGTTTCCTAACATGCACAATGTGATGTTTGGTCAGCTTTACTCTTACAGAGATTATTTTGGATATCAGTTAAGTAATGATTACTTGACTGGTGACATATTTTGGTTCATTTCTCTGCAACACCCCGGTCAGAGGAGAGCAACACCCCATTCCAGCAACTGTTGGACTGGGCAGATGAAAAAGCATCCCAGTATAGATTATACTCAAGTTATGCACTTGATATTTGACCTCATACTGCCAGAGTCAAAGGCAGATGGGCATCGCTTTACCATTAACTTTTGATTCAGCTTTAACCAGACTTTTTTTTTATTAATCTTTAAATTAAATTCAAGAATAATAAGCTTCATGCTATTCAACCATTCATTTCACAATATGCATGCAGCACAACCACTCAGCAGAACACAATGTGAGATAAGCCTAACAAAAGAAACATAATAACAGTGCGAGGAAGCCTTCACTGTTTACTTTATGAAGAAATTGATATGTTTTATTTGGCAACTAAAACACTAAAAAGTTGTACAACTAGTATTTCAAAAAGCTGCAACCTTTACAGAAAGTTACCACCTAAAAAATAAATAAATAAATGCATTGAAAATATACAGATGATGATCATGATTTTGCTCTACCTGTCTTTTATTGTTGAATATATGCTGACAGTCTCATGCACCTTGCAGAACTCTACAGGAATCCTCTTCCACTCCCTCCTGGTTAAAGAATTGTCAACTGTTATTCTTTCTATAGTTTCTATAGTTATATACATATAATATATAATATATTTGCATTAGTTGATAGTGAAGAGCTGATTTTTTTTTCTACTTTTTAGATCTGTTTAGTAAAGCTAGCAATACTAAACTATGAAAACACTTAATTATACATAAACTGTGTGTTATTGGCGTAGTTTACTTAAAATAGGAAAAGGAAAAGTAATTACTCTGCAGAAATGTTCCCCAGCAGTGTTTTTTATGAGTCTGCACATGTTCAAGGTTGAGCTGATTTGAAATTTTACAGTTTGCTTATTGTACTGTAATGTGTCATATTGTATAAAATCATATGTTTCTGATGTGTCTGTTGTGTGGGGACCAAAACAAACAAACAAAAAAGTCACAGCTGAATTTTAAGGCATGAGCGCTGTGTGACAGTGTTAACAAGATCTGCAGGAGGATTAAAAAATCTTAATGTACAATGAAGGTACCGTATTAGGAAAACAGCACGTTAAACTTCATTTATTCCATTAAGTGGTTTCTCACAGATCTAATCTGAAAATGCTGATGCTGGTAATAAGTGATGTGCCTTCTCCATCATAGCTTTTATTGCTAATGTGCTAAATGCTTATCCATAATGTGCTTGTGCAAATAACCAGAAAAAGCTGTAGGCCTCTCAGCATGACAAGCTGAATCCTTTGTTAATGGGAAACGGACACACCCAAGAAAAAAACAAATTATAAATTCCGATGGCTTGGAGTCATGCTAGGTTCCAAAGATAATAGTCAAGTATGAACACAATGGACACAAACCGGCAATGGGAGATCTTTTACAAGACTTAATGCTGTTTAAAATGTACAAAAGAGAGCTCATGTTTATTTTTGTATGTTTTAATTGACATCTATATTTAGATTTCACTGGACAAGCACTGCCTACCTCGCTTGCCCTGATGGAACACCACAGCTCCAAATTATTTTAAAAATGTTAAGGACAGAAACAGAACTACAGTATAACATTGGAATATTTAAAACAGGAATGTTATGGATTTCATGTATTGCATATTATACAACAATTACTGTCTGCTGATGTATCTGAGGATATTTTTCATGTTGCAAGTAGCATTGGAGAACAATTTTACTGTGCAGATGTAGAGACCAAAATATCTTCGGGTTAAAAATCTACACAGCAGCAGGTCAATACAACAAAGCAACAACAAAGATAACAAACCTTGAGATGGGACATTTCTACCCACAGCTGTTTTGATAACCAGATAAAGAACATAGTTACATTACTATGAAAATACAACACCAAAGGAAAACCAATGAAAATGCAAAGTCAGACTGGGTAAATAAAATTAGAATCGTAAAATGAATGGGAATTGAAACTTTACTCGCATTGCCACCACCACCACCACACACAATATTACTTTTGCAGGCAAAGAGATAAACGTGTTCAATTTTGCATTAAAACCTCTCTTAATAAACTTTCATATGTTTTAGCTGCACCGTAAAAACATGTAGACAATAAATCTGAGATTAAGCTGTAAGGTGGCATTGTTTTCCAACAGGCGTTGTTGGGGAGACAATAGTGGTGAGTCAGAAATGGTAGGAGAGAAGTAAAGAAGTGGAGGGTAGCATTGAAATTTTACAATCATTCATAATTACAGGCAGATTTAATCCCTCCACCAACACAGCCACAGAAGCATTCACAGATTCGCTTAAGGTCTGATTCTACCAGGTGCTGTAAATCCCTCAGTTTCTTCAGCACCAGTTAGAGGTGATCCAGCCCTCATGTAGGCTGGCAGTTGACATTATTACTGCAGAATGGCCACAAGTGTCCCAAAGTTACATATGCGCCTATGTTTGTAAATGCGATTTTGAATAAAAACATTTTCATATAATTAAGCAGACTAAACTGTGCAATTGCTGCACTGGAGCATTGTTTGACTTGATAATCATTAATAGTTTTTGAGCTCTGAATCCATCTGTTATGGCCAAACAGGAAGCGTGTTAAATAATATGTATTTGTATATGGCTGGGATTGATTAGGAGAAAAGGTTCTGTTTGTTTATGAACTTTACAAATTAATTATGAATATTGTCTTCGCCTTCAAGATGGCAGTACTCCATTGTTGCTCTTTTATTTCTATCTGCTAATCTCTTGAGCCTTTTTGTTTCACTGAGGAAAGAATAAATAGGGCTTTGCCATAATTATAGCTCCAAATTAGCCAAAGTTTGGAGAGAGGCCTGTCTTGTGCTGATTCTCCATCTATTTACCGCTGTGACAGGTTGACAGGGTCAGTCATCTTTTCTTGGGCTAATTTAAAATGTGAGAATGCAACAGGTATGTGTGGGCGCTTATAGCAGATTGATGAATCTGGCTGTGAGATGATGTGTTCAATAAAATGTACAATTTTCCAGCAGTTTTAATATGGTGGAAAAATGAAACAATACACACGCACATACTTGCACATGCACACACTTGCACATGCACACATTTAATTGCAAAAACAGCAGTGAAGCATCCATCCAAATCATTCCAATCAACAGGAACAGCAAAAAAAGGACTTCCCTCACTAACAAATAAACAAGATTGCTCTCTTGTCCCTTCTTTCGCTCATTATTTGTGTGTCGATACTGGTGCGTGTGTGTGTGTTTTCCTGCTTGTGTACAAATGTTGCAAAACCCTAACAATCAATCTTTCATTCAGGAAACATAGTGATAAATTCAGTTAGTTTTAATAACATTACAGTGCTGTTAGCTGATAATACCATCGAAGAAACTACCTGTCTGAGGCTTACATGTTTATGTCAATATCTTATAAAATCACACCTCCATATATTCTATGGAAACCAAAAGACAAAGTCGTGGCACAGTGTTACGTTGGTAAATGTTACGGAGCTGAGTGTTGCCTGTCTGACTGACGGGGCAGCTGAATGACATTCTGTCAGTTTGAGCGATTGACTGGCTGACTGCACCAGTAAAGAGCGAGCACACACGACCGACAGTTTAATTGACTGATATGCTGACTTGACTGACCGACTAACCGGTCGCTGACACAGAGCTGATTGGCAGATGTCACCTCAGTCGGTGGGTGGCCCCAGCAAGTGGTCGGGAAATTGATGTTAATGCGTAGGTAGAAGGCTAATGCGGTGCTGCAAATGCTGCTGAACACAGCAGGAAAGAAAAAGACGAGGAGGTGGAGAGTTAGAGAGCACCATGCTTTCCACTGAGACAAAAAGAATTCCTGAATTTTGTGTGTTTTTGTCTGGGACCCAGGCATCCTGGGCAGGCAGACAGCTATAATAACCTCTGGCTGTCAGCATGACACTGCGAGCTGTAGAGGTATGCCAGCAGGCACAAGTGAACTGTTTGTGTGGGGGTGAATGAGCACCCACACACAGTCCACTATACTTATAGACTCCTGTGCAAGCTTTGAGACTATAAGAGCATTTCCGTGAACCTAATTTGTAGATCTTTAACAGAGCACACCTTTCTGAGTGGCTCCATCTGAACGATCACAGCTTCAGCACTCACAGTAGACCCAGCGGCACTGTGTGCCAGATACTGGGGTATGTGTGACAGAAGCAAACTGGGCTCAGCTGGCCCTAACTGGCAGTTTGATGGCCAGACCATCCAAACAGAAAAAAAATTGCAGCAGTTTGGCATGTGTAAAAATAGCGTCTTTTCGCTTCCTGTGATACCTCTGGCAGTTTGTGCCCAGCCAGTTAAATCTCTGCAAGCTCACCTCAGGTGTACTGGGAATTAAAATGATATTCTGTTTTACTGGTGAGCAGTGGTGGCGTGAAGTGTCAGAGAAGTTCATCTTAGGAAAATTGGAGGAAGAATACATGTCAAACTTTTTACCCAGTGTTGGCATATGTGAAGACAATCAGGGTTATTTTGTTGAGGTTGGCACATTTTCAAACGTGAAATGGAGGTTCAAACTGGAAGTATCGCATAAAAAGAAGAGATGAACGTGACAGTACTCAAGACAGAAGAACTATTTCAGTTAATCTTTAGCAATTTAATTAATTGCTTTGCATTTCGACACGGGTTGCATCAAATTAATATTGCATCACATTACAAAGTAGTGTACTGCATTTCATTCAGTTGTCCTGCAAGCGCAGCACAGACTGAAAACTCATTAGTGTTCATGAGTTAATGAAAACGATTTTTATTATTTTATTTTATTTTAAAATGCATGATCAATTCCAAAATAAAAAAGAAACAACCAACTGCCCAGTCTCTTTCTGGGAGAGTACCACAGGCACTGCTGACAGGAGCTGAAGGCAGATATGATTAATGATTATCTGCAGTTTTAAGGGATGGATTCTCCTTTGGGAACTGATTAGACTGAAATGAGGACTTTTTGGATGGAATTAACATTATGTCAGGAGGTGGAGTGTGACAAGTCGCTCTTAAGAAATCTGACTCATCATTCCGGATGACATATGGACACTGATACTAAATTACAGGATATCATCTGTATGAGTCATGGACGTTCTGTTGAGCCAAAAGAGAAAGTGGAAAGCCATCTGGGGAGCAGGAGAATTGAAGGGAAATAGTAAAAAAAATGAAACACTTATAATTGGGGGTGGGAGTCATAACTCAAAAAAACTATACTGCGACCACAGTAATATTATCAAAAGAAATATTCATTATTTCATTATTTTAAGTCAAATCAATTGCCAAATTGAGCCAAATCACAACAACAGTCACCCTCAAGGCGCTTTATAATGTCAGGTAAAGACCCTACAGACATAGAGAGCAAACTCCAACACCCCAATAATGCGGTGGTTAACAAATTTGCTTGGCAACTTGCTTGGTTAACAAATTTGCTTGGCACTGAAAGCTCAATGGTTTGGTTCCAGCTGTAGACACAAATCCCCTCTGTGTGTCAGGAAGGGCATCTGGTGAAAAACTCTGCCAAATCAACTGCGGTGACCCCTTCTAGCAAAGTGGCAGCTGAAAGTAGCTCTGTCTATAAACTCTGCATATGCAAATGCTAGTAGATTAGTAGTTTCTAAAATATTCAGAGCAGACTGTCTGGTGCCAAGAACCATGCCATGTTCAAAGTCACTCAAATTACCATTCAAACATCAGGTTTGAACTTCAGTAGTTAAAAGGTGTACATGAAGGAAATGGGTTAAAAAAACAACAACTACTTTCTCCACAGTTTTTTCAAATTAAGATGAAACTATTCGGTGTTTTAGTAATAGCCTGCAGATGAAAGAGTACTCTGTGAAGTGGTTTGAGACAAACCAGAGACAAACAAACATTGGCCTTTTGCTGTTAACTAAGAAAGTAAGAAAGAAAAAAGAAAATATCTACTGTTGTCTTGCACTTTTTCTCTGTAGTATAGTCAAGTAAATGTAGCTTTCCTCTTCGAGAAACCATTTTTGGCCACCTTCAAAAATTTAGCCAGATAATATTAGTATTTAAACCCGTGGATGCAAATTCCAGGCACTGTAGCCCTGCCACACTCTTATACGTATATAAACATCCAATAAACAACAGCAAAGAGGGATTAAGATCATCTGAGATTCTTTGCAATGGCACAAGAAATGCAGCAGAGAGACAAAATTTACCTTTGCTATATATCCATTTAACTTCAACTAGCAATTTGTTGCCGGTCTGTTTCATTGTGAAAACTTAATGAAAACCATCCATCTCCTTAGAAGCATTTGCCTGATCACCGTTGCAGTCTATAGATCTTTGTAACAGCTAATTTTATAGGTTCCCTGCAAAAAAAAAAGGAAAAAAAAAGTGGTAACGCGCAGACTTGAAAAAGACGTGACAATTTTTTATCCAGGAAAAATATTATATGAACTGAAAAAAGGAGTTTAGGGAAAGCATTCAGCAAAAACTCATGTGCGTTTATAAAGTTATTGTCACGGAGGAGTTTTTCTTCACATGCTTTAGGCTGCCTCCATATGGTACTGGAGTGTCTTTCACATTTCATACTCCACACATCTTCCTTGGTCTTACTGTAATGGCTCTCTGGGAGCAAATCTGTGCTGATGATAATCTTACCAGATGGCATTAGCAGTAAAAGAGTGGCGGCAGTTTCTCGCCTTGATTTAAGTATCACTTTCTCAATAGGGAGAAAGTAGCTTTGAACTGGAGGATCCTGGCAAAAATGTCCAGCATAAGTCGGAGCCTCAGCCTGAGCCATTTCTTCCTGTTGTGTTGCGCATTTTCAAGAGAAACAAATGCTCATCTACCATTTAAACTTCCTTGTTCAGACTAGAGACTAATGGTGAGAAAAAGGACATCAGTGTTTTATTCTTGAATACTAATTTCACACGAGATGCCTGTTCTCTTGTTTAGAAAAAGAGATAGGTCAAAAAGACTTGCCCAAAGATGGAAGCATCGATATGTCTCTGGGATAAAAACCATCAGTGAGCAAATTATTCACAAGGGCATCTCTTCATAAGTAATCCCATCACATTTCCATACCGAAAAACCACACAGAATACTCTATCAGGAAAATGAAAACTGGCACAAAAGAAATTAAGATAAGAATCATGCACTTAGCAGCAGGGTCTAAATTTAATTGACAACAATTTGCTAGTCAAAAAGAAATTTATAAGCCAACACTTGATTTCAATTATTCTTTCGTCTCGAAATGTGGCGCACTTAAATTGAAAGTGTTCCTACCCTTCTTCAAGAACTGCACAGCCTAAAGGGATTTGTCAAGTCTCTATGAAAAATTATCCTTAAAAATATCAAGAGGTCAGACGCTAACACTCTGGCACAACATTATTCCTGTACAAGAATAGCGATAACTTAGTTTGTTGCCATGGAAATACAGCATGCCATGGCAACTCGTATTGCTTGGAATGACAATTAGATATATTTTGGCTACAGCCTCTGACAGTGGACAAAAAAAGCACATTTGTGTAGCCTGGCACAAAGCAAAAAGGATTAAATACAGCTTTTAATTTCTGACAATCACAGCAAAGACTGTTTTTCTACATAACAAAGGCAAATAAGACAGAGTTATTGACACATTCACTGTGTCCCTCCCTGAAGAAAAGTTTAAGTCTTTTACCACACACCATACACACACACACACACACACACACACACTCTGAACCCCCCTTTCCTTATAGAAATCACTCATTAGAAGAGAAGAAAAAACAAGCACAGTTCCATCTGTCTCTTAGTCAACTAGTTTAATGAGCTTTTGTATGCTTCAACAATTGTAAGGCAGGGTAATATAATGAATTTATTGCAACATCATCCCCAGAGGACAATCTACTTCCATATCCTTGCAAAGAAACATGTGTCAACTTATTTGTGTTTAATATGATGTGTTGGTAAGTTTCTTGGTATATTAGACAGAAGATGCATTTGAGACCCAATATGAAATCTTCCATCACAGGCAGTTCTTTTTCTTTTTTGGAGTCTAGCCAGTGCCGCTAGTCCACTATTCATAAATTGGAGTTGGCAATTACTTACAGGGATCACATTGCTCCTATAACAATATCTGCACAGCACATGAGCCCTTGAGGTCTAAAATTGGCATCAATGCTTTGTTGCTGGGTTTATCTTAAGGGAAAACTTCACGAGTTGAAAAATGAAACCAATTCAAGTAGCACAAAGTCCAGTTCCTCTCGATACTATCTAAGAAAAGTCTGTAAAATCCCATGTTAAACTGTCGGACTCTACAGAATTAATGAACATGTTTCATTTTTGTGTTTGTGCCAGTTCCATGTCAAAAACATTAACAACATGCATCCTGTTAAAGCCTGCGTTAATCCAGGATGCAGGGCTAACACAGAGAGACAGACAACCATTCACACTCCGATTTACACCTACACTTTCTAAAGTCTAAAAATAACAGGACCACTGGAAGCACTTCCTAACTATGAGAAGACAATTTTGAAGGTTTTATTTTTCTTTCTTTTATTTTATAATAGATTCTTCAGTATACAAAAGGACTAAGGATGCCGCTGAACGTCATTCTCCGCCTCGTCATCTCCAGCTACGCTGCTATTTGCAGTACCTGCCAGAGCTGTCGTTAACAAAATCAAAATCCAAGGCGGTCAGGACTGCCAGCAAGCTGTAAGCAAAGGCAATAAACCCACAAATTCAAGTTCATTTAAAAATCAATCAGGTCATCACCTCAGCAACTTTCTCACAACGCTCCATCTCACTCTCTCTCGCTTCACCACATCGCTGGCTCACCCCAAATGAGCGGATTCGCTGAGCCGGGGGAGCGTAGAAGTGAAATAGGGAGGTGAGAAATGCATGAAATAAGTAAACGTATGAAAAAATTTCAGGTGTTTATGTTTCAGCGAGCAAAGGAGATGGCACTGAGACGTGAGTGTTATTTCCTTCTGTTGGTT
Organism: Oreochromis niloticus; assembly: GCF_001858045.2. Lineage (NCBI taxonomy): Eukaryota > Metazoa > Chordata > Actinopteri > Cichliformes > Cichlidae > Oreochromis > Oreochromis niloticus. Next base: position 9,427,435 of record NC_031979.2, read on the forward strand.
GAAATGATATGAAATACAGTCTATTTCACAGGCCACTGGGTGGAGTGGAGCCAAAAGCAGCACATGCTCACTCTCAATTAAACACTTCACTTTGCAATAGAACGGCAGGTGATGAACCCACGCTCAATGTCACCACACTGTGTAATGGTCGCAGTTATCAGGAGTTCATTCTGGGGGTGCTGCTTATGTTTGTTGATGATGGAATTCATTTTCAGCATACGTATGGTGGGCTAAAGCTACGGTCGATAGTTGTGTACGAGAACAATGTGTGTGCTGTTGCGTGTATATGTAAATGTGAGCTACCGCAGATGCTTGCTTGTATTCTGCTGACTGTACATTGGACAAGCAAAATCTTCAAGCAAAGGTAAAAATCTGCTGCTGAAGCAACCAGCAAAGTAGTATCAGAGTTTTGTTATCAGCTTCACACAGCTCTGAACTTTATCTCATACCATATACTCTGATTTGTGCTGAATAGTTTTATTTGAATTGAATATGCTTTGAGTCTCGCTCTGTGTGAGCAACACTTTATCAGTCATTACACTGAATAAATACAGAGGAAACTAAGAAGTAAGAAATTATTCATATAATCAACACCCAAAATAACACATAATTTGATTATGTTGACACTTGAATGCATAATTTCTGCAGTGTAAGTCATCCATTAAGTTTGATCTCCATTGACAGAAACTACAATTTTTGTTCAGGCTTTTAATGGAACTATACCTTTGTTTTAAATGAGTCAGCCGTGAGCTAATAATCACTATTCTGTGGATTAAAGATGTTCTCTCTCATCTACCATTCAATGTCATTCAGTGGGACACTGCCTGAGACTTCCTCACAGGTACTCATTGTTTGTCCTGTATTATATTCCTAGCCTGAATCAAACAGTCCTGTGATGGCTCCAACAGTGAATGAAAACATCCTGTCAGCACTGAGCAGCTCCCTCTGCTGATACTGAAGTCATGGTTGATGCATTGCTATATTGATTAAGTACTGTAACAGCCCACTAGGCAAGTAGGGCCCCTACAGGGACCTGCCAATCAGCATCGTTCTTTTAGTGTGAGAAGTGGAAACATTCCCTATCAGGCACACAGGATGGAAATGAACTGTGGAAGTGCACTGCTGACTCTCTTGTTTGGTAAAATATGAATTTTACTTTAAATGAAATTGGGGACTCAGTGAAGTAATTCATTGGTTTGCAAATGACTTTCAGTGCATGTCTGGATAGATATCCTTGTGTACACACATGCACAGTCAAAATAAGTCATCATTACATACAAAGACACATGCGAACAATCTTAAGGTCTGAAGAGAGAAAGGACCGTCCTTTCATCTCTGCTTATCCAATTCAGGGTCGTGGGGCAGCTGTAGTCTATCCCAGCTACCATAGGTCGAGAGGTAAGGTACACCCTGGACAATTTGCTAGTCTTTTGCAAGGCTAACACAGAAAGACAGATAACCATTCATAGCTTTGGGTAATTTAAAATCTCCAATTAACCTAGTACCAGGAACTGAATGTGTTTGGACTGTTGGATGAAGCCAGAGTGCCCAGAGAGAACCCACGCAGACATGAGAACATGCAAACTTTACACAGAAAGGTCTTGGCCAGATGGATGATTTGAACCCAGGATCTTCTTGCTTTGAAAAGTCATAAGTCATATATCTGCTGAGATCAGAATAAAAATGTTTATTGCCATTGTAGCAATGAAACATAGAACAATTAAAGTGAGGTAAGTGAGGTGCAGATCAGACACAGTCACTCACTGTACTTATATATATATATAAAACACCCAGCGCGCCCCTGCGGGCGGTTTATCCTTCAAGCTCGGGTCCTCTACCAGAGGCCTGGGAGCTTGAGGGTCCTGCGCAGTATCTTAGCTGTTCCCAGGACTGCGCTCTTCTGGACAGAGATCTCCGATGTTGTTCCCGGGATCTGCTGGAGCCACTCGCCTAGCTTGGGAGTCACCGCACCTAGTGCTCCGATTACCACGGGGACCACCGTCACCTTCACCCTCCACATCCTCTCGAGCTCTTCTCTGAGCCCTTGGTATTTCTCCAGCTTCTCGTGTTCCTTCTTCCTGATATTGCTGTCATTCGGAACCGCTACATCGATCACTACAGCCGTCTTCTTCTGTTTGTCTACCACCACTATGTCCGGTTGGTTAGCCACCACCATTTTGTCCGTCTGCATCTGGAAGTCCCACAGGATCTTAGCTCGGTCATTCTCCACCACCCTTGGGGGCATCTCCCATTTTGACCTCGGGACTTCCAGGTTATACTCGGCACAGATGTTCCTGTACACTATGCCGGCCACTTGGTTATGGCGCTCCATGTATGCCTTGCCTGCTAGCATTTTGCACCCTGCTGTTATGTGCTGGATTGTCTCTGGGGCATCTTTACACAGCCTGCACCTGGGGTCTTGCCTGGTGTGATAGACCCCAGCCTCTATGGATCTTGTACTCAGAGCTTGTTCTTGTGCTGCCATGATTAGTGCCTCTGTGCTGTCTTTCAGTCCAGCTTTGTCCAGCCACTGGTAGGATTTCTGTATATCAGCCACCTCCTCTATCTGCCGGTGGTACATACCGTGCAGGGGCCTGTCCTTCCATGATGGTTCCTCGCCTTCCTCCTCTTTCTTGGGTTTCTGCTGCCTGAGGTATTCACTGAGCACGCTGTCAGTTGGGGCCATCTTCGTGATGTATTCGTGGATGTTTCTTGTCTCATCCTGGACTGTGGTGCTGACACTCACCAGTCCCCGGCCCCCTTCCTTCCGCTTAGCGTACAACCTCAGGGTGCTAGACTTGGGGTGAAACCCTCCATGCATGGTAAGGAGCTTTCTTGTCTTGATGTCAGTGGCTTCTATCTCCTCCTTTGGCCAGCCTATTACCCCAGCAGGGTACCTGATCACGGGCAGGGCGTAGGTGTTGATGGCCCGGATCTTGTTCTTACCGTTCAGCTGACTCCTCAGGACTTGCCTGACCCTCTGCAGGTACTTGGTGGTTGCAGCTTTCCTAGCGGCCTCTTCATCGTTCCCATTCGCCTGTGGGATCCCCAGGTACTTGTAACTGTCCTCTATGTCTGCAATGTTGCCTTCTGGTAGTTCAATCCCCTCAGTTCTGACTACCTTCCCTCTCTTTGTTACCATCCGACTACACTTTTCCAGCCCGAATGACATTCCAATGTCATTGCTGTATAGCCTGGTAGTGTGTATCAGTGAATCGATGTCTCGTTCACTCTTGGCATACAGCTTGATGTCATCCATGTACAGGAGGTGGCTGACAACCGCTCCGTTCCGTAGTCGGTATCCGTAGCCAGTCTTGTTAATGATCTCACTGAGGGGGTTCAGGCCTATGCAGAACAGCAGTGGGGACAGAGCATCTCCTTGGTAGATCCCGCACTTGATGGTGACTTGTGCTATGGGCTTGGAGTTGGCCTCTAGTGTTGTGTGCCACATTCCCATTGAGTTCCTGATGAAGGCTCTTAGGGTCCTGTTGATCTTGTACAATTCTAGGCATTCCAGTATCCAGCTGTGGGGCATTGAGTCATAGGCCTTCTTGTAATCAATCCAGGCTGTGCACAGGTTGGTCAGTCTGGTCTTGCAGTCTCGGCTGACTGTTCTGTCTACCAGTAGCTGGTGTTTTGCGCCTCTGGTATTCTTGCCAATCCCTTTCTGTGCCCCGCTCATGTATTGACCCATGTGCCTGTTCATCTTAGCCGATATGATGCCTGACAGGAGCTTCCATGTAGTACTGAGGCAGGTTATTGGTCGGTAGTTGGATGGGACCGGTCCCTTCTTGGGGTCCTTGGGGATCAGGACCGTCCGACCTTCGGTTAGCCATTCCGGGTGTCTCTCGTTAACTAGCAGCTGGTTCATTTGTGCTGCCAGACGCTCGTGGAGTGCAGTCAGCTTCTTCAGCCAGTAGGCGTGAACCATGTCGGGCCCTGGTGCTGTCCAACTCTTCATACTGGAGACCCTTTCTTGGATGTCTGCCACTGTGATGGTTACTGGACCCTGTTCAGGGAGGTCGCTGTGGTCTGCCCTCAGATCCACTAGCCACTGAGCATTGCCGTTATGGGTTGCGTCCTTCTCCCATATGCTCTTCCAGTATTGCTCCGTCTCCAGCCTTGGTGGTGCTGTTCTGTTATTGTTCCCTTGCCATATATATATATATATATATATATATATATATATATATACATATATATATATATATATATATATATATATGTATATATATATATACATGTATATACATATATGATGTTCCACATAAGTCAGGCTTCTGTTGACCTGAAAGCAAGTCCTGTGTCTAACCTTTTAATGTGGTTCCTGACAATTCATTTAGCATTTCTTTTAGATTTTAACTTTAGCCAATTAGATGAATCCTGATATGGACAGAATCAAGCATTGCTATAACTGACTTTTTCAGCTAGCTTAACCCAGTTTTGGTTTTGTTTGTGTTTGCTAGCTTGATGGCTAGGCTAATTATTTGACTGACTTTTTTAGAAAGCAATCACTTACGTTCCTGCCTGGGTGGACAAGCTGTCTCTGTATCAGTCAAAAAAAATTGCAGAACTGAACAAAGGATCTAAACCCTCTACCAGATTAAAGAAGAAGAACACCTCCTTCACTCCCTAGTAACGTTTAGCCCTGCTAATTGCTATGCAACCAGAAAAGAGCTTGATTCTACCAGAACAATGACTAGCCCAATCCTGGTTTCAGATCCCTGGACGGCTTTAGATGCCAAACCAAAGACTCCAGTGGAGTCTACTCTCAGTAAACAGACCTCTGGACCACAGCACCAAAGAGCAAGCACTGGAAAAACGGTCCTAATTTCCTAATTCCATTCTAATCTCCCAGGATGCTTAGGCTGCCCAAAAATTTAGCTTCCTGGATGAACAGGACTCTCCTCCTCTAAGGAATTTAACTGGCTGTCACCCTGACTCCACAAAAAAACAAAAAAACAAAGAACAGAAAAAAAACCCTCCTCCAGCTACCTGCACCACCTCACATCTGTTCCATGACACGGCAGCCAATCGCACCTTGGTTCTCATGCCATCTTTTACAGCTGTAATTAAAAGTGAAAATATACAGTTTTCCTGCCGATTGAGTTCTGGAATTAGCAAGCTGAATCAAAGAGATTATATGGGAATATCCACGTGGGGACAAATGATATCTGATATCAACAGTCTGAACTGCTTTAACAAGACTTTCTCCATCTGTTTAAAGTTCTGGAGTCTCTGAACGGCCATGCTTTCATCTCAGGTCAATTTTCCTACTCTCAGTCGCAGTATGGATCGCTTCAGTTGCCTGCTGAGCTTACATACCTGCTATGATAAGTCTGTAGTGAGAGTGAGGTGACTTTTATAGATAACTTTAACTTGTTTTGGGAGCACAGAGGAAAACAGGAACATACTGGAGGTTTATCTTCATCACGGAAACCAGGCTGACAAAGAGCAAGAAAATGGTACATAGCCTTCCCACAGAGGTATCATTAAGTACAGCAACATTAAAAACTGCTGTTATTTATATTAAACTGTTATTATTTTTATGAACAGACCTAAATAATTTCCTCTAAATCATCAGCATGTCTATTAGACAGTGTTTCTCTAATATTGTTGAAAGAAGCTTTACTTTTTTATTAATGCTAAAGAATTTAAATAAATGAATTTTATGATGAATGTACCACAGGCTTTCAAGGTGGCTATAATTAAACCGCTACTTAAAAAGCCTTTACTTCATCCAGCTGTCTTAGCTAATTATAGACCAATCTCCAACCTTTCTCTTTTTTTCACAAATTCTTGAAAGAGGAGTTGTAAAAGAGCTAACTGATCATTTCCAGAGGAATGGTTTATTTGAAGAGTTTCAGAGTGGATTATAACACAGAAACAACATTACTGAGGGTAAGGATGACCTCCTTATGGTTTCTGACGGTGGGACTCATTTCTATGCTTGTCCTGCTAGACCTCAGTGCAGCATTTGATACCACTGACCATTTTGCTGTGGAGATTAGATCCTACAATTGGTATGAAAGGTACTATGCTGCCATAGTTTGAACCAAATCTTTCTAACAGACTCTTACTTGTGCATATAAATTGGGAGTTTTCTTTACACATAAAAGTAATCAGAACTCCACAGGATTCTGTGTGGGGACCAATGCTTTTTACATTTTTACATTATACATGCTTCCCATTATACTGCATACATACTCACTGCTATGCAAATGATACCCAGTTATATTTATCTATGAAGCCAGCTGACACAAATCAGTTACTCGTGAAGACCTGAAAGTCCTGTAATTTTCTTCTTCTAAATTTAGACAAAACTGAAGTTATTATATCGGACCCTAAAAATATGACCTCTAACCAATTTGGGATTACCTTGGCCTCTAGTAACACAATGAGAAATCTGATATGTCCTGCATTATTCACATTAAACAGACCGTGTGGGACTGCTTTCTTTTATCTGCAAATTATCTTTAAAATGAGAAACATCCTGTCTCAAAGTGATCCTAGTTGATTCAGATAATGAGAGAAACCACATATTTCCCATATTAGCTTCTCCTCACTGGCTTTCTGTTAAAACCACAATTTAGTATAAAATCCTCACATGCAAAGCATGAAATGCTTAGGCTCCATCATATCTTAAAGACCTCATAATATCCCAACAAAGCACTTTGCTCCCAGACTGCTGGCTTACTTGTGTTTCCTAGAGTTTCTAAAAGTAGAATAGGAGGCAGAGCCTTCAGCTTCTAGGAGACTTTTCTGTGGAACGGCTCCAAGTTTCGATTTTGGGAGACAGACTCCCTCTCTACTCTTTTAAGTTTAGACTTAAAACTTTCCTTTTTAATAAAGCATATAGAAAAGGCTGAATGAGGTGACTCTGAACGCTCCTTTGGTTAAACTGTTATAGGCTCAGACTGCTGCAGGACCTCATGTGATGCACTGAGAACTTTTTCTCCATTCACCTCTTATCAGTCCCTCCACCACTCCAACAAATCATTAAATTTTTATCTTCTCTCTCCTTTGGCTGTTTTTTTGTCCCATCTTCCTACTCTTCCCTTTCCTTTTCCTCTTTTTTCTTTTCTCTTCCCTCTCACTCCCCAACAGATTGTAGCAAAAAGTACCCCTCTCTGAGCCTGGTTCTGCTGGATGTTTCTTCCTGTTAAAAGTTTTTTTTTCCTTCCCACTATCACCAAGGTTGTTTTACTGTTGGAGTTTTTCCATAATACTGTAGAGTCCTTACCTTACGGTATAAAGTGCCTTGGGGAGACTGTTGTTGTAATTTGGCATTATATAATAAACCTGGATTGAATTGAATAATTACACACACAGACAGAAATTGTCACTTTTGTAAAATTGAATTTAAAATTCTTCTCAGAGTCGGTGCAACACATCCATTAGATCACATTAGGTAAAGTACATCAATCAGAGATTGTCAGATGTTTTCTCTGCCTTCTGTGCTTAAGGTGCATTTGATTCCTTGTTTCACATAATGCATAACCAAAGAGAAACTCACAAAGCAGGGCGGGTAAAGGCACTATTTAAATAATGCAAAGCACCTCACAAAGTTAGGAGTTTTAAATTAGTATTTAATATGTGCAAGATTCAGGTCAGCTGCCCTCCTGACCTCTTAATAGAAACATAGCAAAATTGCTATAAAAAATGAGTTAATATATTCATATTCTGCTGCTACAAATTAAGAAATGGCTAAAAGATATGGAGGAATCAATCACGGGCATTGGACTGATAACTTGTTAGATCCAGTGCAGAGCAAGTTAATTTAATTGCAAAGGGAAATACCTTTTGAGCAAGAATAGCTTCGAAATTGATGGACCGTGATTTACAGTTTGATTAAGTTACAGCACAGTTTGCGTTTTGCATCATTAGAACTGACTGTGCATAAAGAAACAATGTCACATTATTTTCACACAACTCTGGAAGATTGTTCATACATGTACCTGCGATGATGATGAAGTCCAAATCAAACATGTATGTGACATACAGTGTACGCATGGCATATTTCAATACGAAATGTAGCCATAAACTATTAGCTAAGCAATGGTTCATGCTGTCATCTCGATGTAACAAAGCTTCCTTTGTTACACTGAGATGAGACTGTCATGTCTTGTCAAATCCTGCCAGTCTCCAATTTCTAAAGCTGTTGTGTGAAATGTGCATTGAATCCTGCCGTGCTCTCGCTAAACTCATAGCAGCTTAAGGAAAAAAATACCCAACGCACACACTCTGAAGTATGCCTTCAAACTCTGCATATTGCAGCTATTTTAGATATGCCTTCAGCTGTGGTCAGGTGCACTCTGGAGTCATTTCCCCCTCCTATTTTTCTGTGGGGGCTTTAGTGAATTCCTATTTACTCTGCAGCTCCTTAGAAGCTAAAAAAACATCTTCCCAAAACCTCAATTGCCTTAAGGATCTCACACCGGGTTTCCTGTGTGTGTACCAAGTCAGAGAGGATGACTGTGTGTGAGCCTAGGGGTTTCTGTGTGTTTACGAGACTCGCTTAAGTGCTACCAGCCCACGCTAAGGTGTCTCCTTGAAGAACAACAGAGTGGCACCGTGGGCCCTCTCTGTTCCGCGATTCCATCTCTGTGTGATAACTCTCTCGCCATCTTCTTCTCTTGGCTTCCATCCTTTCAGCTCATTCATAAAACATGGCACACGTCCTCGCTCACCCGTCTCAACCAGACGGATGCGGATGCAAAATTCACGCATTTTACATTTGAGCTGGTGACTCGGAGCGAAGAGGTGCACGGTCGTTCCTCCCTGCCTCTTTCCTCCCTATTACCAAAGGTGTTCCACGCTTCAGTGTGTGCTTTCAAGCACATGGATGAATGTGTGTGCGGTAAAACAAGTGCATGGCAAAGTGGAAGTTGAGACAAGGTACGTTTTTATTAGTTTTACCACAGAGCTTGGCATTCCTTTGATTGTAAGGGTGAGTTAAAAACACAGTTTTCAACATGACGCTTTGCCTCTGGCCTAAATTTCCCAGTAACCCAACAGAATGAACGATTTCATGTTTATGCATCATGCAGGCATGGAGGGTGCCGAAGGCGTTATGAATTTTCAAGGGTCACACTGACGTCCCAGAGGAAGTAATGTGGCTCCTGTATGTAAGTGGGCTTTCGAGTGCTTGAAAGAGCACCCTTTAAAGTAATTATGTTAGCAGTAAATTTCCATCACACACAGTGGGTACGAAGAAATGTACTTCTTGGCGTATCACTATTTGACAAATATCCACGTGGACATAAAAGGTAAAGGGGTTAGAGCAGAACAGCAGGCAACAGAGCTGCTTTTGTTGCAGGAAATGGGTCAAGTGTCTCGCCTTGGGCAAGTTATGAAAGGTGGACACTGACAGTGACCCTCTGGGTCCGCCTACCAGGCAGGCTGTCACAGTGACTTTAACAATTTCTTATTTTTTACGATTTTACTGCAAAGAAAAAAAACATTTCCAACATCACACATCGAAACGCTTCACACAGCTTAACTTTGAATTCGAGTCTCAACACTTCATAACCGTTTAATACTTCCCTGCATGAGCTACGAAGGCAAAGCTTCCAGTCTATTTTACAACATACCTTCGGTTGACGATAAAAGGAAAATGACAAAACATTAGGGAAAACACGTTTCTCACCACAAGCCGCGGCGTCTTCTCTTCGTACTGCCTGATGTGAAGATGAAGACGCATAAAAACACAGCACCATTAATGTCAAAAATAATTGCCCACGCTAACTTTCATGTAGCGTCATCAGTCAAGTAGCAGCGAATAATTAATTCCATCTGTCCGCTATCGAAACTGGTTTACATATTTGATATGCGCGTTTCAGGAGTGGAGCTGAGGCCCAGGAGAGAGTCGGCCTCGACAAGCCCCGGCTCCACATGGTTGCATTTAATTAGGAGGGATGCTGGAGAGGATGTGGGGGTGGCTCTTATGTTAACTGATTTCCCTCTTTAATCAGTGTTAATCTCCAGTCATTTTCACAGCACAATGCCGGCTCATTCATGAAGTCAAATTAATAAGTGAGGAATACAGTGCTGGCTGGCTTGGCCCGACTTCGTATGATGCTGGAGTCCTATCTCTTCCTGACTCTCTTTTCTCAATTATTTTATCTGCAACTTTGGATGGGGAGTTCTGAGCAAGAAATGAGGATAGAGTGAGAGACAGAATGTGTGTGAGTGTGAAAGCGAGAGAATGGTACTGGAAATTGCATCGTTGGAGTATAATTATGTGTACCTGATGTCCTGTCTTGAAAGACTCTCATAGCAGGCTCTGTTGATGGGATTTATCATTGTTTGAAATTAAGATTGAATTTTGTGCTGGACAGACAAAATGCAAGACCAAAGTCTTCTTTTTTCTACATATTTTTGTTAAAGAATTAGTCAAACTACTGTCATTACAGCAAGCGATGATTTCATTTTATTATTGTTTCATTGCACCTTCCCTTTCAGTCCTGCAGAGGCAGGAAAGGCTGAAGTTTCTCCAATAAAACTGCAATTGGTACTTTTCAGCCTATAACAGAAGAATAGTGTCTTCAGCCTTGAGATCGTGTATAATAAAATAAACAAAACTACTGTTGCTTAAGTTCAGGGAGCAAACAAAGACCTTAGAGGAAAGTAATGTGGCCAAGAGACTGAGAGGCTCTCAGCTGGAACCAGATTTGCAGATTTGGATGTAGGAGGGAGAGACAAATGGCAGTGGAAATGTGTGGAAATCATGTGTGAAAGAGAGAGACAGAGACGGAGAAAGTAGAGGTGGCCATCTGCAGAATTGTTACAGGGAGCTCTGCCAGGTTAAATGAGGCAGAAGGTGGGGACATTTGGTGGCGGATCTTAGGTAACAGTGTGTGGGTGGGGTGGGGGTGCGGTGAGGAAATGCATATATCTACACACACACACACACAAACTCATTCATGAGTACCAGCTAATTTTCTGTGGACGGTAACCTTTCAGGCCCATAATGCAACGCTCACTTTCAGTCCTCACACCTGAACGCTTTTTTTGCTAGCCTCTAAGAGTCTCTACTCTACTCTCTACATAATGTAAGATAACAGCGTGCAAGATGGTCTCATTTTATCATTTCCAACTCCCCATTTTTATTCTTATGCTCTGCTGGATCACCTTTGCATGAGTTACAAAGTAAAATAATGACCATTTAGGTTTTATGTTTTTGCCAGGCACTTAAACCATAACTGCCTCTGTCTGCTATTCCTGCAGTCATATGTTTATGAACTTTAGTATCTTTTTATTGCCGTATCTTTGATACACATTTGCAACCATGCAAATACGCGCATATTCTCCTTTTCAACTCACAAATCACAGTAGTCTTATAGCTTGCAGTATAAAATGTGCAAAATGTTAAATGGCCATAAACGAGACTGATGGTTTGAACCCCATCTATTCCAGTCTGTTGAAGTACCCTTGGGCAAGATACTACGCCTCATGTTTCCTCTGATGCATCCATCAGATACAGTGTGTGAGTATGTGTGAATTTTAGGACTATATACGTTAACAGTTTATTTACTTTATATTACAATAAAAAATTAGAGTATAAAGTCTAGTCTAGGAGCAGCTTCACATACAGTTTGAGCAACCATGACTGCATATTTTTCTTTGTCCTTCTTTTAATGATGGCACATTAAGGTCGCAAATATCAAACATCAGTTATTGTCTTGCTGTCTGTCTGCGCCTTTGGTCCAGAGCACTATTTGTCAAACATTAGTGTAGAAACTGCATGATGCATGATAGTGATATTTTTTTTAATTGCTGGGGTATTAATTTGTCGATTAGTTTTCCATGAAGTTTATATCTACGGTGTTCAGACGATCATTCTTAATCATTCATTGCAGTCCCAGTCTTTGCTCTGATGTAATAACAGTGCATAATTAAAAAATATAATCTATAAGCAGAGAGCCACAACATGCTCTGTGCTTGTATAGTGAGAAAATACAAATTTACTATCGCACAGTCATAACTGGGCACTCATGAGCTGCAGATAAATACATAAATAAAGTAAATAAATACAAAAATGCACCAAGGTTATCTAATGTAACGCAAATTGAGACTTCTGACTTTTATGTGTGCAATATCTACACTATATGTAAAAAAAATATGAACAAACATGAAGCAATCATTTGGATAAAAATGCAACTAAAACACATGAAATCAATTTGTTATTTATTCAAATAATTAATAATTAAGGACATATATAAAATGCAGTCATTTTATACTGGTATAAACTGAATAAACTGGTGTAAAGTTTTAAATTACCATTAAAATTAACATTTTACATTTTAATTTTGAAACAAAATTACATAATAAAATTTACATGTACTTAAATTACTTAAAGTCAACCTTTTCTGCATGAATATTGTTTAGTGTGAAGGCCTAAAGGAAAAAACAAACAAACTTTCTTCTTTTTGAATGGATTTTGTTTAGCAACCTTGCTGCTGTTAAAGTAGCTGTAAGTAATGCCTAAAAAGGCCAATACATTCAAAATAAGTAATTTAACAACAAAACTCTGGTACAGCTTGCAAAAAAAGGAAAAAAAACCCCTGTAACCTTGAGTTTTGCCTAAGCAGTGAAGTAACTATTAATAGGCAAATCTTGAGTTTTTTTCTTAATACTAATCTAAGTTTGGTGCCAATTTGAAGTCAGAACTGAGCATATGTGAGGGTGAATCTGTGGCTTCTTTGCTGCTGACTCAAAGAAGCCACAGAGAACAACACCACAGACTCTCTCTGATCTCATATGGCACACTCTGAATGAATGAATAAGCATGTAATGCAATATCCACACACAGCATGCGCCTGTGTGTGTCAGCCTGTGTATGTGGTGTGTTTGCTGAAGGTCAGTTATGCTTCCCCAGCCTCCCAAATCCCCCTGGCACTTCTCACCAATAAACACCATTACACACACACAGACCAGTACATATCTCTCTCTCCTTATTGCCAAGACTGTGTCTATGTTGAGGCTGACAACACAACAGGCCTTAATCCCTCTACCTGTGACTTTTTACAAACAGGATTAGTCCCAGTTTTCCCACTAAATTCCTCCTGAAATACCGGCGAATCCAGGGCTGCTGGCTGATCTACGGGCCGTGGCCCTAACCCTCTGTTTCACGTCCCGAATGCGCTCCTGCTCTTATCTAAATGAACAGCTCTGCTCTCGATGTGAAACGTCGCCTCAACCGCTCATGCCCTCTTCAGCACGCTACCAAGCGGACAGAGAAGCAGAGCTGAATGAATGCACGACGATGCCACTCACACCGTTCAGTGTCCATCCCTGCGACGCAGATAAACAAGCAAAACCAGTCCTTTTCCACATACACCGAAACACACCAACACACTTCCGGACACTGACGCACAAAATCATCTACAACGCAGCAACGGGCGCCTACCACAGAATGATAACCAGTATACGTCAGCTTGACTTGTTGAACATCAATATTGGGAGACAGCAAGAGAGAGGGAACACCAACAATGATTTACTTATGAGGCTGAGCAAGTTATATATCTTAACACTGTGAAGAAGCACATTTGCAATTTATGAGCAGAGTATTCAGTATAGCCAGACTTACAAATGCAATCAGGAGTTTGAGGGCTGCGCGTTATGCCATTGTGGTAGAGATAAATGTCTACAGCGCCGCTGTGCTGGGCTGACATCTTTTCTCATCGTCTCTTTTTTAAATAAACGAGCCTGCACTTATTTATTTAAATATATATTTTGGGGTATATAATTACTCATGGTGATAATAACAGAAAACTAATGGCCCTCATACAACCACTCATCACATCTATGATTAGTCGCTCGCGCTAGGTAAGACGTCATTGATGCTGGCACAATAAGAGTCTGTTTACTTAAAGCTTTCTTGACTGCCGCACTGTTGCAATTCAGAGCAACACTGAAGTGGGAAACATGATTCAATCTGTATAACGTTAAAGCAAACCACTGCGAAAAGGTTAAAATGATGCAACAAAAGATCAATATGGAACATTATAACCATCTTTTCCTCACAATTATGAAATCTACAAATGCAGAGAGTCTACAGCTCACATGGCCCGAGGGTCAGAACTGACCCATGGATCACCTCAATCCATCCTCTAGTGTCCATAAACGAGTTCTTACTAAATGTATTAATAAATACATGAATCAGTAAAAGCTCGTCTAAGTCAGTGGAGGTCAATTCAGTCAAGAAGACATGAGCCTAATGAGAGAAATAGGAGTCAGGAAATGAAAGGAAGGGTGCTAAGAGACTGAAATTTCAAAATAAAAGTTCAGAGATCAGCCAATAGTAAACAGAAAGTATAAAACAAATTCATTAAATATATATATGTGGTGGCCAGTAAAACTCACCTAAGTAAATAGTGTATGTAGGAAAACCTATATAAATACAAAATGTGTTGAGAAATCATAAATACTAGCTTAGCTATTATTCACTCAGTGATACTCTGTGTACACAGGTCAGAACAGCAAAGGATTTCATTCAGATACATGATTATACAGTCAATATACAATATACATACACAGAGAATGCATGTGTGATGTGGAAAATGTCTTGAGAGCAGATGCCTTTCCTAACATGACATCCCAGGGTCTTACAAATGTAGTTATGGTTGTGAGTGTGCCACTTAAGTAGGTTTGTTGTATTTTGGTTTTATGCTGTTTTATTACTAATAAATTTACAGTATTATTGTATTTAATTGCCACAGTATATATTTCTTGTATGCTGCGAGTTGCCTTAAACTGCGCAAAAAGTTGTAAATGAATTTCATGGCAATCCATTCAGTAACGTTGAGACACTCACTGTCAAACAGACTGCACTGACACTCATGTTGCTGCAAATTTTGTCACATCCTCATAAAATTTTTACACAAGTGGCCTCAAACGTAGTACACGGTGACATGTCACTATAAATTTTGTAAAAAGATGACAGAACGACTGCTCTCTCACATCCACACAGTAACAAAATCTGCTACATTTCATCGATTCACTACTCTGTCCATTTTTCCCCTCCTTTCACTCCAATGATTTTTTTTGTCTTGTTTTTTTCCACGTTCCTAATCTTAATTTCTACTCTTTTCCACAAACTCTGTTTCATCCTTGTAGTCTAACCAGTTTCACTGCAGGTCCACTAACTTTCATTTATAAATTGTCAAAGAACAAAGAGAAGACTCCTATATTTTGCTGCTTATTAGGGTCATGCATATTTCCTAACATTAAAAAGGAAGCGACAAGACTTCCAACACAACTTGCTAGGAGAGAAGAAATTACTGCAGCAGAAGTGGTGAGAGACAGCTTCTAATCTTTTCCACTTTCCCCCAAGTTTTGTACTCCGACTATTGGTTTTAGGAGATAAACACTTTCGCTGCTTTTAAGAATCCCTCAGTCACATCTGAGAGTGAGTTTGGGGGAAGTATTTGGATGGATGCTGCATGACACTTCAAGCTTGTAGCTGTTCACTGGGTTTATTAGGTCTGCCCCTTAGAAGAGAGATTTGAGAGGAGTGCAACTGAAGTGATAGTGTGTGACACATCAAGCAACAAACCCTTAGCTGGGTTTTTCTTAAAACTGTCCATTGGTCTAAAGGAGACATCAGCAATATGAAGTGTATATAGTATGTGTCCATGTGTCAGTGTTTGTGTATGCGAGTGCTTTTCTGTCTTTGTGAGGGTGAAGAAGGCATGACAGCAGGCAGCACTGATTACACTGCCTTCAAGAGCTAAAATTGCTCCGTGATTCACAGGCTGTGACAGCAATCTCTTTTTCAAACTCAGAGACTTGTTTTCGGCACCATATGAATATTCAATGAGATCCAGGGGTGCACGCACTGATTATGCAAATGCAGGTTCACATTCGGTCCTTGGCTTTATCTTCGCGTCAATGATGCAAACTTTGATTTGCTTTATGGATCATAACTAGTAAATGATCCTGGAGGCCCCCTTTTATTATATAAAAGGAATAAAAAGCAGACATGTTCTCTTACCTGTAGTGAGTGGCACATGGTTCATTCAGGTGGATGACGGAGACACATGCCATCCCCGGGAGACCGTAGAAGGAAAGAAAAAGACAAATAAAGGCTTTGTTAGCCAGAATATTTTAATGTTGGTGACAGTTCTACACAAAGACATACACCTTAGTCAGTATATATGTTGAACACAGTGACAGAGAAAGGTCAAATCATACTGCACTGCCCTGTCTTACGTAACTTTTACCTGTACGATGAATGTACTTAGTTTGACTTGCCATTTGTATCCTGCTATTCTAAATCCAAGACGAAACTACGAAGACTTGTATTTCTTAACAATAGCAGATATTTCAAGAACGAGATTGATTATAGGACCTGACCGGCTAATATTTTTGACCAGTAATATTCCCCAATTTGCTAATAATAGCAAATATTTGAAAAACATGGATTTCTTTGAATTTTCATTTATAAGCTGCTAAATGAAAATTTAAAATGCAGGGAGGAGATGGTGGAAACACCCTTCAGCCATGCATACTGATGAATATTACACAGTTTATCCACCAGAGGGCACTCTGTAGCTTTCTGGATAGGGTAAACAAACTAACCAGCGGATCCGAGCAGAGTCAGGCAGATCGTAATCAACAACTTGTGACAAAAAAACAAGTTTATTTTTACTTACTAATCTTAGTAAGTAAATACATGACTTTTATAATTCTTAGGGAAGTCTGTTTTGTGTGGCTGAAAGAAAAAGAAATATCGGCCAGTATCAGATTTTTAAATCACATCAAATATTGACATTCTGTCTTAAAAATCCTGTATTGCTCAGGCTATAAATGATTATATAGAATAAAAAAAATAAAAATAAAATTTCTCAAGGAATTCCCACAGAAGCCCCATCACAGCAGAAAAAGTATCTGCACCACCGCTGCCTCCACCACCATCAGCATCACAGCCACTGTTAGCAAAACCACTAAACTCAGCAAAACAACTATCGATATCAAAGCAAGCTTTCCCAAAACTATAATCATCATCAGTCCTCAAATCCTAAAGCCCCTTGTGGCAGAAATCAGCCCGGTGTACAAAACTTATTTTAGATCAAGCTGGGCGACATACTCTGTGTACTTTAAAGCCGTATCCAAGGATTCTAACGTGCTTTCTCCCTTTTCAAGACTGAGAAAGGTTATGTATGAATAAAACCGCCTGTGTGGGTTGTATTTCTGTGAGGACACGCACAAACGACCACAGTGGCATTCTCTAATAAACTATTCACTGAGTTGTGTCAGTAGTGCGTGTAAAGCTTAGATTTCCCTGCTCGCAGCCACTTCCTCCCTGAACTACGCATAGAGTAACATAAGAAGTTATTTCACACCTTTTGCTGTAAAGTCACTTTTAAAGCTTCTCAAGAAATTTAGCTAGGAAGAAAGTTGAAGCAATTCCCAATGCCTGAACTATATCTGACAAGCTACCTCATGATGAACAACCTGCCAGATGGAGACGGCTCCATTTCCTGTTCAGGTTGTATCCCAAATCCCTGTCTAGTCTGTTCTCTCGAAGGGTGTAACCTTTCAACCTCCCCCACTTCTCACTGCAGCTCCCCCGTGGGGGTCTTACAAAGGAATAGGGAACGGTTATAAATGGCAGCGCCGCTTCTCTGCTCCTGGTGGTGATTTCGTGTTTCAATGAGGAAAGGTCTGTGACAGATCTCTACCGTTCCAGGGACAGGTGCTGAGTTGTGGAGGGGGCCAAGCCTGCGCTGTGGAGGTAAAATGGCAGAGTATTGATTGGAAAGACAGAAGACTTAAAAGCCTGAAAAGGCGTGCCCTTGTGCAAGGTCGCACACCCTTTGTTCAGCCATGCCAAGTGCATGCCAACACATGTGCTGTATACATGTTGACAAGTGCAAATATACTAGGATTTGAGGCATGTACACACACACACACACACAAGGCAAAGGCAAAACACATTAGCTGCATTATAAGGAATTACTGGTGACCACCCTAGGCTTTTTTCTACTAATAACATTCTCTTAACAATAACCCAATAAAATGGCAAGATGAGATTCTCCGTGACGACCTGTAATCTGTTTGGTTCCCCTGAGTTATACGTATAATAGGAAAACGGCTGCGAGTCCACAGTTTCAACTGATTGTTGATTTGATCATAAAGCGTCTGCAGTTGCCTCTCAGACATGAATTCATTCTGCGTTACTAATAGCACGGCTTTGCAAAATTGATGATGTGAATTCAGCCAGCAAAGGTAACAATGAAAGGCGGCTATAATTAAAAGTGACCCACTTTAATAAAAGGCCGGCTGGTCACGTACGTTAAGCATCCTTTTTCCCTCGATGCACGACCTTGATGTGCGCTTGACTCCTTTGGTAAGCTGATGTGGCCCGACGTAAGCTAGCTGGCGTGTGTGTTTTAGTGAGGTGGTTAAAAATCAGGCCATGATAATATTATCCAGGCAGACTATACAGTCACAAAAGAATAATAAATGCATTGCGATGGGAAAAGTGCTTTTCAGAAAACAGGGTCTCAGCCCCACGAGTGAGCCGTGAAAAGGTTACTTCCTCTGACATATTGAACGGGGAAGGTTAATGAGCAGGCCAGAGAGAAGCTGTGACACATAGCTGGCATTTAATTAACTGTGCATTCATATTGAGAGTTATGGACATCTAAAAGGTCCATTGCTGTGATATAGGCAGGCAGGTTTTGATCTTGAGTTTAAAGGCAAAAATCTGAACTGCCTGTTTTGGGCTGAAAAACTTATGATACGTTTAATGGAGTCACACAAAAAACGTACATGACTGTCTGGATATGAACAAAAGAAAAACAAAGCAAAACTTGTTGAAAATGACACAATTTTCCCTTTTATCACTGTTCACGGATTGTTTCTGCTCAGTGTCCCTGGAGATAGTGAACAATTTTAAAATTGAAGGTCAATCTTTCAAAAGTTGGACCTCTGTTTTCATCTTTGTCTGGTCAGGGAGATTGATTCTATTTTTTCTACTTCTTTGCTCCCAACAGTGTAGATTTCAATCATATTTTTCCAATACTGAAATAACTGAAACCACTTTTTCGTCAGGAAACAAAAGAAGCAACAACTGTGATCTCATTGTCTTTTCAGCTTCAAAATTATAAAGCTAATATCAACCTCTTTCTCACCAAAATGACTTAACAGAAGTTTTTGATTTCTTTCAGCTCTGGTTATGACATATATAAGCAAGGTGAGACTCAGCAGGGAACAAATGTCTTTCCATTTAAAATCACTTTCTAAGATATGCTTCAGCTGGTTATGTCTTCTTGTGTACCGGCCTCCTAACATTCATCTCAGTGTCACAGCATTTCAGTAGAGTCCTGGGGATTGAAAAGACTTTTTTACCATCTGCCGGTGCTCTCAGATGGTTTTCTCACAGAAACACAACCTTTCTTTGTATGAAATGGATTGCGGTACAGGCAGAAATGAGTCCAGAGTGAAACAGTGTTCGAGAGAAGCTGCTTTGGTTTGAGGTTCAGGGGCCATTAAGCTGTTGCACATTGGGATTTCAGAAATGCACTTTCGGCAAAATAATGTCAGTGACTGAACAGAAAATAGACATTTCAATCTTTTTTTCCTTTTTCCCCAAGATGGCTTTAGTTTGCATTCAAAAAACAAACTGCAACATCTCAGCTAAACGACACATGGTCCTGCTGCAATATCCGATCTACAGTATTTCATCAGGAACTGTCCTAAAGCTTTGTTTGTGCCTTTGAATGCCGTGTTTGATTTCTATCAGCGAATGTCCCTCTCGGGTGGGAGTCGGATGACAATTGCTGTTTGTGTTCCATCTACAGTATGTGTGTTTGATTTTGCCATTGATTGTTTGTGGCATTTTGTTCAACGGTCCGAAGGGGACGACAAGTGTTCGAATTGCACATTTCATTCAACATGAAACGATGACGAAGAGTGATCTGCGGCCGGTGCCGGCACAAAAGCACACAAACGCACACTATCCCAATCAATCTGTCTGACATCCTCTGCTAGGCATTATTGGAGAGAGAGGAAAAAAAAGCGAAGAGAAAATCAATAGGCGAGTGGCCACCCTGAAAGAGCTGCTGCTACACCGACACATGCCGTTTCCACATGTGCGCCACTCTTCTTAAACATAAAGGTGGGAAGAAACGGGGGGATACAAAGAAGGAGGTTGGACAGCCAGGGAAAGGCCAGTCTTGTCACTACAAGTCGCAACAAACGTCTTGTGCAATGATTTTGCGCTTCATTCACATGTGTGATTGCATGTTATTTGAATTGCTGGAAATAATACTCAAAAATAGAAATGAGCCTTTCTCCACTAAACTGAGGTGTGGAGAAACCTCAGTTTAGTGGAGGAGGTGTGAAGTTAGCGATTACTGTATGCGGGCCTCTTAAGGCCAAACGCCCACTTGTAGATGTTTTGTCTGAAGCCATGTCCTATTTGCTGAGGGTATTTTCTACACCAGTGCCAGAACAGTGGGCACAGGAAGAGCATTTTAGGGCAGCCCAATTTAAGATGCAGTCTGCTTGCAGATACAGAATGCTCCAAAAATATTTAAACACCTTTAAATACATTTGCTTTTCGTACAGATTACAATAACTAGCTGATTTCTAGCAAGGCAGTGAAAAGAAATAAAAAACAACAACAAAAAAAACAAAAACAAACTGACATTCTACAGTATCTATGTCTAAAAAAGGCAATATTAAAACTGAATAAAGGTTAGGATTATGGTTAGGATTCTGCAACTAGCCTTAAACCTAAATAATATTTTCTGATTTACAAACTGTATATAGATGAGTCAGCCACAACATTAACAGGTAACAAGATAATGAGCAGTCAAGCTGCAGCCTCCCTTTCTACTTGTTCACATTTCTAAAGCAGAATCGCTGTTGCGATTGCTTTCTAGTGCTGGTTTTCATCTTTGCTTTATCCATCCAGATTCGTATTCTACTAAGAGAAAGAACTTAGAGATGCGTGTCCTCATTAGGGATTTGTGTTGGTGTGGGGGGTTGTACCCTCAGGTATATATTGTTAAATGGTGATTATGAGACAGTGTGTTTCAGCTATTTTACAGAGTAACATAAAAGAAATGTAGTGAGTAGTGTAACGAATGACTTTTTCCTGAAAGCTAAGTAAAGTACTGCATTACTTTTGCTTATTTTATGCAATATGTGTAATAATGACTTTTCTGAGTAATGACTCCAACATTGATCACAGCAAAGAGGGGAAATACCTCAACAAACATGCACAAACATTTGACCCACAGCACGCAATTTATTTGCATGAATGAAATTTCTTTATTGCTGCTTAACAATGGTGGTGACTCTCAAAATGGAGCCAATTTGATCCCAATGACAACTGATAAGGAACTGAATCAATAATGGAATTAGAATCACTAAATTGTTATAAATTCCCATCCCTAGTCATGACTGGACCAGCTGATTGGTTCTCCAACATGCAATCTCCTCTTAACCCCTATACCCAGATTGGAAGACAGGGAGAATAGAGGAAACCAGTTGTAAGGGTACACACGTACAAAAGAAAAGGGGAAAGATTTTTGAAATGGGCACTGTAGGAAATGAACACATATGCACGCAATCCTTCTCAACACTTGGTTTTTAAACTGTTTGACAACAAACAGCTCACAGTCTCTACAAGACTCAGCATGGTTACTAGTGCGGGTCTCAGTGGGTGTGTGTGTCTGTGTGTGTTTTTCCTCTGGGGCCAAAGAGGAGTGTGGGTGAACGAAGAGGAAGAAAGTGAGCAGAAGTTCATGGACGCATGTAGCATTATCTCACTTCCTGGACTAGAGGGAAGACGTGTGAAAGGGTTGAAGATGAGGAATGAGGGATAGAGAGGCATCAGGGATTCATAGATCCCACGGGGGTCTACAGGATCTCAAAGACTGGAAGATGTAGGAGGAGGAAATGAGAGGCGAGAAGGAGAGCATGAAGGCGTGTCTGTTCGAACCAGCTTATCAGCTAGCTTTCCCCAGGGGAGGCGGGGAAGTGGGAGGACAAGGGTGAGAAAGAAAGAGTAAAGAGAGACTGCAGGAAAGAAGCACTGAGGTTGAGTGAACAAGCAGGAGGCGACAAGGTTGCACGGTGCAAAAATGCAAAGAGTGGGGTGAGTACATGCACAAGAAGCACATGTCAGCAATGTGAGTTAATTGCTTCTAAAGGAGGACTTTAACAGAAACAGAAAAGCTGTGAGCTGGATTCAACGAGTGTGAAAAAAAATGGATGAAAAAAAAAGCAAGACGTGAGGAGGTGATGAGCAGTGATTAAAGGGATGAATGGAAGCAGGAAGAAGCAGGAAAAGCAGCAAAAGGCCAACTGAAAGAGGCTTTACCAACAGCGAGGGGCATCAGCCTCTCTGACACTCCCTTCTTTGCCCTCACCTCTGTTTAATAAAACATCAACCTGCAGCAATCAATACACGCCTACACACTGAGACACAATGCACACATATAGCTGTGCACGGCTCGCACCCACTTTGCATTCTGCACCATCTCAGGACTGAATGCCTGAGGAGAATGTGAGAAAATGTGTCATCTATCCATCCATTCATCTGCGCTTACACTCTTCACTCCTCCCTCCCAGCCCTTTGCCTTTCATTATGAAAAAAAATCAATCTTTCAATTTAGAATTACATGTGCGGAGATATCACACACGCTACCACCGATTATTCTCGCAGAAACTCTCATGCGTAGGGGATTTAGACTGTTTCACTGGCCAATTTACAAGCCCTGACTGCAGTATGACTTATCCTATCCGCCCACACATATGGAGGTCAGATGGAAAGCAGATTGTAATTTTAGTTCTACAAACATTTTTGGGAGGTAAATCTTTTGTTTGAAATCAAGATGTATTTCAATGGAAAGATCCTAGAAAAAGAAATTCGATTTTTTTACACTCTTTTCTTTAGTTGGGTATGTGAGACTGTTGCCTGTCCTGGCTCTACCCTGGGGCCTCCTCATGGTAGGACACGCCTGGAACACCTCCCCGGGAAGTGCCCAGGAGGCATCCGAGTCAGATGCTTGGACCACCTTAACTGACTCCTCTCAGTCTGGAGGAGCAGCGGCTCTACTCAGAGCCTCTTTCAAATGACTCTTCACTTTATCACTAAGGAACAGGCCAGCCACCCTATGGAGAAAATCGCTTGTATCCACCACTTGTATCTGCAATGTCCTTCTTTCGGCCAGAACTTGTGACCACAGGTGAAGGTAGCGACTTCAAGAGCTTTGCTTTTACAGTCAGCCTTCTCTTCACCAGAACGAACAGCCATGACCCAATCCATCTCCCAGTCTCCTTCTCCCCTTACCCACGAACCAGACCCTGGTATTCAAATTAACCAATTGAAATTTTAGAAGTTTAATAAACTGGCAGGATACTTATTCAAAGATCTAACAGTGTTAATTAAAATGGTTACAAACTGAAATTTAACTATTGCTGGTTTTAAGGAATTCTCTTTAACTGGATTTACTGATCAAATGAATTTTTTTAAGTATTTAAGTCATTTGTATTTCAGCAAAATCCTGTGCAATCAACTTTTACATCTGCTATAAAGTCATGTCAAGTGGTTGTCTTCAGGCAAACATCCCAAAAGTTTAAAGTCTGCTTTATGATGACTGAATAAAGAACAACTTTGAAGAGCAACTACATTCTAAAGGATTTAATTTTCTCAATAAGATAACACTACTGTGTCACTAATGAAAAGTACTGCAGTGGTTTTAAATTGGTTTAAATCGGTCAAATCCTGAGAGTTGATTTGTATTACTAAGGACACTTGCGCAAGTCTAATGTTCCCTTCACTTGACTTGTGCTTTAATAGATTCCCAGCCCAAAGTCATTTACAAAATCCTCTATAGAGATAACCCCAATTACTGCCTCTAAAGACACACACATGCAATACAATGTGTGATGTATTCAGGAACTGTGAGCTCACAGCTTGCAAGATGATGACAATGAGAAGATAAAGACCAAGAGGGACAGAGAGGCACTCAGACAGGAAGCAAGGAGTGTTCCATTTGAATTAAAGTGAGGTCAAAGGTCAGAGCACAGGGAAAAGCTGATGATGGCACAGGAGGCCTGAACTCGAGCATGACCTGTGTGTACTCCTCTTCTTTGGAATGTGTGTGTGTGTGTGTGTGTGTGTGGATGTGTGTCAGCATTTACTTAACACTTCCCAATCCCTCTGTTTATCGCTCTCTTCCTGCCTTCTCCTTTTTCTACCTATCGCTGTGTAAATACCCTCAATATTTAAAAGATTAATTGAAGTTGTTTATGTACAAGATTTCACCAACAGAGGTCCATTTAAAACTCTAAAAGCAATATCTGGGGAAGTGACACTAGATCTGTATCTGTACAAAGCTCAGTTGTGGTAAAAATCATATGAAATCCAGTCACACAGCAAAGCATATAATGTCAAATCCACAGATTATCTGAGCTGTGGCTTCTTTAAAAGGCTAAATAAGCTGTATTGTTCAACTTTAAGTCAATATGATTCTGTGCATGTGTGTGTGTGTGTGTGTGTGTGGAGAAAGGGTTGCATAATGCTGAGAAAAAAACTGCACACGTCAGTTTATCGTCTCGATAGATTAATAGCTCGACGCCCCTCCCGTTAAACAACACCGTGACAACACGGTGATATGTAGCAAATTATGGACCGTAAGTTTGATAGGGATGCAACAGCTCGGTATTGTATTTGGAGTATGTGTACTCATGGTCACTCACAAACAACTAGAGAGATTGCTGTAAAGTTAAGTGCAGGCATTCTTCACCTCTAGCATCATCATTTGGCCACAATTTCCCTTTCCTGTGTCATTTGTTTAAAATGAATGATGTCACTTTGAGCTGTTCCATGTGTTTAGTGTTTATTTCATGGGACTAATACTGTAATATAAAAAGGACATTACAGTATGTGAAGAATACAGCTAATTTGCTTCAAGGTAATATAAGTATTGAGAGTACATCTAGTGTGCTGACGTTAGCATTTAGCTCAAACCACTGCTGGGTCTAAATGCAGTGGTTTGCTGTGCTGCTGTTTAGGATGCATCTGTTCTTGTTATTGTCAGGTATGAAACCAGTGGCCTGTTGGGGCTATCAAGAGCACTGACATATGACCTTCATCTTTACATGTGTTATGTAATAATTCCTCTGGTACAAAGCCAGTGTTATTTTCATACCTAAAGGAGAAACCAATGCAAAGATTCCTGCTTTCACAATCGTACCTTCAGTCTAAAGGTTATACTGTCTGTTTGCTAAAGCAAGATGGGACTTCTGGTAATAGCTACAATTATTTCAGTGTAGTCCTGAGGTTGCTGTACAGTGGATCTCAGAGAGCGCTTTGATTGAGCAGATATACATGAATGTGTGCTTGTGCTCATTTATTCTCTCTCTACCTGTGATAACCAACTTGCACTCACATTTACTGACTGAATGGGTTAAATGCAGAGAGTAATTTCCCTACAGGGGATTAATAAAGTATAAAGTACACATTATTCTATGACAGATGAAAACTATGATTATATTTGTTTTAATTTCCATTTTACCAGAAAACATAAACTGCAGAAATGAATACAAGCTATAGTGCCATCCAGCTACTGAGGGAGCAGAGGAACTATAAGAAACAAAACCAATGAAGTTCACTGGAGTCACTGACAAGTGACTCCAGTGAACTTTTCTTTCCAAGCTCCTTAGACAACGATGACCTGGATGACTGAGAACCTTCACAGACTTAAGAACTAGTCCCATGCCAGATTACATCTACTCAAATCTTATGAGTCCTGTGACAGTTGATGACAGCATTTTTGGGAACTCATCTCATCTAAATCAATGAATCCCATTTGTGACCAACTGTATTAGGTTGCTGTAAATGGATGCAAAACTTTTTGCATGTGCTTATAAATAGTTTCTATTTTCTCCCTTTGGACTAGCTAAAAAAAGCCTCATCACACCTTTTAACACGACAAGTACAACAAACTACCTCTCCCTCAAAAGTAGAAAGGAGCTCTGCTGTCTTCAAGCCATGTCAACAAACCAAAGCGTTAACCAATGAACTGTGCAAGTCGGCTCTGAAATGGTTTGTACAGCCTACTGTATAAACCTGTAGTGATTTGTTTCATGACAGTACACCAATTGTAGTTTCTTAACTTATCTAAAGACAGCAGTTTTGTTTCTCCAAGCCTTGGGAAGTGTTAATTGCACGACAGGATAAAAATGCAGAGACAATCTCTTTAGTACAACTAATGGGAAAAGACCATCAACGGTTTGGAACCTCCTCTGCAGCTGCCGCCAGACCCCAAGGCTAGTGGGTGCTTCCTGACAAACTGGCCTGTCTTTATTGATGACAGTGATTGATCACAGCCTCCGGGATGCTATGAGCAATAGTTATTTCTATTTAAAAGTTTGTAAGGAGGCATAGAATACATGCACACACACATATATATCTATACAAACACACATTTGTACTCCTCCTGTGAAACTGGCTATTCACCAGCAAAGCAGTTGTACTAGTCATTTCTTCTGCTCTCCATGTTAGCAGCTTGGTGTATTTGCAGGGACTGGAACAAACCTGCAAGGCTTTCAACCCAATGATTGGGGTTCAAGTCTAGTACAAGACCATATTAAGGCACCAAAACTACTTGGTTGGGAGAAAGACTATAAAGATCTTCTTAATGTCACCCAACACAAATGAGAAAGACACATATTACATCACCAGGATGATGTGTGTCTTTCAATATATTGAAAAATATTTTTCACCTATTCTTAATGAAGCTGTTCACACCGAATTGGACCACTGCACTTGTTAACAAGTGTGCTTGCAGCTCAAAATGCACACTAGTACTGAATATACAATGACATACAAATAGTAAAATGATATTATTTTACCTCAGACACACAGCTAGATGCTGCTCTGGGTCAATCAGCTCTCTGAAATGATTTCTCTGCCTCCTCAGATGTGGGCCCAAATCTGCCAACAAGAGCTCAATCTGCCCCCCTGACATCCTGAAATATGTACTAAAGCAGCCGTGATACAGCTTCAAGTCGTGGATCTAACCTTGAAATTCTCTCTGTTGCTGTTTTCTCATGAGAATGCGATGAACCCAGAATCTCTGTTTCTTCCTTTTCTCGTTTAGCAGCATCAGGAGGAATTCATCATTGCTTTATTTTCACTTTCATTTTTTTTTTTTTTTTTTTGCAAAATTACAATGCGTTCAGTGTGTACGGGTTACATGACAAGTTTGGATCAGCAAAATTTGGAATTTTGGGTTGTTTTTCTGCACCATGTCACGTGTGTAATGGCATTTAGTCACATTACTACTACAGGATACTTAATCCTAAAAGCCAACTTTGATTTAAAATGATGTGTTTGTGAAGATGATTTATGGCATTACTCTTTGAGAGTAAACTGTCTTTTAAAAGGAACGATACTCAGACTGCGCAGTTGTGTGCATATCAAGCCAGACACACACACACACACACACACACACACACACACACACACACACACACACGCACACACACACGGAACCCAGCTAGGGGACTTGCTGGCATAATCAATAAGCAGAGGGGAGTCATAGTGGATGCACAGCCTTGTCTAGCCAGGCCTCCCTTGTGTGACATGACCAACATACCAGATAGAATCTGTCCACAAATCCACAATGCACCCTTGCTTTGTTGCTTTAATTATATTTTTCTGTGCTCTATCCTCTGTTTACACATATTTTCCCCTCTCGCCAGCTGTGACCCTCTCCCTCTTCCACTGTTTCTCTATCTTGTTTTGTTTCCACCTAAAAGACAAACCTTGCTTTCTGTCTTCTCCATCTTAGTGGATGTTTTTACTCACCATCGCGAGCCACCACCACCCTCCACCCTCTTCATCTGCATTTTTCCCAACTGCTCCGTATCCCTCCATTCATACTGAATGTATGTGTGCAAGTGTGCTGTATGGGCTTAGCTATTAATTAATCCCACAGTGTGTGGACCTCTGTGGTTCTGGGAGTGGGGTGCAAATACTCCCATAAAAAGCCTTAAGGGGTAAGGAAGCTGCAAGCTAACAGCTCAAACATTTTAATCACAAAGCAGCAACTGATGTAATATGCTAAACCACAGTGTGCACATGTGTGTTTGCATGTATGTATATACACAGGTATAGTATGCTGAGACAGAAACTGCAGAAAGTGCAAGCAGATAATAAGAGTGTGCATTACAATTATGCACAACACGCTTTTTGGAAGATAATGAGTATACACACGCACACACACACACACACGCACACACACACACACTCAGGCTTGCACTCTGAGAGGTGGATTTATTTCCCCTTACAAAATAAATCCACCTCTCGGGGTGCTTCTCTAGTCAGTAGAAACTGTATATCTCTGGTTGCTTGACAGTAGATCAAACTCTGGCCCATTAAGAACACCTTCACTGGTTTCTAGTGTGTGTTTGTGTGTATGAGAGTGAGAGTGAGAGACAAACAGAGAGAGAGACAGACAGAAAAAGAGTGAGAGAGACACGTGGTGCAGCCCACAGCCAACTCAGTCTAAATGGCT
Organism: Oreochromis niloticus; assembly: GCF_001858045.2. NCBI lineage: Eukaryota > Metazoa > Chordata > Actinopteri > Cichliformes > Cichlidae > Oreochromis > Oreochromis niloticus. The sequence goes on from NC_031979.2 coordinate 9,455,985, forward strand.
CCTTAGAGAATCACTAAAGCGGAACAATCGATTTCAACAATGGATAGCTTAAAGAATGAAAAAAAGGACCATGGTGTCCTTTCCTCTAACTTCAGTGATTTCCTTGTAAACTATTAACTGATTCCCCTCTCTTATTAACCGATTCCTTTACTAAAGGGGAAGATAATGAGCAAGGCGTCCTATTGGAGCAGTAATGGCTTCTCAAGAAGCTCTGCCTTACTGCTACGTTTTCACCAGCCACCGTGACAATGACTGGATTAATCTTTGATACCCAATTAAAGTAGTTAGATGAAGCGAATCGTGAGCTCAGATGCTTACATGTAATTAGAATACACATTCTTAGTTATGTCTCTTGATTTTCAGACTAATTGAGCGGCTTTAAAGTCGTACCAACAAATGTGTGAAAACGCTGCACATCAGAGGTGGACTCTGGATGTGTGGGGTGTAATCCAAATTAAATTGCAATTAAGCTTCTGTACCAGTGTTCAACCTTTCTCTGGCATCACAAACCTTCGTTGTAAGACTAGATGTAATGCAGTTGCATCACTGCCATGTCGCCATCTGGCGTCTTGATGAAATGTGCTGAAGTTTCTCATTTGTGTCAAGCTTTCACACCTTAAGGGAAGCCCATACCGTCTGAACTAAAATACTGTCACGGCTTACGATGGTCTGGTTAGCCACCACCATCTGTCTCTTTTACATAGAGTGCTTAACAGATTTATTAGATCACCACCCAATGTAAGGTTTATGCCACAGCTGCCTAAATTTACAGTATTGGTAATGACCAAAATCATTTTTTATGTTTCTTTAATGGTTAATTAGTGTTATCCATGAATGTTTAAATTCACAGTTTTGCAGAAAAGCAGAAAAAAGGAGTAAGGGAGGTTGCACAATTACACTTATTTACTTGCATTTCTAAGCAGAACATTTGTTTTAGTGGTTATGCTTCATTAATTTGGGACTTGTCTGTGAAGTCCAGCATGCCGGCTCAAATTTTGAGCATAAAAACGTGAATTTGGTTTCTTATTTGCCTAATAAATAACAATATAACCTTTGATTTTAATAAAATGTCTTTTTTGGTTTTTATGAAAGGCGGTCTGTTAAGCAGCTTTGATCAGAATACAGGATAAGGTTGATGCTTTTTTCTTTCCCGTAATCTATATTAAGCATAAATGAATGAAGCTACTATGGATGCAAGATTAGAAGCACATTTTCCTTAAAATAACTAACTAATCTTAAAGTCAGACTTACTGAGTTCTTACCAAATCATTATTTCCTTTATACACCAAAAGCACACATCACATCAGCCACGCGAGTCTCCAATGCGAGTCACAACTTTGGCCTGCTCTCATGCACAAGGTCACTCCTGGTCAATTATATAGTTATTTTTGCTTGGTCAAGCAATTTGGATTTTAATCTCATGGCTGTTATCTCAAAATCCACTTTATAAAGTATATAGCGAGCCAGCAAGCAGAACACATTTTCCTCGTTTGTAGATGTTCTTCAGTGAACAGGCTTGGATCACCTCACAGGCAATAACAGTGCAGGATTAAGGGAGGACAGGGTAGATAATTCTATGATAACATGACCACAGGGAAAAAAAATAAATAAATAAACAAACTCATGACAAAACGCGTCAGAATGTCATCAGTCAGCTCAGTGACTCTGCCTCCCTCGTCTCCTCCCTTCACCATAACAGACCTCATTACGGAGTGCTTTGGAGATTGTCTAAGATGCCGCCGCTTAAGATGAAAGAACAATTAGTGTCAGAAAGCATCACTCTGTGCAGTCTCTGACACTCCACGAGGGCTATTATCACATCGGTTTACTGTGAGTGGATGTACAACGAAGACCTGGTGCTGTAAACATTGCTGAGGCACACAAAAGGAGCAGGGACCGGGGTGCCGTTCTCACCTGTCCCTGTTTAGGAGTCTTCGTGATGACTGGATCGATAAGCATGCTTTTGTTTGCATATGATTTCCCTCCATGTTATTAAGCTTAAAATGATGATCAAAATCAAGTCTGTGCACTGAGGAATGTATGAGGGGAAAACGTCCTTGGAGTGTACTTGCCACACACAACCTGCAACCCGCCTTCTACTTTCAAACATGGTCACATTTTTGAGCAGCAAGTCAAACCCTCCAAATACATAAGGCGAGGAAGTGTTCTAACACTAACGGGCCCATTAAACATTAACAGCACTTGTATTGATTTGAAAGGGTAACTGTGTAAAAGTTTCTACAGCAGAGTCTCAGGGGAAGCAAGAAGATCAGGAATTCGATGGCTACCGTTGGTTCTGGTGATCATTAGTGCTAATAAACTGGAGACATCACAGCATGCCCTTTCTTGAATTCACATTTCATTTGATAGCCATTTTTGGGGTGATATACTACCTTTCACGCCACTGCAGATAATTTAGACAGTTTATTTAGAGGAATCTTCTTTTTAATCAGTTCAATTTCAGCAGTAAAGAATGATGAATTATAAAAGAAAAAGAGAAGATGTTTTAAACTCTGTGGATGATCATTTGGCATTCTGTTTGTTGCCTTACTGTGTTTTGCCATGCTCAGGCCATGCTGAGTTTCTCTTCGTGCAGGAGAGCAGATGGATCAAAAGGTTTTTCACTGAAAGGCCAGCGCAGACTTGCAGTAGATGTGTAAGTGGAGCACTGTGTGAGAACTGCCTGTGACATACTGTCAAGTCTACCTCCAGATAAAGTCCCAAAGGTCTAGTATGTAAATGATTGCTGGAGGTGCTTTTCTCGCAGTAGCTGTAATTAGGATCATTTCTGACAAAGGTAGCCAACATTTCAACATGTGGTAAATGAGAAAGCTGCTTATGAAGAGTTACTTTAGGTGAAGGCTTTATCTCCTATGTCGTGTCCAGCATAAAACAGCGTGGCATTCTGGCTTTCCAGTTTTTTTCTGTCATGTTTTGCTTTTCTTTCTTTGCTTTTTTTCTCAGGGTTTGTGCAAATTCCCTGTTCTCTGCAGTCCTTGTCAGTGCCACTTATACTGCTGACCTGATGTGTACCAGGGGAAGCCATGTGTTTTCTGTGATACACAAGTTTCAGCATGTGCTGAGACCTACAGTGTTTCAATCCCTCTATTACTTGCAGGCAAGTACAAATCTCTGATGCAATAGCAAGGCCACGATCACTCACTAACTTCCTACATGCAAGCAGGGGCAATCCCCCATCAGCCACACCAGCTGTACTAACAAAAGATTTTAAAATCAACTTTATCCAAGCATATATCAGGATGTGTCAAACGCTTTTTACAGCCTGCATTATTACACAGTTTGTATCTAAATACGCTGCTACTATAGGGAGTAAATGTAGAGATTGCCAATTGAAATCAAGAACCAAATTATCAGGTATAATAAACATAAAGACATGATCAGACAGCAAGGTCTATGGCTGTCTGATGTCATATATGTGCATCTTCTTCTTCCGTTCCTTTTAGGGCTCACCACAGTGAATCATCCTCCTCATCTCACCCTATCTCTTGCATTGCATCCCCCTGTCATATCAACTCTATATGCAAGCTAATGTGATATACAAGTCAGATCAGAGAACGCTTTAGATGCACTCGTGCAGCTCTATATATACATACTATATATCTTTTACTACTGTGTGTCTCTGTGCGTATTTACCATCTTTAGCTACGATCGCAGTGGTTTCATCAAGCTGAAGGAACGCTTCCGACTTTCATTCTTTTGGAGCCCAATAAAAATGTTTTTAGAGAAATGCCCGCTGGCCTGTTAGAAAGCTGTTGATGGTGACTACCCACAGTGCAATAATGCAGCAAGATGTTTGAGCACATGAGCATAAACTAAATTAAAAGGAGCAGGAATCTTAAATCACTGCTGCCAGTAAGAGTCCTCGGGTGGGGTAGATGTTTGCTTAGTTGACAGGCAATGGAACAATGCATCTATTTTATACATGAGGCTATCTTATTTCTCTACCTCTGAATCATTACAAGCCATTCTGTCAAGTTCATCACTGGCTTTCTAATTTTTTTCTGTAGTCTCAACAAGAAGCCTTAGGCATCTCTGCGTAATCATCAATACAGTAGTGAAATCACACGTGTGACTGCAAACGGAGTAGGCGCCCATCCACAGTGCTGAGTAGGAAGGGCTGACATTGACGTCTGCAGCTGTCTTAGATTTCATTTGATGTGTTGATAGCCAATAGCAACAGCAGCACATTCTTCCTGCTGATACAGTAGTGTCTGTATACCAAAACAAAAGCAACACTGTTTCTGCAGCTAGCAGAAGAAATGATATAGGCGGTGTCTTTCAATACACAGCATTGAGCAATAGCTTCTTTCACAGCCCGGGGACTGTATTTTATAAAGACTAAACTGAGTGGATGTCGTCCAGTAGAACAAAGATGGACATTGATAAAGCCATTGTCCTTGCTTCCTGTGATCTGGAGAAAAGAAACGCTCTACTGTGTAGCCCAGTGAGAAAAACAATAGTTCTGTGTCTTTGTATGAAGTGCATTGTGAATAGGTTTGTTTGTATGTGAGTATCTGTCTACAATTGAGACAAAAAGGAGGAGAAATAATTAAATGCATGCTTAAAAGAAACCGATAACTTCTTATTCCTGTCCAAAATCTCCTGTTGAATCAATTCCCTCACAGTCTCCTTGCTTTTTTAGTGCTGAACTGATTTATAACCACTCGGATGACTAGGAGAATGATGCTGATGTGATAACTGTAACTGTAAAACCCAGTAAAGCCTTTGACTTAGATTATGTTTTACAATGTTCATGTGCAACCTTGAAAAACTTGACTTTGACTTTCCATTTATTCCACTTCCTTTTTTACAGTAATGAAAAGCTTATGGATCAAAGGCTATGAGATGTTTCCAGCACTAAAATGAAAGGAAAGAAGCTGTTATTATTATTATTATTTTTTTTTTTAAATTATTACTTTTGATGAAACATTTATCCCGATGACAGCCTTGTGCCTAAAATTACAAAAGTTCCTACCTTGAGGGATGACGGACATCCGCTTGGCATCTTGTTAACCTTCGGTGCACATTTCAATCACAACACAAATGGAGCTGTGAGCTCAAAGTGAATAAACAAGGATGTGAGGACATAACAGTTTGATAACTGTGATATTCTGTTTGATCATATTATCTGGGACTAGGCTGATTAAAGGCTTATCTGTTTTTCCACATTATGTTTGGAGTCAAAATCATCATGGGGTTTACTGATGATCTCTTTTAAGAATATGCTATAAATTGCAAAGCTAATCAAATTCTAACCTGAAGTCAACTTCCTACTTGTATGCTCATTATAGTCAATTCACAATTTGCATCATTTAGTTTAAGAGTGAAGAAAGCCTTTCAGTTCTCTGTTTTTGTGCATTGGTTTCTACTTCTCTCGAGCTTCAAACAGAGACATTCTTTGTGTCTTTTGGGCCTCTTTGCTCTGGCCCCTCTTCAACACACACCCAGCCAATGAGCCACTGCTATTCCTTCCTAGCCTTGCGCAGGGAGGACATTGCATTCCTTGCATATTAATTGGCTCATCCATCCTGCAACGCAGCATCCACAGTAAAGCCAACAATTAGTCCCTTCCTTTCCCTGCTCCTCCCCCTCGCTTTCCCGGAGGAGAGGAACCCTAGCCTGGTTCGAGCAACCTATAATAAGCCGGCCACTAATTATGAAGCAGAATCCCTGCGCTGACAGCAGAGGCTAAAGACTCAAAGTGTTGGGTGTGTGGAGTGAGAGAGATTATTTTCAAGGTTGGCACTGATAGGCAGCAATTTCATCTTTGCACTCCTGCCATCTAAACTGCTTGCCTCTTAAGTTATTCACTCAAATATTGAGAATGACACTCAAGGTTGAGAATGGAGCTATCATTCAGCAGTAATATAATAGAGGGGACTTGGCTGGGGACTGTAGATTGAGGCATCAGTTGGGTGACTGCTTTGAGAGGTAGAGGAGATTATTGTTGTTTTTCTTGGTTAGGAGCCATCTTCCTCTCAGCAGCAAGTGGAGGTAAGAACAGAGAACCAATGATACAGCTGCAATAAATTTGATTTAACACATACCCAGATTTTCCCTCTGTGATATGACCTTTTATTTCACAGCTGGGACAAGAGACTTTAATGACTTGGGTAGAGGCCAGCATGGCACTAAGATGGGCAGGCAGTAGGACTGTGTGGCACCACTTAGCCTCCGTCGGTAATGGCTTAGACAACCCCGTCCCTCTGCTCCATCACAGTGGTACGGCTCTGCCATCCCTCATGCTGTCCCTTTCTGTCTCAGCTTCTCTCTCTCACACAGAAAACACAAACACACAACAGATCGAGGGTCCACAGCAGACTGAAAAGGCGGGTGCAGAGAGGGGGAGAACAGGGCGAAAGGGTAAGTGGAGAGAAAATAGAGAGGTACATTTATAGAGAGGGAGGACATTGAGGGTGCCATCAAAGAAGGTGAAAGTCTTGTGAAAAGAGGCAAAGACTGCAAAGGAACTTATGGCCCCACGTGAGTTTGACTAGCAGTACCTTTCTCTTCTCCACTGAGGAAGGAGACAAACAACTATTCCTGCCCTAGGGAATGCCTTGGCCAAATGGCACGAGGTGGATTGAAACTTTGACCCATCATAACAGCTCAGGGATAATGCCTGCGCCAGTGAAAACATCCCTATCAAATGTTCACTAGCAAGAATAATTAAGAAAAAAGTTGCCCCTTTAATGACTGAGTCCTTCAGCTTTCTTATCTCCACCAGCAGCTGGTCTGGACTACGTTTTGCTCATGTGTCCATGCTGTTCACAGGCAGCACCATTTTTATGTTATTTTGTGTAATATTCACACTGGCATAAAAGGCTTCCTAAATATTAGGCAGTGAAATAAGAGTCCACTGGGCTCATATTGTGAAGAGACTCCAGTCAGCTTAGAAGAGGGTAAGATCTGTCACTTTGAAGGACAAGCTCCATCCACACACTGCTGTCTGTCAACATTTGCTCTGAGAACATTCACTGTTCATAACTTTTTCCTTTATCCTTTTTTAATGCAACTAGACTCCTAAAATTTATTCTGCCTTTCTCTTCCTCTACTTCTTTATCTGTATGTAATCAAAAACTAAGTCACATGACTGCACTTCTCAGGCAAAGTCAACAGTGAGTCAAAAGCAGCAATGGTGGAAAAGCTAAATAAATCAAAGAGTTACAAAGAAGCACTGGAACCTGGCAACCTGGCTGGGAGTACGCACAAAGAAAAGAACTTTGATGGACTTGAGCAACTTTATGTGTGTTATGTTTGTATTACGGTTGCTAAAATTCTTCTTTTACAAACCTTCATCTCTGCTCTGTATTTGGTCATCAGATATAATGCCAGTTGTGTGCTGGTGACAGAGATATAATTCCAATTAGTTAATTAGGTCAGCATATGAAATGACCCCAATGCACCAGCCAGCCAGCTAGCCAGATTTTGGTCTGCTTCAGCTAATGATGAACTGTCTAATCAATAATAGCCTCACTGAGTGTTACTGAGCTCCTCACACAGATACATCCGCAAACACGCACAAAGTACCTCTCTTCCTCATTGTCCTAATTCAGAAGCCTGCAGGTCAGCAATTTATGTCTCATCATAGATGCCTGGTATAATATCTAAAAACCCCTGTTTTGGTCAAAATAACAAAGTGAACAGTCAATATGGTGCCTTACACGTGCAACTGGGACCAGAGCTGGTACTTCACTTCAAACATTTCCAATCTCCCCCCTATTAGCTAACAGTAAACAGCCACACACACACACACACACACACACAATGGGGGAAGTCAGTTTTCTGGTATTCTTGTCTTTAATGGTCCTGGGAGAAAATCAGGAGAGCAGCATAAAGCACAGCAGCGCAGGCCAGGAAACAAGTCCAGGAATCTGCCACTTTAATGCCTTGCCAATGAAGTCTCATCTCGTCTTTATTACCTGTCATAAGGCTCCAGTGTTCATGCATGTGTTCAGTTTAATTAAACCTAATCCACAAAGAAAATAACAACAACCAGGTACGCTGACTGCGTTATTTTTTCAACCCTCTCTGGGTTTGCATGCTCAACAAGGGCACTGCAGTAATTAATTGGAGCCTGGAGGTTGGAAGGTCCAAGCCTATCGCGTCAGGTCAATACGGCGGCAAGGGCCATGGCTGTCCTGTAATAAGCTGACATAGTTAGGGCCGTAATTGGCTGGCGCAGTCGAGCGACAAGGGCAGGCAGGATGGAAGCGCTGACCGTGGAAAATTAGAGAGGATGGTTTAAGATAGATCACCGAAAACCTCTCCACCAGGCTCCTCCGCTCATAATAACCCACAAGGATTATAGAGCGGCAGGCAGACTAATCTGAGGAAAAGGAGTATAATTGCAGAGGCCATATCTGAGAGTGTTAGCTTTTTAAGCTTAGTCATCCTTTTGTGAAAGATGATGCCTTGTTAAAAAAATTAAAAAAGCAGTAGACAAAGAACAAAGAAAAGTTCATCTTGCATAACTGCTAATTTATCCCTTTGTCCAACAGTCTCTTGGATATTTATATGCTAACTGGATGTCTCTCCGGGTATTGTCCTTGATAGGAGAGTGCTCAGTGAATATAGCTTCAATCATTCCGGGCTCAACGAGGCAGGTAAAAAAGATGTCAGGAGCCATGGTGACTGCGGTAAATGAAGACATAAAGCTGAGCGCGCTCCCCCACAGGACTCTGCCGGGATGACAGTATTGACAGTCACGACTGTTTGCTGTTTAGCCTAATTGCAATACTGATTTCCATATAAACAAGCCACAAATTGTTACCGATGATGTGTTAAGTCAGAGCACACAACGGAAGGCACATGGACTGCACTAAAAAAAAAAAAACAGTAGCCAGAATTAGCAGTGAAATCCAGATTGCTCTCAGTGAGCTAAGGGGATGAGGAAAAGTCCTAATTAGAGAAAAGGGAGATGAGGATGGTTGAATGGTTGTTGGGGGAGTGAATGCAGGATATGCAAACTTCAGGAGAAAAGGAAGGGTAGATGGAACCTAACACTACTCTATGTCTTCTTTTTCTTGCTTCCAAAAGCCAGCAATGGTTGGCTGTGCCATGCTTGAACACGTGCACACAGCTGATGTGAAAATCAATTCATCTCAAGAGCTGCCAAAACACATATATCCATTTTGCTTTCTAACCAACTTGACAAATGATATGCTCCAAAGAGCCAAGAATAGTCCTTCCAAATACAAGTAATTAGCAGTTTTTACTGGGTGAAAAGATCTGAAACAATACACTATATGCAAAAGTTAGAAACACAAACTGCTATAATACATACTTGCATTTTAAGGACCATTTCCCATAACCACCTGCAGTCATACATCATCATGAGGACAGATGACATTCATGCCAGGGCACTGGTTGACATATAAACTTCATGATCCTAAGAAATAAAAAGACTTTGCGACATACACCTTGACAAATAATTGGAACCCATGGTATACTGGGTGCAGCATATATTTTCCAAGACTGTGACAAAAACACACTGATATCCAGATATACTGCTGCAACGGTTACCAGTACGGCAGCGCGAATCCTCCAACACTGACACCGTGTTTTTGTTTTTCCACTAATAGCTCTATTTTTCTCTTGCCATATATCAAATTAATTTAGTGCCTGATATGCAGTCCCGGGCTATTCTGATTTAAATAACTAATGAAGCGTTTCTTGCTGCCAAGCAGGAGCATCTGCTCTAAAAGACGCAGAGTCAATTTTCATAAATTTGAAACACCCTCTAGGGAATCAGAGAGAGTCAGACAGGAACTAGAAGGAATGTGGGGGATTGGTACAAACAAGGTTAATCTTTAGCTTAATGCATAGCTTTATACTGCTACAGATGTTGTGCCATAGTATAACCCAACACTAAGTATAGGCCAATGGGACATAGTGTCAGGTGACTAAGTTTTGCATGTAAAAAGTTTTGGTGTATTTTTTCATTTGTCTGCACATGGTGTCTCAAATCCAACACACTAAATTATGCAAGTACCAGAAATGAGTTTCACAACATTTGACCACAGTTGGTGTGCAAGCAGACATATTTTCAGAATATCTGTATTAAATGGGACTCTCTGTAGGCTAGCATAAACACCGTCAGTGTCGCTGGTACATATTCTTCAGGTAATGGTAGAAAACTGGTTAATGGTCCTATCTTTTTTGCTACTTACCCAATGCTGCGACCACTGAGGATATACAGCATTTTGCACTCTTTTTTTTAGGATTATGAGTAGTCATAGTGCACACTTCATAGCCATACTCGTCAGTGTTAATGCACTTATGCATTCAAAGGAGTGAGTCGTACATATGTACTGTATCCTGTGCTATTTTGAGGCATTGGTCTAAATCCATGCAACTGCACACGTGATTATTATAATGTAAACATCAGGGATTACTCCTACATATCTCCTATTTGTTGTCTGCAACATGACATATAGCCTGCAGTTGATAAGAATGACAAACACACACACACACACACACACACACACACACACACACACACACACACGTGTGTGTATCTTTGTCATGTCTTCATTCATCAAGTCATATTTTGGTAAAAAAAAAAAATAACAAAATGCCAACTTAAAATAAAAAAAAATAAACATATTTTTTCAAATTTCCTGAAAAATAAAGTAATTCCAGATGCAGGTATGTTTGTACTGACATGCCACTGATCACTGAATAGCAGAAAATTGGATAGAAAATTAGCCTCCAAGTGGAGCAAAGCCATGTGAAGCTACATTAATTCAGGGCGACAAGGCAAACATATAAATATATCGCAACATCCTGGAATACGGAAGATAAATTAAGTTATTAGTTTAGCTGTTCTCTCTTTGGGTGCCTGTGTTGAAGGTTACATTGATGTTGCAATTATCATCTTTGCTTTTTCACACACTGCCAATCATTACTGTTGCTCCCAAATCAAGCCAGCTTCTTTGCCTTTGCAGTGCCTGTAAAACAATTGTCAGCGGATGAATGTCGACACAAAGCATTTTTAGAATTGCTCACATTAATAAATTACAGCATTACAGATATCCCAGTGAACGATGAAATGAATTCAAACATTTTTTTTCTTTTGCTCATTCGTTGTTGTTTTTTTGTTTTTTTTAATAAATCTTAGGTTGACTTCTATTAATTAGACATGAGCAATTAATTAAAGATATGTTTGCAAGATAATATTTTTAAAGACATATTAAATGCCAAAAAGCTTTAGAAAAGTCTTTGCCAGCAGTTTTAAAGAGTGACTCAGCAGTTAGATGGCAAATACATCGCATCCAGTCACTGAAAAACTAAACTGTATATGATGTTTCTTTAAATTACCCCTATTTGTAGACTTACATATAAAGTCAACAGTTCATTTTCACTGTTTCATTCATAGCTTGCAACAAAATTGTTGGCTTATCGCTAGGAAAATACTATGGTTGAGGTTGAGTTACACCGATATACCATATAAAACAACATTAACAGCAATTTTCTTCGTTACCAGGATGACATATTCTTCAGTGCGCAAATTGCACACATTAAAAGTCATTTAATTTTAAAATGTGAGCAGATAATAAAAAGGATGGCTGTAAGTGTTCCTCATCTAAACCTGATCTGCACTTAACTAACACACTGTTGCAATCCCTGGATTGAATCCTTATTCCTCTGCTGAGTATTTTAACCCTAGAACACTATCGCCGGGTGATTTACACCCGAGCAAATACATGATTTCTCTCTCCTGCAGCTGTTTGCGTGTCGAGGAGCCTGTGCCTTCACCAGGGAAGTCTCAAATTTCCCAGGAATGGGTGGACCAAAGACCAGCTTTCCAGAGTCATTATTTTGTTTTAGGAGGGTTTTTTTTCATTTTGTTAGACATGGCACAGTTGAAAGTAAAAGACGACCACTCTAATTTGTCATATGTTGTCATATTTTGATATATTTGATTACTTTTTATTGGTTATATTATATCGGGTAAAAATCACCCGGCATTAGTGATTGTGTTACTATTTATAGCGATAGTGTTCTAGGGTTAAACTGCTGGCCAGATGTGCAAACAAGGCAGACAAATAAACCACTGCCTTGAAAAATGCATGTTCCATCTCACAGAGCAGTATAACTGTGGCCTGAGGTTAGACATTTTAACACGACTCCACAATCTGCTGCTTGCACGGTGCATTAGCGAAAAGCACATCATGGCACATTACAGAAGTGCATGTTATGAAGCAATAAAATGTGGATCAATAACTTCACATTTCCCCCTATACACATGAAGGCAGGGCATGGCAAGGGCATGCAGCACAGAGGACAGAAAGCATGGACGCCAAACAAACTGCTGGCTTTACTAGTGAGCACACAACTGGTAGCAAAAGTAAAGAGAATTTAACTGTGTTAACTCTGGATTTTTGTTTTAGACACACAAAGCCCCATGTATGGCTCGCTGTTGTGACAGGTTCAGCAGAACTTTTCAATTCTGAGAGCGAAAAGAGTGGATATCAAATCAAACAGCGTGGCAGAAATGATAAGGAAAGCAAAAAGCCCTACACCATCCTCTCTCTGTCATCACAAACTCTGATACTTCTAAAGTCTGATCAGCCGCCTCAGTCAGTGACAGAACATCTTAAGACTTTATCACAACTTTATCACAACCCTGATACTTGGATTCAGTGTATTTCTATATCCACATGCACAAATACAACTTTCACACTGCACAGGGAAATGCCACATTTCTTTAAACCTAAAAGCCAATGAGGGATGTGTATATGTGATTGTGTACGTGCGAGAATGTACCCAATCAGCTGAATGAAGTCAAGATATTGAAATGACACCATTAGATGTGTCGCAAACCAATTTATCTTCCATCTCCCGCAAGTCGTTTCATTACAGCAGTCACCCTCAGAGTTCGCACACACTTCACAACCACTCACGTCTCCATTGATTAGATGTGTTGCATCTTGAGTAGTGAAACGTTTTCGCCGAACAAAATAAATATATCAAACACAGAGTAGTCGGAGAAGCCCCTAAAAATAAGAGGGAGAATGTGCTTACTGCATATAAAGGTGAATTTATGTCTACAGAAGCATAATGAGGATAAAATCAGTAACTATACAGCTAACTGAAGTAGCTGTTTGCAATACTAATACAAGGCCAGTGTGACACATGCTTCACATACTAAGCAGATATTTAAGTTAAGAATATTTAACAACCATTTTTATTTGTAAAGCTATAATTATTTAGCTTACAAGAACAACTTGGCAGCCTTTTCTTGAAATCCTCTGTTGATTTTTCTTCACAGTAATTATGAAAGTGACAATTATACATTGCTCTACGCTGCCAATTACAGCTTTGCTGAACTGCGTGAAATAAAGAAGGACATGAAGCTAAAAACTTCTTCCAGAATGATCGTTTTTCTCATGCCTTTCTTTATCTGTAAAGCGTAATCCACCTGAGATAAGACTTGAGTGGTTCAATGGAGCAGTACACATGCAGTAAGATGGCAAAACTTGGCAAGTGTTTTAACACCTGTGCTTATCCTTGGAGGAAGATGGGAAGCATTATGCTGTAGCTCTTCTTTTTTTTTCTGTTTTTGCAAATCTTCCATTTCTTCTCTCCCCATACATTCTCTGAAGCATTGAACTCCAGCTCGGCAAGATGTTCGCATATTACTTTTCCCCAAGATCAACTCCAGCTACATCACACGCAATGCCACAGTCAAAGACGTACTATGTAAGGAACAGCAGGAATGAAAGGGGGGACGTGCACGTTTACAACGGCAGCTAATTAGGATTTCTCTGAGAACGCATGTATCATTCTTTCACTCAGCAGGAGGTGATGATGTTCAGAAAAAAAAAAAAAAGATCATCTGAAGCGATTTGTCTCCTAACTGGCCCTTTATGTTAAAGTTTGAGACGTGATGCATTTTTTATTATCGCTATGTGGAAGTTATTGCAAAGTAATGAGGTGATTTATCTCTTCTTCAAAGCACCTCCTAAGCTCTGCTGATATAAAAAAGTACATATGGGGGCCTCTTCACTCTGCTTCAGAAAGGAAGTTTGCACAGTAATTACTAGAGGTGTGGGGTTAGAGTTTAAAGCTTTATTTTTCAAACAATTATATGTGTGTAATGTTTCAGTTTGAGAATTCTTAAGAAACCCGAAGTTGAAAATTCATGTTCTTTTGCATGCGTGTCTATGTACATTACATCGGTGTCTGTGGAGTAAAATCTACGCTGGTGCGTTCCCCTGGTGCCGTGCAAAACCTGAAATGGGAAGTTTTCCCTAATTACTGTTTATTTTTAAAGTTGAATCAAAACAACAAAAATGCCCACTGATAACAAGTTACATCCAATTTTGGTAGAAAGTACTTGAAAGCTTCTTGCACAATCTGCAACAAGGAGGCTCTGCAGGTGAAGTAAATATCATCTAGGCTGCTCTCATTTGCGCATATATGTCCCACCCTTAGAAAGAGTTAGCAACCACTGACTAATGAGCTCATTAGAGAGTCTTTCAGCACCTGAATATTTGAAGTTCCCCTTCATCTATGAACTTCAAGCTATGCTATGTGTCGGTACTGTTTTTTCATGTGTGTGGTTAAAGAACAAAAGCTCACCGGGCCAAGGGTGTGGCCGATACACCAAGCTAACAATAGACGCTTATATGCCCCTTAACTTTATTAAAACCTCTTTAAAACCTAAACAAAATCCTATTCTCCATTCATTTGCTTAATATGTGTGTTCATAGGGGTGTGTCCCCATCTTTTATGTGGGGTGCACATGTGTATGCCTCCTAGTTCCCTAATCCTCTTATTAAGTCGACCTTTACAATGAGATTAGTGTTGAGACCGAAACCATCAGTCTCCAGGGGAGGAGCACAACAGGACAAACATTTTGTTCTTTTCAATGCACGGCACATCCCGAGACAATTAAGGCCGCACAGAAACAAAAGAGGTGGCACTCCACGGAAATAAATAAATAAAGGAAATAATCTTTGCTGATTTACACATCCAAAAGGGCTTTTAAAGTTACAAGAAAAACAATGTGTGAAGATGGAAACGCAAAATGGAAATGCCACATTAGCTTCTAATATGAAAATGACAACAGGGGATAACAGGGTTATGCGCTCCACAATAAAGACAAATCTTCTGGTGACTGACAAAAAAAGAGTAGTCAACAAATCTGAAAGAATTACTGTACTTCATTGGACATGCTGTATTATATGTAAAACTATTTACTGTACTGTAATTTGCTTTTAAAATAGATAATCGGGTATATCTGCTTTGCATTTTCATTTGCATGTTTATTACCTGTCAAAGAGTTCCAGTGTTGCATGCTTGTATGTTTAAAGGGTAAATCAATAATGTTCAAGCCTGCTGGGCCTCTGGCCACAACCTTATCATACTAAAGAAAGTATGATCAGATTAGAAATGGAGATATAATGTTTATTATCATTATTATTATATTGAGTACACTGTGAAACCTCACCAGCAACAGCTGTGCTTAAGGTTTACGTATGCCAAATTGACATTAGACTGTTGATGTTAGATCAGTGCTAACGTAGCTCACATACAGTAAAGAATGCTCTAGCCTAGTATTCTGAAATGAGTGCATCCATATGTCCTCTACCAAGTTACTTTGTGCCATTATGTATACTCGGTCATTTCTTCCACATTAAGTCTTTGCTTATGTGTAGTAATATTGCTATGTCAATAAATGACCTTGACTTTATTTTATGTTCAAGCCTCCGCCGAAATCAGTGATTACTGTAAAACAAAATAATTTTTATGGCAGAGAAGGGCTGGTAGTGTAAGCCAAGACTTCAAAATTAAGCATTGGTGAATTAGTGTACAAAATGCACTTTATTCCATCATATGGTCTTACTGTAAATGGCACCTAATAGTAGGAATGGCCCCAGTCAACACCCTCAGTAGACATGGGTACTCCAGCTTCCCTCCACAACCCAAAAACATGTCTCTATGTAACTGTTCTGTGATGGACTGGCAATCTAACCGAGCATTACACTGCCTCTTGCCCCATGACAGATACAATATATAGGCTCTGTCTCCTGTGACCCTGAATTGAATAAATGATGACCTGAATTCATACACTCGGCAGAAGTTTACACAGTTATAACAATTCAAACCACGAGATTTGCATCCAGCACCTTTCTGCCATATGTCACATTTCAAAAAGCAAAGCAAAATTCACAGACAACACCATTTAGAGTGCTGACAGCAGAACCAGAAGCCTTTTCTCTCCACCCCTGACTACGCATAGACAGTATAAACACCATTTTCATTCAGCTGTGATTTCTGAATAATTTGAGTTTCAAATAACGTTGGTGTCTGCAAAGCAACTACCAAATCAAAGCAAAGACGAGAACGCCGTCGGCGAGATGTAGGCGCGAATAGCTTGAAAAATAGAAATAGCCAACAATTAAAATGGTATCTGACAATTTGGGATGTCTGAGAAATAAAATAAAGACTGTAGAGGCAGAGTAGAGGTTTGTGGCTATGTCTAATGTGCATAGAGTCTGAAGGATTCAGACTGCCCGCGGCACTTGTTGGACATAGAACAACCTTATTGAAAGGCTCATGGCCTTTATTAGGGTCATGAACCTGAGGAATGAAGACACTAACAGTCAAAATCTCACTAACCCTGACAAACACCAGTGAGAGTCGGCATTTGACAGCACACTACTTCCATCATAGACTTTCTCTTTATCACTGCATCTGCATGCAGCTCGCAAAATTTTCCTATGCAATTCAATTTATCACGCAGGCATACAGACAAGCAATCTGTAAGGCAACCACAATGTCAAAACAATTACAGCTCACAGAAAACAACATTTGGAGTGTGAAGAGACCCAGCAATTCAGTGTAGCAGCAGCAGACCATTAGCCTTTCAGTACCGCAAAACAGCACAGAGCTGGAGGGAAAAAAAAAACATGTCTAATTGTACTGCAGTATGTCAGCACAATACAATTACAAAGACAAAGTATGTCAGGCAAAGTGTGGTATGGTAAATACGGGTTGTGCTGTTGTTGCTTATGGGATGTCTGTCTGTGAAGAAGCTAGCTAAAAAGTTATATAAGAATGTCCAGTAGATCAGATATTTTGACTTTACATGTTTTTGGATGGGGATGGATTTAGAGCTTAACAGCATGCAGAATATCAGAGGAAAGTGAATGTGAGTATCTAGGGCAGCTGTAATGAGTTTTCAGTGACTGTAAAACCAGCTACACTTTATGGCTACACTACAACTGGAGCTTGCTTTCTTCATCTCATACAATGTGCGATACTGGTGCATGTGTGCGAAACGACGCACAAGTTGCTGAATGTAGAAATGCTCACAGCATGGCAGAAATCCAGATTAGTAGAGGATGTTTAGAAAGCCATCACTGAGTAAGTTTATTATATTTTAGAGAGAATCTCATTATAAAAACTGAGTGAGTTGTATATTTTTTTTCCAATTTTGCTCATCGGCTAGAGCTAGCTTTACAGGGCAGCATGGAGACAGTGCTAAATTAGCAGAAAGATTCACAAGAGTACATCCACAAGCTACCAGGCCAATATGCCCCCAATCAATCTCATCTCTTTGCGCACATATAAGTGCATACATACACACACACTCACAATGCTTATGGGCATGGAGTTGATTAGCAGTAACCTAGTTCAATAATATCCACCACATGTAGGTCACTGTAATCTAGGACCCATGCGGTGGTGGTTATGGTGGCAGTGGTGTGTGTGTGTGCACATGTTTGTGTGAGAAGTGTCAAGTCCTGCAGTAAATCAGATGCAGTTGACCCTGTAAAGCTTGAACTATAAAATAGTTTCCAGAAACTCCAAATTTTTGAAACTGGTGTGTGTTTTGAACCTTCTGACAAATATTTAAACAAAGAAATTAAATTTATTTTAATTTGTTAAATTTTTTGCTCAATTTTGCTTTTTTGTTAAATGTATTGCTCAGTATAAATGCACATGTTTGCAACCTCCAAACGAATGTGGGACATGATTTCTGATTTATCACTTCACAACAGGTTTAATTGTCATGGTCCTGGGTCTTGACCCAGTGTTGAGTTTTACTCTGGATTTGTTATTTACTTCTTTGAAAGTATAAGTTCATTGTGTTCTAGTTTCTGAACATGTCACTTTCCAGTGCCTTTGAGTTTGTATTTATAGTTCTGGGTTTCTGAACTGTTCATGTCTATTCTAGTCTCATCTCTGAGTTGTGTCTCCCCGGTCTGTCATGTGTTTCATGTCTGTCCTAGTGTGAACCTCATGTATCCTTGTCTGAGTTTTGGTGTACTTGCCACTTCCTGTTTTATTTTGACAGTCCCTCGTCTCATTTGCATTATGTTCAGTATTGCTTCCTTTGTCTCATTTGTCTGGATTAGTGTCAGCTGTGTTCCCACCTGTGGCATGTTTCCTCATTATCCTCCTTGTGTATATTTGTCTGGATTTCCCTCATGGTTGTGTCTTCCCTTGCAGTATTTTCCTCCTTGGGTCAATGGATTGGTCTTGTTTTGTTATTTTATACTTTAGTGTAGTTTAATAAAACCACCTATTAGTTTATTCCCTGTGTTCTGAGTCCTGTGTTTGAGTCCTAGCTCTGCCAGCCACACAGCCACTGAGATATTGGTGCAAGTAGAAGATCCAGGAGTCTGGATTGAAAACCTCATGCCAACACACACAATTACAATCTGTGAGTAAAATTCAACATGACCATGTGGATTCTTGACAGATGCCTGTTACATGATGGTGTATGGATCAAAATAAGAAAAAAAAAAAAACACCATTAGTTTATTTGATGCTGCATGCAGGCCAGTTGGTTTGATTGAAAACTGCCATTTTCAATCCAAAATGAAATGAAAATAATATACAGAGCAGATACAAAAGTTTCTTCGCACTTCTAGTGCTCGGGCCCTAACAAGTTCTGGCAGGCATTATTTGGCCCTGCAGTTAAAACATGTAATGTGCTCAGGGCATCATCTTCATCACAAAGTTCAGCTAAGGTGGTTTTCTTTCCCCCTTTAAAATAATCATAAAGAGTTTAATTTCCTCAGTTCCCCCCTGGTCCTAGTTGGAGGGTAGATTGTGCACTCAATTTGTTTCTGCTATATCCTGAGCTACCTTCAGTTCAGTGAGGCGGCATGACTCAATTAAGGAGTGATAGCAAGGGAACTGATTTAAAAAAATAATAGCTAGCAAATAAGAAAAACAGAAAAAAACTTGGTGAATTTTCAACCTCCCCTTTAGTGGTAAGTGCTAGCAGAGCTACATAGGAAAAGATGAAAGGACAACTTGTACCCAAACGTAGACGTGCTTAGAAATACGAGCTGCTATAATGAGACTGTCTAAAAATTATCCCCCAGGGCAGGATAAAGATGAAGATCTGTTCTCCTATTGGAATCAATTAGACCAAAGAGGATTTCTGGCCAGAACACTGATTTAAAAAAAAAGTTTTATGATGTGCACACTCTTAAAAGAATACAAATGTAATCACAGGGAGAGTTAAAAATACAGGCCAAAGGTTACACTCAGCCCTGAACATTTCTATATTTTTCAGAAATACACCCAACCTGAAAATCATCGCTCGTATAGCCGCACGACGCCTGTATAAAGATCTGAAAAAATGGCACATCGGTAATAATAACAACACTAGGACTAACAGATAGCATTACAAAAATAGCCAAACTTTTCTATTCTGTATTTTCTAGTCTGCAGACACACTTAAATTGAAAACAACAAAACAAAAAAACAACATACAGGGAGTGCAGAATTATTAGGCAAATGAGTATTTTGTCCACATCATCCTCTTCATGCATGTTGTCTTACTCCAAGCTGTATAGGCTCGAAAGCCTACTACCAATTAAGCATATTAGGTGATGTGCATCTCTGTAATGAGAAGGGGTGTGGTCTAATGACATCAACACCCTATATCAGGTGTGCATAATTATTAGGCAACTTCCTTTCCTTTGGCAAAATGGGTCAAAAGAAGGACTTGACAGGCTCAGAAAAGTCAAAAATAGTGAGATATCTTGCAGAGGGATGCAGCAGTCTTAAAATTGCAAAGCTTCTGAAGCGTGATCATCGAACAATCGAGCGTTTCATTCAAAATAGTCAACAGGGTCGCAAGAAGCGTGTGGAAAAACCAAGGCGCAAAATAACTGCCCATGAACTGAGAAAAGTCAAGCGTGCAGCTGCCAAGATGCCAGTTGCCACCAGTTTGGCCATATTTCAGAGCTGCAACATCACTGGAGTGCCCAAAAGCACAAGGTGTGCAATACTCCGAGACATGGCCAAGGTAAGAAAGGCTGAAAGACGACCACCACTGAACAAGACACACAAGCTGAAACGTCAAGACTGGGCCAAGAAATATCTCAAGACTGATTTTTCTAAGGTTTTATGGACTGATGAAATGAGAGTGAGTCTTGATGGGCCAGATGGATGGGCCCGTGGCTGGATTGGTAAAGGGCAGAGAGCTCCAGTCCCACTCAGACGCCAGCAAGGTGGAGGTGGAGTACTGGTTTGGGCTGGTATCATCAAAGATGAGCTTGTGGGGCCTTTTCGGGTTGAGGATGGAGTCAAGCTCAACTCCCAGTCCTACTGCCAGTTTCTGGAAGACACCTTCTTCAAGCAGTGGTACAGGAAGAAGTCTGCATCCTTCAAGAAAAACATGATTTTCATGCAGGACAATGCTCCATCACACGCGTCCAAGTACTCCACAGCGTGGCTGGCAAGAAAGGGTATAAAAGAAGAAAAACTAATGACATGGCCTCCTTGTTCACCTGATCTGAACCCCATTGAGAACCTGTGGTCCATCATCAAATGTGAGATTTACAAGGAGGGAAAACAGTACACCTCTCTGAACAGTGTCTGGGAGGCTGTGGTTGCTGCTGCACGCAATGTTGATGGTGAACAGATCAAAACACTGACAGAATCCATGGATGGCAGGCTTTTGAGTGTCCTTGCAAAGAAAGGTGGCTATATTGGTCGCTGATTTGTTTTTGGTTTGTTTTTGAATGTCAGAAATGTATATTTGTGAATGTGGAGATGTTATATTGGTTTCACTGGTAAAAATAAATAATTGAAATGGGTATATATTTGTTTTTTGTTAAGTTGCCTAATAATTATGCACAGTAATAGTCACCTGCACACACAGATATCCCCTTAAAATAGCTAAAACTAAAAACAAACTAAAAACTACTTCCAAAAACATTCAGCTTTGATATTAATGAGTTTTTTGGGTTCATTGAGAACATGGTTGTTGTTCAATAATAAAATTATTCCTCAAAAATACAACTTGCCTAATAATTCTGCACTCCCTGTATCTTATCTTCAGTGTGAATGGGCTGGAAAAGGTGAATGTTGAAGGCATCCTATGCTGAGTTACTCCTGTGATGATACAACAGCATCCCCGGCACATAGCTCCTCAACTGGGAGAGAAACAGGAAATCCTTTGCTTAAGCCAGTTGTTCTTTTCTTTTTTTTTGGCGGGGGGAGCACCGATGACAACATTTCTTCTTTCTCTCACAATTACTACTAAAAGATAACTAATAAAGAATAGGAAGCAGCCAACAGAGGTTGGTTGTGGTTGTGTCATATAGGTCAGTTGAATTTTGTCTGGTGAGTGAATTATTGCAAGATGTACCACATTAATGAGGCAAAGTCATATAGTACAGCAACTCTGCCCAACAGTTTTACCAACATTTAAAAAAAGACTCATATCTTTCAGAGAGTGCTTGATACTGGTTCCAGTGCATCATCCATTGAAAGATGAAAGGTAAAAATGTATGACCATAAAAAAACCTTTAAAAAACTTTAAAAAAATTTTTTTCCAAAAACAAAGCTGTGCACACATGCATGTTGGCACCCGTCACAGTAAAGGGAGTTGTTAGAGATTGGATCTAATCCACCTGGATCCAATATCAGAACTAACCTGGGTCAAAATGCTGGATGGGGTATGGAAAGAAGATAGGAGAAACTAGTTTGACCGTAAAAAAACAGTGGCATATTAAGGAGCTATAGCAAGGGAACAGTGGCATACAGATGCCTAATAACTCAGTTTGAGATGACACTAACAATAACACTGGTTGAATTGACTCTGTACTTGGCAGATATCCTGATCTGTATCACAGGAAAAATGGGAAAGGCTGGATGCCTAGTTGCTGGTGCCAAATGTTCTCCCTCAATCAGCTCATGATGTTAGAGTAGGAGCGTTTAAAAGTCTGACCTGAGAGTGCATAACCGTGTGGTGTTGCACAATGAGCATGCTCATGTTTGTGGTCAAACTCCTGACTTAAGTGCCTGTGAACTCTGAAAACTGTTTTGTCACTGGGTTGATGCCAGGTTCTCATCACCTGTGATCATCCTCACTACAGAAGTCAGATCCTTTCAAAGGTCAGAACAAACTACTTTGTAACAAGCTAAAAACAACCTCTTCACTGGATGTGTTCAAGGGATCCATAGGAACCGGACCTTAAAGGGGACATGGCTCAAACTGAAATCACACAGGGTTTTTACTTATTATGCTAGGAGTCACAGTTCCTAGTCACCTCAACCCTGCACTATGATAGATATCTAGGTGTGAGTAGGCGTTGCAAGTTGAGCTGATGTCATATTTGGTGTCCTAAGGCAAACTCCTACACACCAATAAGCCAATAAGAAGAAGAAGCTTCAAAGAATGTATCATGTCTGGACAAAACAACAAGAGCTGAAGCTTCTTTGTTGCTTGTAACAGTTTACCCAACAAAGTTTATTTTAGCTATAGCAGGCTGTTTTGCTGAATCGTTTCTCTCATTCTTCCTAAAATCCTGAGGTCGTGCACAGCTTTTTTTATAATGAAAACACATGCACATTTATTAATAGTATCCATGCAAACGCAACACCCTTTGTTAAATGTTAAAAAAGCTGAACATTAAATCAGTGAGGGTCATGGTCAGAACCCACACATTCTAGGGAGAAATATCACTGCACAAATACAGCGATTCAGTGTGTGGACAGAGATTAATCAGATTAGGAGGATTGTCATAGGGGCCAGTGCATCTGGCACAAAGCTTGGCCTGCAGGCACGCACTGATCCCACAGTAGAAAATGCATAAGTAGGTTTTGTTTGCAACCTGCCAGCTCTGTAATCAAAGTGGAGACTAGAAATGTTCTGCATGAATGTGTCCTCTTATTGACTTCTTTTTAAGCATCAAAAAAAAGAGAAGAAGAAAAGATGATGCAAGAAATTCTTGCATAACAGCTTCGTTTTATGCAACATGGATTCCGGCTTTTACTAAACAATAACTAATCAGAAAAGAGGGAAGCACAATTTTGTAATTTTATTGTCGAATATGGGAAAACTAGTGCCTGTGTGTATGACACTGCTAAGGAACACTGCAAGTACCATTTTGATGTTGATGTGAAATGACGGACAATATATGCATTCTGTGTCAGTGATAAAACACACTTGATCAAAGCTCTTAGACCCATCCTGTGCACAATGCAGACTTTACTGAAGGCTAACCCCAGGGCCTAGCTGCTGTCCACTGAGTCTAAACGGCATGAATATCCTGTCAACAAACAAGCCTGAGTGGAGAATAAACATCAGGCTTCCAGCTGTGCTTGCTGCTTGCAGTATATGTGTACCTGTCTGATTGTTGGCTGCAGCCCAGAGGATCCCCCTCTCAACAATGCCACTGAGCTAAGCGTATCATGTGCTGAATTGAGGGGGTCTTAATTGGCAGGTTCCCATGCTGCTCATCAGTGGGGCGTTACAGGCTGAGACTCCTTCATGTCTCAAAAGTGGCTTTGCCTTATGATTGATTATAATTATGGCCTTCCTTGCAAATCCGGGGTTTCCTGGGTGGGCAAGTTAACGCCACTGGTGGAAGCTTAGATGATGGGGCAAGGCAGAGTGATGTGTTGTGAGCGCACACAAATATAATTGGACATGCACGCACAACAGCAAACACACCGAGTCATTGGAACACACACATTCCAGCTCCCAGTCCTGTCCTTGAATGGTAAATTGGGAGTTTGACAAAACCAGTCAATTAAGGAGAAGTAGCTGGCTTCCTCTGGAGAAAGCAGAGAGAAGGATATTGGAGAGGACAAGTGAGCCAAGAGGAGGAGAGGAAGGAAAATGTAATGTAGGGAGGATGTTGCTGGAGATGAAAGGAAAGGACTTGTAAAAAAAGAATTCTTATTAGATATATAGCTGTGCTATTGAATAGAGTATATCAATATAGTATGGATAGTGGATTTGAACCCTGGACCTTCTTCCTGTGATGTGATAGTGCTAAAAACCATGCCACTGTTTTGTGGTTATACACTGATCAGGCATAACATTATGGCCCCCTGACTAATATTGTGTTGGTGCCAAAAGAGCCCTGACCCATCGAGGCACGGACTCCAATAGACCAGTGAAGGTGTGCTATGGTAGCCAGCACCAAGATGTTAGCAATAGAAGCTTTAAGTCCTGTAAGTTTAAGGTGGGGCCTCCGGGGATCCGACTTGTTTGTCCAGCACATCCCACAGATGCTCGATTGAATTGAGATCTGGAGAATTTGGAGTCCGAGTCAACACTTTACACTTGTTGTTGTGCTCCTCAAACCATTCCTAAGCTATTTCTGCTTTGGTGCAGGCCTCATTATCCCAGGAAAGATGCCACAGCCATCAGGGAATGGCTTCCATGAAAGGGTGTACATGGTCTGCAAAAATGATGGTATGTTTCAAAGTACCATCCACATGGATGGCAGGACCCAAGGTTTCCCAGCAGGACATTGCCGAAAACATCAGTTTCTGCCTCTGCCGACTTGCTTTTTTTCCCATAGTGCATGCTGGTGCCAGGTGTTCTCCAGCCCCATATGCAACAAACTTCCCTCCCCGTTAATCCTACACCTTTCTATCAGAACCAGTATTAAAGTTTTTGGCACTCTGAGCTACAGTGGCTCGTCTGTTGGATCGGATCACACAGGCCAGTGTTCACTCCCAACATGCATCAATGACCCTTGGCAACTCTGTCACGGGTTCATTACTGTTCCTTCCTTGGGACACTTTTGATAGATACTGACCACTGCAGACGGGGAAAACCCCACAAGAGCTGCAGTTTTGGAGATGCTCTGACCCAGTCGTCTGGCCATTACATTACTTCTCACACATCAACTTTGAGGACAACATTGACTTGCTCCCTAATATATCCCACCCACTAACTGGTGCCATGATGAAGAGACATCAGTGTTATTCACTTGGTCATAATGTTATGACTGATACTGTATGTAAACAGAACATTATAATATAGATCAGATGGTTAAAAAAAATAATAAAATAAACTAAGATGGGAAATCTGTCTGTTTTGCTTCTGTGGGCGATACAAAAAGGGAGGAAATAATATGAGGGGGAGCGTGGAACCGAAACATAAAGCCAGACAGAAACACTGGAGTTGTTTGCCAGGTGAGGTCTGAGAAAGCATTAGACACAAGTGTGAGAAAGAGCACAAATGAAGGCTTCACAAGTGGAAAATGCATAGCCTGGGGCACAATGCCATTTCCACCCCCTCGTTGATCAATCTCTTTCTTTCCTCAAACTCATTCCCTCTCTGCTTCTCTCCTCACTCTGGCTCTCGTCACTCTCTCGTTGCCAAATCATATGAGGCTGATTTCCTTTCAAGTGTCAGCTCGTGTGTCATAGCCAAAACTGGCATCCAGTCTCATTGTTTTCCGTAATGAGGCAGAACAGAGGTTAAGTGTGTACATGATGGGTGGGATGAGGTGGGGTGTATCAGTTTCTCCACCAGCAACTACAGTGCAAAAACTTGAACACACTCACAAACATCCAGTGTAACACACACTTCCTATTAAACCGCACCACCCGAGGAGGCAGCAGGCACGCCCACAGAAACACATCCCTCAGGTTGTGCCTCTTTTGTCTTGGCTGTGATAGCGCGCCTTGTTTCTTGTATCCTTGTGATCTCTCCCTCTGTTTCTCCTCACAGCATACACACACCACATTTATCAGTCTCTCACTGCAGTCCATATGCTGGATTAACCAGCACTGAATCAGAGATAAGTCAGGCAGGGTGGGAGCTGCTGATCTCGCACCATGTCAAACTGCTTTTAGACTCACAGAATCAATAGACTTTCCCACGACAGAAGAGTTTGGTTAAACAAAAAAAAAGAGCAGTCTGGATGAGAAAAGCCAACTTCTTCAGTCACAGCATGCAATGATGTTAAGAATCATATTGTTGTGTTTTAGGCTGTCCAACAGTGTGAAGGTGCGGAAGTGAAGTGTGAAGGTTGAATTACCTCATAAAAAGACTCTCCTATTCTCCAGTCAATGGAGTTTACAGAAACTTTATTTCATTCTTAAATGTTCTTTTTTTTTCTTTAAAACTTGGTGTCACTGATCAGATTTAGTTTCTTTGCAGACCTCGTAAATCCATCCCAAATTGTGTCGCCACAGTTACTGGCGTGTTCTTAATGAAGCCGAAAACTTGATTACATTGCTATATGTAATGGCTGCAGTTGACACACAAGTAGCAGAGCTAAAAAGATAACCAATGTTGTTTGATAAATGATAAAAAATGTGGCTCCTATAGCTCGAGATGCCCTCATTTACAGCAGAAATAAACACGTTAGAGCTGTGTAAAATAAATTAATAATTAGTTCTTGGTCTATATAGCCAGCATAACCATTCATAACAAATGGAGGTATCTGAAGGTCAGGAGTTGGAGCACATTCGAGTCATAGTACATGTTCTTGTTTCTGTGCTCCATCCTGTCTCCCCTTTTCTCTCTGTCTCTGACAGCCTCTCTTACAGCTACCTAGGTTGTTGCTTCATTATTAATAAAACATTTCCAGTATAGTGAATGTTCATGTGAATGATCATTTTTTGGTAACTCACTTTCTTTAAAGAGATTTAGTTCTCATTAAGCTTTGCTTACTTTATTATGTGTGTATTGCACTTTCTGGTGTTAGCTGTAGTTACTAGCTGTCTGCTATGCCCTAACTCAGCTGTCAGTGAACTGGACCTCTGAGCTGTTTGTGGGGTTTTTTGGTGCATTTCTAATGCAATTAAATCTGACAAATAATCTAATTGGCTTTCTTGGTAATTAATTGTTCAGGAAGTCTGTGCTTCTAATATTTCAAATTCTATTTTAATTTTTTTCATATATTAAAGCTAATTTTCTTCTAAAGGTTATGGTTCTAAATTCCTAATTAAGCTTTAGAAATATTAGGTAGTAACTCAGCACTCGAGCTTGTCATCCACATATGGTCACGTGAGGCTCTAAAAACATGGATGTCACAGTGACTGCATACTTCATTTATAAACATATCTGTTGACATTTCTCAAATATTGCTTAAAATTTTTGGAACAACTGCCCAACAGCGTTTGGTACAAATGCATTCCTTTCTGTTTGCTCATCGTGTTGCTGATTCATACTGACTTGTAGGTATAGAGCAGTTTAGTGCTACCGTATTTACGTCTGTGAGAGACACTGAGCCAAAACAGAAATAGACCAGGCTGAAAACAACTATTTTTATATTCATCTAACTGCAGTGAAACAAAAGAGGAAAAAAGTAACTCCCACCTTCTAATATATGTGCTACTTTCAGCATCTTAAATCCCCCCAAAACAGCCAGTGTGCAAATTAGTTTTTAATAAATGGATCATTTCTGTAAGTTATTATCAAGGTTTTAGATGACATCCCTGAACTGGGATTTGTTTCTGTCCCTTTTAATAACTTAAACGGATTTTAAAATGATCTTTAGGGTGATAAATGATGGCAAAAAAAATATTTTCATCAACTTTGTTCTAATCCAAAAAAAATTATGTAAGTACACCACAATCAATCATAAATGACATTAATGACAGCGTCCCACTGATAATGATAATTGGAAAGTTCAGTGCCATAATAAAAAATGTGAATATTCTCTGGGATGACAATTTATTAGCATAAGCACTAGTCCCACTCCTACTCATGCATAAGATCATTATCTTCATTACTGTCTTGCGCACTGCTTCATGAGCCTGACCCTGTGTCCTTTGCTGTTTCACATATACTGTGTTAAAGCCTTGGGAAGTGTAAGTTTCAACATACAAAGAAAAAAAAAGGTGTTGCACGAGGCGTCGTGGCTTGGTCTACCATACACCTTCACGATGAAAAGAGAACTAGCGTCATTATTCTGAAGCAACCACAGCATTAAAAAAGGAAAAGGAGAAGAGAAAACTTTCCATCAGAGGTACCTCATGATATATGCATGACAGAAGGTATCTGGGGAGAAAGCAGCAGAAACTCCTGGAACTTCTGGGTTGCATCTTCAACTTTTCATCACTATCTGTCTTTGTGCCGTGTGACATAATTTTGGAGAACCCCCTTTTAGTGGTTTCCTCACATCAAATCTCTTTACGATGTGTCTAAGAAATGACACAGATGTAGCGCAGCGGGCCAGAACTACAACTAAGAGCCAGGACATAAAAAAAAGCCAAAAAAAGAGAGAATAAAACACACTGCTGCCCTGTAAATGACCTGAAAATATCCCAACCCCTGCACGACTCCTAAAGATATCAGAGCTGTCTTTACCCAGCTCTTCAATTTGAATTAAGGCAGATGGGTAAAGCCACACTGAACAAATGTTAAAAAATAGCAAAGCAAATTTTTAAATAACTGTACAAAAAGGTTTTTTTTGAAGTGTCTTATTTGATTATCAATAAGCTGAAAGTTTCATGGATCGCTCAAAAGAGCAGGGCAGATTTTAGATTTTAAATACAGCTTCTTTTTTGTGACAAGTGGGACATCAAGTAAAACTGACAGGAGGGGAAGGCGGCAAAGACGAGACGAATTATGAACCGGGTAAGAGTGGAAGTGGAATGTGCATCCAGCAGAGCACAGCACAGCAGGGTGTGGCAGAGAACTGCAGGGACATACTGGAAATGCTCACTGTCAACAGCAGAGCAGCACTAAGAATGTTGTTGTATAAACATGACCCATGCCTGAGGATGAGTATGTTAGTTTAAATGAATCAACACCCCCGAGTCGTTCTAACTACCAGAAATATCGAAGCACAGGCCGAGGGGGCGGTGTGGCAGCAATTTTTCACACCAGTCTATTAATTAACGAAAGACCAAGACAGACTTTTAATTCATTTGAAAGCCTGATGCTTAGCCTCGTCCACCCCAGCTGTAAAACTCAGAAACCAGTCTTACTTGTTACCATCTATCGTCCACCTGGGCCTTACACAGAGTTTCTCTCTGATTTCTCAGACTTTTTATCTGATTTAGTGCTCAGCTCAGATAAAATAATTATTGTGGGTGATTTTAACATCCATGTAGATGCTAAAAATGACAGCCTCAACATTGCATTTAATCTGTTATTAGACTCAATTGGCTTCTCTCAAAATGTAAAAGAACCCACCCACCACTTTAATCACACTCTAGATCTTGTTTTAACATATGGCATAGAAACTGAACATTTAACAGTGTTTCCTGAAAACCCTCTGCTGTCTGATCATTTCCTGATAACATTCACATTTACAATAATTGATTACACAGCAGTGGAGAGTAGACTTTATCAAAGTAGATGTCTTTCTGAAAGTGCTGTAACTAAGTTTAAGAATATAATCCACCCATTGTTATCATCTTCAATGGCCTGTACCAACATAGAGCAGAGCAGCTATCTGAACGCTACTCCAACAGAGGTCGATTATCTTGTTAATAATTTTACCTCCTCTCTACGTACGACTCTGGATACTGTAGCTCCTGTGAAAACTAAGGCCTCAAATCAGAAGTACCCGACTCCGTGGTATAATTCTCAAACACGTAGCCTAAAGCAGATAACTCGTAAGCTGGAGGGGAAATGGCGTGTCACAAATTTAGAAGATCATCATTTAGCCTGGAGAAATAGTTTGCTGCTTTATAAGAAAGTCCTCGGCAAAGCCAGAACATCTTACTATTCGTCACTGATTGAAGAAAATAAGAACAACCCCAGGTTTCTCTTCAGCACTGTAGCCAGGCTGACAAAAAGTCAGAGCTCTACTGAGCCAACCATCCCTTTAACGCTAACTAGTAATGACTTCATGAACTTCTTCACAAATAAAATTTTTATCATTAGAGAAAAAATTACCAATAATCATCCCACAGATGTAATATTATCTACAGCTACTTTAGTACCATCGATGTTAAGTTAGACTCTTTTTCTCCAATTGATCTTTCTGAGTTAACTTCAATAATTAATTCCTCCAAACCATCAACGTGTCTTTTAGACCCCATTCCTACAAAACTGCTCAAAGAAGTCCTGCCATTAATTAATTCTTCGATCTTAAATATGATCAACCTATCTCTAATAATCGGCTATGTACCACAGGCCTTCAAGCTGGCTGTAGTTAAACCTTTACTTAAAAAGCCATCTCTAGACCCAGCTGTCTTAGCTAATTACAGGCCAATCTCCAACCTTCCTTTCATATCAAACATCCTTGAAAGAGTAGTTGTCAAACAGCTAACAGATCATCTGCAGAGGAATGGCTTATTTGAAGAGTTTCAGTCAGGTTTCAGAGCTCATCACAGCACAGAAACAGCTTTAGTGAAGGTTACAAATGATCTTCTTATGGCCTCTGACAGTGGACTCATCTCTGTGCTTGTCCTGCTAGACCTCAGTGCAGCGTTTGATACTGTTGATCATAATATCCTATTAGAGCGATTAGAACATGCTGTAGGTATTACAGGTACTGCACTGCAGTGGTTTGTATCATATCTATCTAATAGACTCCAATTTGTTCAAGTAAATGGAGAGTCTTCTTCACACACTAAGGTCAATTATGGTGTTCCACAGGGTTCAGTGCTAGGACCAATTCTATTTACATTATACATGCTTCCCTTAGGCAGCATCATTAGAAGACATAGCATAAATTTTCACTGCTATGCAGATGACACGCAGCTCTATCTATCCATGAAGCCAGGTAACACACACCAATTAGTTAAACTGCAGGAATGCCTTAAAGACATAAAGACCTGGATGGCCGCTAACTTTCTGCTTCTTAATTCAGATAAAACTGAGGTTATTGTACTCAGCCCTGAAAATCTTAGAAATATGGTATCTAAGCAGATTCTTACTCTGGATGGCATTACCTTGGCCTCCAGTAATGCTGTGAGGAACCTTGGAGTCATTTTTGACCAGGACATGTCCTTCAATGCACATATTAAACAAATATGTAAGACTGCTTTCTTCCATTTGCGCAACATCTCTAAAATTAGAAATATCCTGTCTCAGAGTGACGCTGAAAAACTAGTTCATGCATTTATTACTTCCAGGCTCGACTACTGTAATTCTTTATTATCAGGATGTCCTAAAAACTCGCTGAAAAGCCTTCAGCTGATCCAAAATGCTGCAGCAAGAGTCCTGACAGGGACTAGAAAGAGAGCATATTTCTCCTGTTTTGGCTTCCCTTCATTGGCTTCCTGTTAAATCCAGAATTGAATTCAAAATCCTGCTCCTCACATACAAGGTCTTAAATAATCAGGCCCCATCTTATCTTAATGACCTTGTAGTACCATATCACCCTATTAGAGCACTTCGCTCTCGCTCTGCAGGCTTACTTGTTGTTCCTAGAGTATTTAAAAGTAGAATGGGAGGGAGAGCCTTCAGTTTTCAGGCCCCTCTTCTGTGGAACCAGCTTCCAGTTTGGATTCAGGAGACAGACACTATCTCTACTTTTAAGATTAGGCTTAAAACTTTCCTTTTTGCTAAAGCATATAGTTAAGGCTGGACCAGGTGACCCTGAATCCTCCCTTAGTTATGCTGCAATAGACGTAGGCTGCCGGGGATTCCCATGATGCATTGAGTTTTTCCCTTCCAGTCACCTTTCTCACTCACTATGTGTTAATAGACCTCTCTGCATCGAATCATATCTGTTATTAATCTCTGTCTCTCTTCCACAGCATGTCTTTCATCCTGTTTTCCTTCTTTCACCCCAACCGGTCGCAGCAGATGGCCCCGCCCCTCCCTGAGCCTGGTTCTGCCGGAGGTTTCTTCCTGTTAAAAGGGAGTTTTTCCTTCCCACTGTCGCCAAAGTGCTTGCTCATAGGGGGTCATATGATTGTTGGGTTTTTCGCTGTATTTATTATTGTGCTATCTACTGTACAATATAAAGAGCCTTGAGGCGACTTTTGTTGTGATTTGGCACTATATAAATAAAATTGAATTGAATTGAATTGAATTGAACCCATACAGCTGCTGGACAATAAATGATATCACAGAAGAAATTCAACTATCTGTAAGAGCTGTAAGGGATGGGTGCATATATTCTGCTTTAATTGTTTGATGCATGGCTTTATTTTAATTGCAAGAGACAGAAAAAAACACATTAAATAAAAGTCATAAATTGATTTGAAGTATTTCATCTCCAAACTAGGGCTGCCACAAACGATTATTTTGATAGTCGACTAGTCACCGATTATTTTTGCGATTAGTCGACTAATCAGATCATGCATCCATTGGACATGAAATGTACAGCTTATTGCACCAGCATGCGTCTGCTCTTATATAACTATCATTAGCTTACAGCTTGAAGTGTTTAAGGTATGTGCTAACTAAAAATAAAGACAAGATGATAGTTTATTACACTTTTAATGAAATTTGCAGATTGTTTCAGTGAAGTTTAATAAACTCAGCCGTCTGCTCCTTGCTATCTAAAATATAACAGGACACCGGAGTATATTCTCGAGCATCTCACACTTCTGATAATCAGTTGTCTGCTTGACGTTTATTCATCTGTGCAAAAACTATAACTTTATTTCTCAGCCAAACCAATTTACTCAGGAACAAATAAAATACTAAAAAAAAAAGCCAAACAATAACATTTTTAAGTTATCTAAGTGACTTATATTACATGTTTAACCTGAGTAGCGAAAGACGGCGGTGAGTTTGAAAACGATTTGCCGGGAGTCCGGTGTTCTCACCGACTCTAATGAGCCTAGAACCCCGGCTCGCTATCGAGCTG
The DNA here is from genome assembly GCF_001858045.2 of Oreochromis niloticus. Lineage (NCBI taxonomy): Eukaryota > Metazoa > Chordata > Actinopteri > Cichliformes > Cichlidae > Oreochromis > Oreochromis niloticus. Next base: position 9,488,966 of record NC_031979.2, read on the forward strand.
GTGGGTAACAGACGTCTCCGAAAACGTCGGAGCGCTTTTGAAAATATGTGGTGTCTTGATAGACTGAGCAGATATTTGAGGTTTACACAGCTACATTCTCACCTGAAAATATGTTAAACGTTTATTTTGTGACCCAGAAAGAATAATAAGAGTAATATTAAATCTAACTAGCTGCCGCCATTGTTGACAACTGCGCTGGGCCGCGCTATGAATTCTGGGACACAGTTTCTTCTTCTTCGGGGTTTAACGGCAGCTGACATCCTTGTACATGCAGTGCTGCCATCTTCTGTTTCAGTCCGTTATTACACTCTTAAATACTACTACTTATTCCTGCGTCTTTTGGGATCTTACAAAGCTTCAAACGACGCGTCGACTATTAAATTAGTCGTCGACGATTTTAATAGTCGACGTAATCGTGACTAGTCGACTAATCGTGGCAGCCCTACTCCAAACAAAACATGACTTAGTACCTGGTGGACAATCCCTTGTTGGCAAGCACAGCAGAGTGATATGCTGTGAGCGCACACAAACATAATTGGACATGTACATATATGGAAACAATAGCTAACAAACTGAGTTACTAGCACACACACACAATCCAGCTCCCAGTCCTGTCCTTGAATGGTAGACATGGGAGTTTGACAAAACCAGTCAATTAAGGAGAAGTACTGGCTTCCTCTGGAGGAAGCAGAGAGAAGGATATTGGAGAGGACAAGTGAGCCAAGAGGAGGAGAGGAAGGAAAATGTAATGTGGAGAGGATGTTGCTGGGGATGAAAGGAAAGGACCAGCAACGTATTTGGAAAAGCAAGGTTATTATTACCCTCATACTTTCATTTATTTGGAGGCAATTGTACTTCCAAACATAGTTCTCTGTATAAAAGATAAAATACAGTGGGGGAAGTAATTATTTGATTCGGTGGTAAGTTCATTCGAAGATTAGATAGTAGGGCTGTTTTTGTTGTGTGAGGTAGTCCTGTGCTTCTGGTGACTTGGTGCCATATTTCTGTGTTGATCAAATAGAGCTGTGACTGTGGCTGTTTCTGTTAATGATGGGCAGGACTGATGATGTTTGCTGCTTAGCTTCAACATTAAGATTATAATTTTAATATTAACCTTAGCATTAGCTGCAACCTTGTAATTTAATGACTGTTTTTGGTCAATTTTAGTCGTACCATGTTTCAAAGTGAAGTATTATCTGTGGTATAAAAACCACGTGCTCATTAGCCAATGAATGTGTGGTTTCAGTCAGACCCGCCCTTCCCTGTCACATGTCAAAACCAGCCTGCTATGTCCATCTTTTATTCTGCCTGTGGATCAGACCAGCTTAATGTGTGTGATAACTGCTTAAGACTTAAATGTAGAAACTGGAGCATTACTGACTTGTTTAAAGTCCTCATAAAGCAACAGTATCTATACCAACAGTGCTGTCTTCATCTCCTACAGCTGATACATTAATCTACAGAGCAGTGCTGCAGATAGTCACACACAGCCCCACCAGCAGCTTAAGTAGTTGACACTGACAACTCTGAGCAACACTTTATGTCACAAAGGAGGCAATTAACCAATAAGCTTATAAAGAGATGAATATAATAATGAGCAAAACTGATTCCAGCTTATTGGTGTGCAACAGTCCCAGTTTCTTATGTGGAAAATTAATTGCCTGCCCCCGTGACATAAAGAGCTGTCTGTGTCAACTCACCGTTAACTATCGTGAGGGGAGGGGCTTTGTGTCTGTGACTGCACCACTTCTGCGTGAATTTGTGTGTCAACTGTAAATGACAAGTAAATGGCAACCATAACGCAGGCACATAGAAAAACACCCTACATTTTTCTCCTTACTTTCCTTCAAACATGCCAAACATATCACCAGATTCACAACACCATTTGTTCCTGTATGATTTATTTTTGACAGGCTCTGTCGTAGGACTGAATGGAAACACCCTCAAGAAATAAAACAGACAGTATTTTTGAAAAAGTGGCAGAGCGGTTTCGTGTTTTTGTTTGAAGACACAAAGGAAGTGTGTTACTGCCATCTCTCCAAGGGACTGTATTTGTGCTTGGCCACCTGTTCTAAGTCTTTGGGCACAATGTTTATTTCAGGCATACCATATTGTGTTATGTCCTTTAGCATCACGAGACAAAGCAATGCAAATGTTAACTGAAAACTTAACACATTTTAAGGAACTTTAGACTCATTGAAGAGCTTCATTTGCATATAAAACAGGTCAAAATAGGAATACATAAACAAAAAGTGTGGACCAGTATCAAGACATATATACATAAATAAGATAGGAAAAACATAAATGGACTCTGCCCACATGCACTTTTAAAATTATTACTGTTCTTTTGGCTTGTGCTCATACATTCTCTTCTGCTTGTCCTTATCGGAGCCACGGATGGGGGGTATGCAGGAGCCTATCCCAGCTGCCACAGGGCGAGAGGCAGATTCCCACTCATACATGTGAGGAGAAAAAAACCCCAAACTTGTATACAATTTATTTAGGTCAGGACCTGTAATGTGTATATATAGTCAAGATTTACCTGGGATGTTGCAGGTGGGGGAACTCTAAATCTGGGTGTAGCAGTGCAGCATAGTGAAAGAACACAATAATATGCTGACCTGTGCTGCTACGTGCACTGGTCTTTGTGGGGTTACCCATTTGAATTCGGGAAAATATAATCAGATGTTATTTGAGCTATACGTGTACCTACTATAAAGCTATTAATAAAAAGGTAGCTATAAATTAGTGTCTGCTATACTTGATGTAACCTAGTAAAGGCACCTTAGAATAAATGAGGACATTACATGCAAGATTCAAATTGACACTTCATAAAATGTCACTTGCTCAGCAGTACTTACCTTTGAAAATAATCTCTCATCTTCATCTTGTTTCCTTTTTCTTGCATCTTTCTCCATCTATCAGTGTCGCGTATTAACCTTTTTTTCCCCTCTCCCAGTGAAACACAACAACCGTACATTTAGCTCACAGACACATTTCGTGTCAAGCTGTACATTTGACAGTTTGTGTTTGCTGATATCTCTCTGTAAAGTTTCATTTGCAATTACATGCCACTTAAAATGTTACACGCTGAAATACCATGACCAAAACCTTTATCTACATCTTCACCATGAAAGTGTCACATGGATGAGAGGGAAAAAGAATTTTAAACAAAGTAAGTAGACCAGAGGATGTCAGTATTTTATTCTTACTGAGCAACTATCTACCCACACACACACATTAATTTACCTGCCTATCAGATTTAATGACTACTTAACTGAAGGTGCCAGGATGCTGTTCCAGATGGTTCTGGTCCACTTTAATCCGTTTATACAGCACAATTTACATACATATTAAGTATGTGTCTGATATGTCTGTTATGTTGTGTATATTAACATACACAATCATTCTTATAAGTGAACATGAGTTAGATAGGTCAGGTTGCAGCAATTCATCATTTCCATGGTAATATTTTACGTCTTAATTTTTCAAAAAGTATAAGGCTAAGGGCTCAGAGGACAATATAATAACTGCAGCTAATATATTGTTAAATGGCCTCTTTGTGGTGTTTTCACATTTACAACAGGTGTCAAAAATAGAAGACATAGATGGGTAAAATAAATTTCTTAAATCTACATTAAATATCTGCACAGTTGTACAAAAAGATAAATTTACTGTATTGTACTTTGTGGAAACTATGTTAGGGTTACTTCACTGATATTCAGTTAGACAAGTGCTCTCAAGTCAAATGCCATCCCTTCTCAAGTCCTTGATGAGAGAGCCTTTGTATGCAAACAGCCATTTAAATGTGAGTGCACTGCAGTGCTTTAGCTAATGTAGTTTAAGTGCTGAACATTAGCTAATAATGAATTAGCCAACCCTGCACTGTATTCTTGGGTCCAACACGAGCCAATAGGTGGGAGCTGACAAGGGCTTGGTGAGGTTCAATGGTACTTTTTTAAACCACAGTTAGAGGACAGTTTATGAATGTTGGTGTGATGGCTGCATGCAACCACACAACTGAAATAATATTCATGTTTACCTTTCTGTCTTATTTTTACATTGTTCAGTGAATATAAGTTAATTTGGAGTTATTTTGTAATACATGACAGCAGTAAGATATAATCCAAATGATGGCACAGAATCTGTTTTGTATTGTTTGTTATGGTAATATGGGTATATGCTTGGTTAATTATTTGCTGTTCTTTTTGAGTCCAATCCTTCCTGGTTTGGGTGAAAGAGGAGGCTGAGGGTGGAGTTCGTTTAAATGCAGAGGCCAATAAAATGGACTTAACCATCTGTTGTGACCACACAGGGGAGAATGAGGTTCTTCTTGTATTATAATCTCTGTGGTTTTAGTGTATACAATGGGTCATTCGATGGCTATATAACTGGAGCTGTCTCTCATTTGGGCAGGAAAGTTTGCTGAGTTATGGTTTGTTAAGTGGTTTTTGAGTCGAATGTTCTTAACCTGACCTTTAGTTTATGGCCACACTTGGTTGGTAAAATGGTTTGTTTTTGTCATTTAGAAGTTTTGTAATAATTTTTATCATTTTTTGGGTATAATATAACCCATTTTTTGAAGATTACACCTGTGCCTGTATGCTGTTGGCTGCTTGGTCCCTGATAGCTTGGCTAACAGAATCAACATCCAAACTGCTCACTTGGGGTCCTGATTTAATTGCAGGTAATTGTGTAACACACAGAAACACAAGCAAGGTTCTTGTAGTCAAAAACAATGCTGATCCACAGGGTAGAGGATTAAACTGAACTGAGAAGGATTAAATGAGACAAGCAATCCTGACTTATTTGTTATTTTCTTTATGTTAATGTGAATGCTTGAATGTCAACGTGCTATATAAAGTAGAAAAGTGCTTCAGTTAAACTTTTTTTTTAACATCTGACACATTTATGCTCTACAAGTCAGATGGGATTGTAAATGCAAGTAGGCGATGGCATCAGCCCCATTTCCATTTCCAAATGCCAAATGCTCAAGAGAGAAACTCTAATTAATCTCCCACACCTTTACCACTGTGCCTTTTCAGATCATTTTCTTTTGAAATGGAAAGTAAGACTCAGTGGGATAATGCAGATCAAAACATGTTGCCATTAAGGCCATTTAGAGCATGCCTTTGAAACAAATGCACAGTTTCCCCAGGGGTCAACGCGATGTTGCATGCAGGTTATGAATATACAGCCGAAAACATAACTTAACGCACTGATCCAGAACAACAAAGGATACTTTTCTAATACAAATTCAAATTTATCTCAGGATTATCATGCTGATGCTTGAATATAAAAAAAAAACAAAAACAGGAAACTTCAAAGCGTGGCCTATCAACTCGAGCAGTGAAAGGAGATACATCAAATGCCCTTTTAGGAGATATCAAAATGTTGAGTTCCTGCATAACTTGCATGATAATGCTGCAAACTACAGATAAATAAGCTCCTCAATATTAAGTATCCAAAACATTGGCTTTTTCTCTAGTTTGCTCGTTTCCAGTAATTTGTACCAAGAGTACAAGAATAAAAACAACTCATTTTATCAACTAATATTATCACTTTTATCTTTCCTTTTAAATCCAGAACAGTTTGTTTTCACAACAAAGCGTGCTTTATTTGCTGCTCTGTCTTTTTTAAAACCATATAATTAGAGAAGTACATAAATAAATACACATTTGGCTTGCAACTGCAGCATTCACTTACAGAATGAACAACAAATCAAAGAACCATCAATCAAAGACCATCTTGCTATATTATGACACAAAACTATTTTCTTCATAACAGAAAATTACACAAGTCTTGGTATGTTTAATATTAATTTAGCTAAAAAACATTTATTATCAGTACCATTGCCTATATTTAGCATCTTGCAGCCTTCGAGTTTACTGCCGCAAAGACCATCTAACACAACACAACACAATTTTTGTTACCAAAACGTTTTTGTGTACATAAATATATAAAGGTTCGGGTTATATAATAAATTTGCGCTTAAAGTGCAGATTTGGAAATATATTGTGTTAACCACAAAAGAATTACAGAAATTTTTATACACATTTTCAGAGACTGAACTGTAAATACACAGTAATGAATAAAAATCTTTATTGTCAGGAATGAGTACAAGCTCACTTATACTGCATAGATTTTAAAATTCTTTTGTTCACTTTTAAAATTCTGAATAATTTAGCGCCCAGCTATCTTTCTGATCTACTCCACTTATACAATCCCAACAGAGCACTTAGATCGTCCAATCACAGGCTCCTAGCACAACCTAGGTCTCGAATGAAGTCGAGAGGTGACCGGGCCTTTGCATCCGTGGCACCAAGACTCTGGAATAACCTCCCTGTTCATATTCATACTGCCGAGTCTATCCAGTCTTTTAAATCACGTCTTAAAACTTATCTTTTTACTTTGGCTTTTGATTCTAACTAGTTGGCTGTTCTAACTTGTTGTGTTGTTACCTATTGTTTGTTGTCCTGTTTTATTGTTTGTTTTAATTGTCTCATGCTTTTACTGACTGTGAAGCACTATGGTCAACACTGTTGTTTTAATATGTGCTATTAAATAAATACATTTTGATTTGATTTGAGTTGATTTGTATAAGTCACAGTGACAAAGAGCAGCTATGTAACTTTAGTACTGAGGCTGCTATATATTTGTATGCACTATGGATCATTGCATACCACTGTTGTAATAACCAAGAAAGGCCTCCATTGATTTTAAATGTCAGTGGCACATATCTAAGCTTCCCATACTACAGAGCACTAAGGTTTTCTACATATTTCATCTTTTGTTTATTGCAGTATAAATTTTAGTTAATCGGCTTCCACACTGCAAAACTGTGGGTGTGCATGGGGCTGTTAAGCAAATGCATGGGTTTTATTTCTTCCACCCATACACACTTTATGCTGCTAGTTGGCACTCACAATAAGCAATATAACAAATTCACAAAAATGTTCTGCGGTTGTATTTTTCAAATTTCACATTTCACATTCATCTAACATGTAAAACAGCTGTAACATTTCATAAAGTCCTTCCAACCAAATCAAAATTATTCGGAATTGTTGCCACTGATTACTTGTAGTTATTTTAAAAATAGTGTCAAGCACAGATTTACAGACTAGGCATCTTCCGTACATCTTATGGGAGTGCTTCAGCACGACAAGCTTTTATTCTGGGTAAAAAATGCAACCTTTTTTAGATTATCTTTCAGCTTGTGGGAGTAAGGACACTTCCTTCTTTTTCTCCAGCTCCAAAAGCGCTGAACGTACCTCACTCTTAACTTAACCCATGTCCCAGCTCCATTATCACCAAGTTGCTGTGATATTAGGCCAACTAGGCACACTCCTGTATCACTGTAGTCTGAAAAGAAATTGTAAGAGTGAGATAAACTTACCCACAAGGTTAAACTAGAAATGACATAACTGCCCTCTAAAATAATGTTCTGTTTTTTAAAGTAAAATAATAAATAAAAATACCAAACCATTGAATAGGTTTGCTACTGACTCAAGACAAATACAAATAAAGAACAGTGTAAGCAAAATAACTCATTAGTCCCAGAAAACTCTATACACATAAGGACCGGGCAGGCTTAAAAGACGCTTGGAGTATTAGCTTTTTTAATTAACTGGAAACCAAGTAGTTATAAATTAAGTAGTTATAAATCCATATAATTGCACACGAAGGTCCAAGTTATGAGTCACAAAAAGCACGAACAGCTCAATTTAATTCTAGCGTAATTAAAAATAATATTCAATTAACCTGCCTAAAGTGCCAATTAAATCACCCACCCCAAACCACTGCACTCTGAGGCCTAAAGAGACACATAATGTTTAATTAGGGACAAAACATGCACAATGATGAGAGCTGAAACTGGAAATAAAAACATATTGAAAAGATCATCAAACATGGGGGCTAGTTTTCTCACAACAAACACAGATCTTGCAACACTGGCTGATGTGACACCTGCAGTTAAAAGGAAGAAAAAGAAGAAAACTGTACTCGTTTTCGTGCTCGTTATCAAAGCAGACACACTAGGTTTAGCATAATGAAAAGGCTTGCATGCTCTGTGTGTCATGAATAAATGAGCAATAGACATTCCACTTACTGCTGATGACATATAGGCCACTTGCACAAAGTATCTGTCAATGAGTCAGTTTTTTGCTGATTTGGAAAAATTTGGAAGTAAACAATGAGCGCGCTCATCCAGGACTATACTTACCGCAGGCCTCTAATCTGCTTTAAAGCCATGTGGATTTACAGCTGCAGAGACAGCTCAAACCCACATGTTTCAGCTTTAATTCACTCTGACTGATGGAAAGATTTAAATGTATTTAACCTGCTTCCATGGTTCAGCTAAGCACAGCTCATGCACTTTATTCATTTGTCCACTTCATGTCAAGACTACTTGCAAAGTTTTTAAATGTAAATCCAAAGTCCTGCTTTGTTCTTTCATATTTTGTCAAAAAAGCTGACTTGCATGAAATTGTAAGAAGGAAAAAAAATGTGTTTGCTTTTTAAACAGATGCACCGATTTGGTCATTAATCAAGATGGCTCACAAACCACTCAGAGATGAAAGTTTCATTACAGTGACAAAGCCTGGGTGAACTTTAGATACAATCATCCAGTAAAGTGGGAAAGACACATGCATGGTACTGCTATATACCACATACCATATGGACGACTGGTAATTACTTCAACCATACCCTTTGAGTCAGTCCTGTCTTTTAATAGTACATCTACTGCAGCTATGTAGCACTATGACATTTTGAGGTTCTCAGAGTGTAATAACAATACTCTTCCACTCCACTTCCACTGCCTTCACCCATAGGCAGCCAGAGGCAGTGAGAAATTGCTGAGTAGTTTAAATATGCACTTAGAGACAGCCTGGCCTGTACAACAATAGTCTATGTAAAGATGGAAATGGAGTGGAATTGCTTTTAGAGAGAAGCACTGCTTTAGTATTCAGCTGCCCCACCACCCAACACCCCCCCAAAAAAGAATCTGAATTTCCTAGTTGAGATAGTCACAAAACATGTTGCAACCACATAATAAAGAGCTCAGTATGTCCTGGTATGTTTTCTGAGGATGAAGCAGCAAACATCAAACTACAAGCATCTGGTTGGGGATTTCTGTTAGTGGCTCAGACAGCCCACTGAACTGGACTGGCGTGGACTGTGAGCTCGAGATGACAGCGTAAACACTCTGTTCATCTGCCATGCCAAAAGACATCGCACCGTCTCTGCAGGCCATCGTTCAGATCCTTCTGACCAAGATGAAAGCATCCGGAACTTGTGAAGCTTCGGAGCTGTTCCAAAGGGCTTCGTGAAACTTTACACAGTTGGCAAAACATCAACCGAAACCCCGTCTCTTTTTCTTTCACCTCTGCACAGTCCCAGGCCAAAACGGGGACAAGACGATAATGACCCAACTGGCAGCCGGTCAGCTCTCCCACTGTAGCGTGATGGGTGAAAATGAAATTGATTTGAAAATCCTACCCCAGCCCAGGCTGGAACAGAAGGGATTATTGTGCTGATTGTACTAATACTCCATCCCTCCCCTCCCCCTCCTTCCTATACTAATTCTACCCATCATACTCCTTTTTTCATGTCTCTGTTTGTGACTCTTCCTTGGTCAGTGGTCTTTAGTCATCAGTCTTTCCAGGCCATTTCCAGGGCTTTCCTTTAAGATCCTTGTGAAGAAACTCATCTATGAGTTTCATCTCATCTGACTTCATGTTCCCTCTGTGAATCAGGTTAAGACTACACAGCTGGACGATTTAATGTTGGCAGGGAGAGGAGAAAAGGACAGGGGGTGGGTGGTGAAGAGCAAAGAGGGACTGAGAGAAATGCCTAGGGAGGTTCTAAACTCTAAAGAGTGAGAGAGCGCAAGAGAGAGTGAGAATGAGAGAGAGAGAAAGAAAGCAGCTCACCAATGTAATAAGCTGCAGAGAGAAAAGTAAAGCCCCCTGGGGACTGGATATCCCAAATGATGTTCCATTGCTGCCCCTCTGACAGGAAATCCAGAAATTGATCTGTTTTTGCTCGATTTTCCTCCCACCACTGTCTAGACTACATACTGCGCTATATAAGTTTCTGCTTATGAAAGCATTTGTCAAAGTTTTGACACTGCATCTCCATTGTAATTTACTGTGACAGAAATTTTGATGATAGGTCAGTTTTGTGGAGCTGTGGTGGAACTTGATGCTATGCATGGGACCATTAGATAGTCATCACTGTAGCATCGGCTTTCACCACCAGTCCATGCTTGAAAATTAATTTAATGCAGCTCTGACAGCTCTAATGTACCTCTCTCTTTCTCTCCCTCTCTACCAGCCAATTACCTGTCTCTCCACGACATGGAAGTAGGCACATGACAAGCACAGATCAGAACTGGAAATAACAAATAACACCAGAGGGACAAAGCACCCGCTCCTGTGCGGTACACTGGACACCAGGACTCTAAGGCCAGGAAGACCAATCTTGGCAACTCCTGGATTGACTACAAGAAAGCCTGCAACGCAATGCCCCACTAATGATTACTGGAGTGCGTGGCTTTGTACAAGCTAATAGTGCGTTAATAGCGTTCACTAGGAACTCAGTAGAACTATATAAGACAACACTGGAGGGCCAAGTCCAAGGCAGAGCCATTGCAGGGGGGGCACAGTATGAATAAAAAAATTTAAAAAAAAAGAATGCTTGGACACTCCCCAAAAGTTGATTTGTTGATCTGTTCATCTGGACATTTTCAGTGGGAGAAATGTTTTGTCACTCATCCAAGTGACTTCTTCAGTCTCAGCTGACTGCAGGTTTCCCCAATCTTATAAATGCTTGGACACTGCTAGCATAATGGACAGGTTTTTGACGGGGCTCCCACACAAACGCAAAGCAGAGGATGAGGCGTCGCCAAATGTATTTCCAAACCATATTTCTTGTTAAACAAAGGGGGGCCTACCAAAAAAAAGTTTGGGAACCACTGTCCAAACTGAAGGTGTGAAGTTGCCAGAAAAGCTGAAGAGCAGATATATAGGACAGCCACAGGTACCTGGGTGTCCCACAGGACAACAGGAACCATGGTAAAGATGCACAAAGATCAGACATAGTCAAATATCTCAACCAGGTTTGTCAGGTGCTGAGAAACCAGCTAAATGCTAGGAATGAAATCAAAGCCATCAATACATAATCCCTACAGATAACCAACTGCTATAATAAGCTGGCCACAGGAGGAGATAGATGCCACTAATGTAATGACATGAAAACTGAGCTCTTGAGGCTCTATGAGCACGAGAAAGAGAAAGGGCAAGAACCAGACTGTCAGAGCCACAGCCGAAGATATAACAGAGCATTCACGAATATATCAGGAAGACTGCACCCAAGATGAGCTGCTCCACAAATGCCTCAGGCAGCTGAAGACAGAGAGTGAAGAGGAACATGAGGAGGAACTATCGTGGACAACCAAATCCCTGCTATCGATAGACAGAGCAAGTGGAACACATCAAGAAATACTATCAGCAGCCAGAAAAGGCCAAGCTAGCACACAGGCTCTGTTGATGAAGAAGGACACAAGACCAGGCCCTAAGCACCAGATCCATAGAGGCAGGAGTCTAGCACAACCAAGCAGACACAGGTTACAGACCATGCAAAGGTCTAGGATGTAAGATCCAAGCTGCATGTTACATAGAGTGACACAACTAAGGGTCCAGGAAAGTGTACAGGAACATCTGTACCACATACTGACTATAAGTCCCCAAGTCCCGATAGGTGGTTGAGAACAACAGGGCTAAGGTCCTGTGGGACTCTGAGTTCCAGACAGATGAGCAGCTCCTAGCCAACATGCAAGACATAGAGGTGGTGGAAAAGAAACAGAAGACTGCAGTTGTGATGGATGTGGCAATCCCAGCAGACTGCAACATCAGGAAGACAAAAACAGAGACATATCAGGGGCTGAAGGAGCAACTGGAGAAGACATGGAAGGTAAAGTTCAAACTGCTCCCAGTGGTAATATGAGCACGAAGAGCTGGAACCCCAAAACTGGAAGAGTAGCGCCATCAGATTCCAGGCAAAACATCAGAGGTCTCTGTCGAGAAAAATGCAGTTTCTAAATGAAGGTGATTAATATTAAGGGGGGAAAAATGAAAAACCTACATGAGATATAAAAAAATAGGAAATCAGGGACACTTTTTTAACACCACTGTATACAGAGAGGAGAGCTGCATATTTAAATATATAAAAAAAATGGAATAAACAATGTGCAGTCAATGTGGCTAACAGTGGAAGTTTCATGCAAATGCAAAAAATTAGTAATAATATTAAATAGAAATTAAAATAAAAAAACCTGCATTCACTATTTTCCAGAACTGTGTATCTGTTAGACTAACGTCATGTTGTAGTTGTGTCACAGCCCGATTTGACCAACTCTGACTAAAATTAAAGGCAAATTTCTGGAAAAAAAGATCCTTTGAGGCAAAAGCACAAATACAGAACCATCATCCCTGGAAGTAACAAGCAAACACAATGAATTGTTAACGTGCAGATTACTGACCCAGAGGAGCGCAATCACAGACACTGTGCTATCAGTGGTTTAATAAGCAATCGTCAATTATAAGAGCTTTGCCTGAGACTGAAACCTCTTCCTTAAGGCTGCTGCATAGAGAAGGACAAAAAAAATAAATTAAAAAGTAAACTATTGTGACACAGGGAACCGGTTCAAGAAATGTGGAGAAACTTGACTTTTTCCTCTCCTCAGATTTATTTATTGTGCCCTGCTGAGGATGAGAACAGTTTGATTTCACTTGTTGGCATCATCCTTGTAAAAACAGGCTAAGTCACCATGGAAGCAAGCTTTGAAATATGGGGTGCTTTTCAGCGACCTAAATCTTATAGGTTTGCAACATCACTGCTGGGATACAGGCCTGGATTTAATATGGTAGGACTTATGTTCATGTTTTCCAGAGGCAAATGTCACTTCAAGCAGTTTCAAATTTAAATAAAAAGACCTCCTTTAGAGCAAGAAGACAGCTTAGGGACAGATATAAGACTCAAAGAGTTTGTAATCTTTGAACTGCACACAGCAGCACAAGATCATTAAGATAGCAGCAAACTTAAGATGGAATATTCTTGCTTCTGAGATAACCAAAGAAACTATGTTACCAAACCTCAGTATTCACATAGTTTGAATTAACAGATTTTAAGTCTACTGAACATCAGATGATCTCTGATTTACTTCACACTACAACCAGTGGTGTAAACATATTCATCTGAGCCAATGATAGCCTTCAAATATAGACTTAAATGTGGTTAAGAGTATAGATTATTCCTTTTATATAGTGCTGGAAAACAGACTGATGAAATTTCTGCCTTGTGATATAGAAGCCATGCAAGTAAAAATCAATGTAGATTCTCTGCTGTTCTGTACAGGCAACACAAGTTGTTAGAGATATGTGTCGATATCTAGCCTACGTTCACTTTTGATGCAGGAAGAATGAGATTCTGTGAGCAAAGCACTGTGTCAGGCTCAGGCTAGAGTATATGTGCTTGTCACAACATGTATTTGTTGGTTGGTAGGGTCAGGGTTATCTAATCATAACCCTAGCTTACATATAACTTACTATTCAAATCTTGTATTAATAAATCAGTCAGCTATAATTCTACTGTGTGTCCATTGTGATTTCCAGTGCAGTTTCTTGCTTTATGACTGTGGTATTGATAAAAATATAGAGCAGAGAGCTGATGCAATCCTTTATATTATTCTCATGACATCGATGAATCTGCAGCCTCGCGGAGCTTAAATAAACACTCATGATGCAGGGTTTCACTGTGACTCACAACGGTGCTACAAATCTGAAAGTTTTGCGCATGAGGAGAAAGAGTTTAGTTTGCTTATTTATTCAGCATGACACACTTCTGCCCCTGGTAAAAATAAATTCCCTTTCTCATTTCAGCAGCGAGGCCCTGCTGCTGTGTGCTCTGTCACAGCGGCTGTTTGGCCACATACTGTTTCTCTACTCCTGCATCGCTCCTCTCGTGCTATGAGCGTCACGACTGCAGCCACAGGCTCAGCTAAAGGAGCGCAGGCCTTATTACGCCCCCGGGTCAACAATAACCCCTCAGCCTTCACAAAAACCCCCCTTAGGTAATCAGCGACACTGTGTAACACAACAAATTACAAGCCGACGGCCTCCCACGCCTGCTAAAACTTTGTACGTTTTAGCCTTAGTGGTCCTGCAACTACCTCCCACCAAACCCCCTCCATCCTATTTGTCATGTGGAAACTGGGTGTGAAAAATGGTTGTGTTTTTCAGCAGAGCCACGGGGCTCTGAGCCAGAGCTTATCGCTGCCTACCTTACGATAAATAAGACTGATCATCAGTCCCAACAAGATGCATCGCAAACATCAAATTAATTATGACACTCACTGAGCGATTACCACAGATTATTCAAACATCGTTTGGCAGATATAAAGGTGAATTAGTGGACTAGGGATAGAGTTTTCAAGGAAAGTGGAATCTAATTTGGCAGGTGAGAGCAGAGCGTGCCACGTTACCTCACCTTTAAAGAATAGAGAGTGACTGGGGGTGGGGGAAAATGGCTGAATACAGCAACGAGGCAGTCAACTGGATGTGGAAAGTGAAACAAATAGCTGTGACCCCCGTTGAGTTCAACAGTAACTGAGTCAGACGACTAATTTGATCAGCAGATACCTGAATGGATGGCACCTGTGCACCAGAAGGAATCAATTAAAGGGATTTATTCTTGGTGTGTGTGTGTGTGTGTGTGTGTGTGTGTATGTGTGTGTGTGTGTTTGAGCATACAGCTTTTGCGTGTATGCAAGCTCAGGGCACATGTGAGGAAATGTGGAAATGTGTGTGCCTGCATTTTTTTTCTCTTATATGGGGCTGGGGAAGCGGTGTCCATGCCTGCAGGCTTTGTTGACCGGCTTTGCTAAAAGTCCAGCATATAACCGCATTTTATTCTCACAGCCTAGAGGCACTGTAAACCTACACAGGCTGTCATGTTTTTTATTATTTGTCAAGCATTTTGAACTTGCATGTAATAAACACATGAAATATAAAGAAAATTGCCATTGCCACAGTCACTATGTGGTAAATACAGCACTGGGTGAAAAGAGAGGTAAACTAATTGATTTAAAGGCTTGGGGGGAGTGGGTGAGAGGGGCTGCTGAGGAAAAGCCCTGTGTACACAACATATAAATAAACAAATAAATAAACAAAACAATCCAAATCCTCTTTCTGCTTTTATAGCCTGTCAAAAACACATGGCTGTCATCACGTGTTCACCCAGCTCTGCCGAGCAGTATCACAATGAGACAGTTGTCAGCTTACATTGTTTACGAAGTGATTACATGGGATGTCTTAACCTATGTGGTAAATAAATAAATAAATAAAAATTAAAAAAGCTAAAATCCGCGTAAAGATCCAGAGAGAATCTTTAAATATGCGGGGCCACAAACAAATACGCAAACGCAAAAAACCCTCAAACGAGCTCTCAGCTGCACTGCTGCTACTTCACCTTCTTGCCCCCCTGCAGACTGCTGGCAGTTAATCTTTTCCTA